>NW_024498351.1:10890213-11206961 GCF_017590055.1 Onychostruthus taczanowskii
GTGAGGCGGGCGAAGTTTCTCCGCGGCGCCGGGCCCCTCCGAGGGACTGCGGGCAGGGAAGAACCTGGCCCCGCGGTGCTGACGGAGCCGACACCGCCGCCGCCAGCAGAGCAGCCCGGCTTTGGCCATGAAGAGGAAACAGAAGAGGTTTCTGCAAATGACGCTGCTCTTCACCGCGGCTCTGATTTTCCTGCCTGACATCGGCCTCTGGTCTCTCTACAAGGAGAAGCACCTGGTGAAGCCGCCCGAAGCCGCCGAGCCGCAGGTAGGTGCGAAGCCGCCCGGGAGCACAGCCCCGCGCCGGGGCGGGGCAGGCGGCAGCCGCCCCTCGGGGCACGGCCCCGGGCTCGCCCCCCGCGGGGCCCGGCTTCGGCCCGGGGCGCGGAGCGGCAGCGGCAGCACGTGTGCCTGTCCGACCGCCGCGCCGGAAAGTTGTGAGAGAGAGCGTCTGAGTCTGCCGGGCTGGGCTTCCCCGGGAAGGGCGAGGGGTGAGCCGGCACGGAGGCTGCCTCGGAAATTAGGAGGACATGGGATTTTGTGCGTTGCGTTGGTGAGCTGAGGGGGATGCTGGGCTCTAATTTTCATTACAAGAAGTGGAGGTTTTAGTGCAACTTTTTGTTTGCCTGCCTCTCTGTAATACTTCTCGAACTCGTGTGTGGCTATAGGTCCGCTAAAATTGCTTGGGATCCATGTAGATGTCTTCCCACCGAGATTTTTTGTTTCCTCTTCTGTTGTAAATTCGACAGAAGCGACTGGCAGTGTTTTTTTCTCGTCTGAATATTACAATTTTGACCTGATGCGGCGACGCTGTGTTTAACTGCTTGTCAGACTGATGTCACAAAGAACTTTCAAATGTTTACAGTTTTCTCGATCACTGTTATTAATAAGAGCAGTTGACATAAGCTGTTTTTTGCTTGAGTTATTCTTCAGCTTGATGGGTTTATGTATGGCTCATAAATCACAGTATGACCTGCATTAAGTGAAGTTTAGTTTTAGGGAGTTGTTGTAATGCACTTCTTTATAACCCTGCCTGTAATTTACCAAATCTTGTGTTTGTTCTGTTCAACAGTACAATGCTCCTACACTCTAATTGTCAGTGTATTTTAAATATAACATGAATGTTTCATAGATCATTGGTAAGAAATTATGGGATTGTATAATCTTTTAGCTTGTTTACCACTTATATAGCCTTCACATTAGTGTATTAGATGGCATCATATATCATTTTAGTGTATTAGTAGCCTTCGTTTCAAGGGTCATCACCCATGTATGGTCAATGGCTTCAATTGAGCAATAACATATTTGATTCTTTGTTAATAAGGGTATCCATTACAGAAGTTAGTCCTCCAAAGTAGCATAACTTTGGTTAATGAAATATACTGAATATTACTAGAGGAGGAAGTAAAGGATAGCTTCTTAATTTGAAGCTTACTTTATGTTTCCATGGGTTTTAAAATGCAATAGGTGTCAGGTGCTAAAATTTAGTTGGAAGTAATTTCTGCTGAAAGAAAATTATGCGTGATCATAAGTGTCTGTCATTAGTTTAGAAGGTGCACACTGCAGTCTTTGCAGTTTCTAATTTACTTTGTGACTTAGGAAAGCTAAGGTATTCAATGCAAGTAATGATGTCCCTGTGTGTTGCATGGCTCTTTAGATCACACATGCCTTGAAGAAATTTCTAATATTCAAGAGTGCTCTCTAAGTAGAACATTATTTGATAACACTGAATGGGAGCTTTTTTATTAAAGGAAAAAAAAAAAAAAAAAAAAGGGGTTCTGTATAAAGTAGTGTAAGACATAGAAGCTAAGCATATGTCAATGACTAGTGAGGCTTTCTAATGAGACCCCAAAAAAATTTTACATCCTAAGTTTTCTGTAAAGGTCTTTTGGCTAGCTTCCTTTTTTCTCCCCCTTGTTTTTCCCCTTCCCTTCCCTCCCAGTCTGAATACTGATTGAACAGTAATGGGACTGGACTACTTAATGGAAAAACAGTAAAAATGAGCAGTGAAACTTTGAACCTTACAGCTGACTCTAATGTAGTTATGTTATCATGGTAAGTATTGAAATCATGTTGGCAATGCCATTACCCAGTGAGGATGGAAGGTTGAAGTACAGACAAGTAATGCAATTAGGTTACTTATGTCTTTTGATGTGCACATTATAACCCAAAATACTTACAAGGAGCAGGGATTGAAATACGAGTTTGAGTTCCAACTCCCTGAAATATAAAGAAAATTGTAAGACTTCTTTGAGACTACTCTAGAAATGAGGGTAGTTTCTTTCATACTAGAAAAGACTGCATTAGAAATGGTATCTTAGAAATGTAACTTCTTTTTCCCTATTAAGTTACTAGCAGGTGCAAGAATTTAAACACTCAGCACAGTTATTCTTTGCCCTTGAGGTATTCAATTTCTTGATACTTTGTATGACTTGACACAAGTTTAGAGGTCAGTCCTACTGGAGCTGCAGCAGACTTTTCTTATACATTCTAAGACCGTGTTAGGTTACAAAGATAGGTGTGTAGAGTCAGTACATCGTGCTAGTGATGTGCAGATGTTGTGGTGTGTCCTGACCATGGGAGAGAGGCAGAGCTGTCTGTGACTTCAATAATTTAGTTACAGGCTGAACTGGTCTTGCCTTTGTGAATGAAATGAGCGTCTAGTTGGTATTCTGACCTTGACAGTAGTGTTTATAGTTGGTATTCTGACCTTGACAGTAGTGTTTATAAATGTGCTGTCTTGTTTTAAGAAGAAATAAATTCATGTTACAGATCATCAGGTGGTTTTGAGGAGATGGCATGGTGAAATGATGTTTTGACTACTTATAAATTAAGCTTTCCCATTCATTGCTGAAACAAACATTCCCAGCCTTCCCTGTGAATGAGGGCTCTATCAGCCTCTCCCACCACCTCAGCTGCTTGCCATACACCGGAGTGAAGGAGGGATGGCAGTCTGATGGAGCAGGTATTGATATCCTGGCAGCAGTAAGCAGAGAAGCTGCTCAAAAGCAGTCCACAATGCAAAAATAGTCTGTTTCCATCAATGGTAGAACAGTGTCCCCTGGGGACTGTGTCATTTCCAGTGCCTAGAAGAGGCACTTGCATTCTTTACTGCTGTCTAGAAATTCTAATATGACAAACTAAGTTGAATTTTTTTCTTCATGAAAATAGTGCTGCAATAAGTTACATAAGAATTGTTTTTGCTTGTGCAAATTCTGTTTCTGAGTAGAGAAGCTCTTATTTAGGAAAAATTGAAAAAGGAGAAGATGATGCAGCTAGGATTTCAAACAACATTAATGACTTTGATTGCTTTACATTCTATAAATAGAATTAATCTTTGTGAACCTTCATTTAATATAAACTTTTTAGAGCTGTCGTGTTTTCACTTGAGAACTTGATAGGCTTGATTTTTATGTTTTGGTTATTGTTATTGACTTCTGGTTTATCATGTTATTTAAAGTGGAGCTTCAAGGGTAAATGTACACGTAAAGGTTCTGAGTTATGTGGTGCAACAAGATTTCCATAAAATACAGCTTGACATAACTGGTAGACATGAGGGAAAAAAATATAGTTTATTTCTAGTTTCATCTTTCTAAGACTGCCTTCTTTGCTATACTGTGGGAATAAAGGAAATTGAATAGGGTATTTTTATTGCCTTTTTAAAAAAGAAGTCTTAAAAATTCCTTAAAACATTATGGTGTCCTTGTGTTTTTATTGCATTTTTTACAATTAGTTTAACTTCAGATGGGGGAACTTGTTTCTTTTTGTTTTGTCATTGGGATATTATGTATGTGATGTAAGTATCTTGCTGATCTTTTGATAAAATTCCAACACCAGGGTGTTTGCATACTAAGTTATGCTGGTAAAACTTTTAATTTCAATTCTGTGTTCTGTGGAGGAAAACCAAGAATTTAGTGCAACCAGTAGGATGTAATTCTGGCCCAAACCTAGTTATCTCATACCATCTAAAGTTAGTGCTACTTTGTTTGGCTTTACCCTTGTCTGTTCATACACTGTCAGTGTATGAAGCATAACTTCATGTAAAAGTACCAGATTTCTTGCAGCAGTTTTCCAGTGTTTGTAATGTAGGTATTGTGATACATGTTTCTTTCTGTTTGTATGGGAGGCCAGTGTGGGTGGTGACTGAAAGGAGAGGAGTCTGATGAAGTAACCCCTAATATATTTCAACTTCATTTTGTATTTTTTCCTTCATCATATCCCTGCTTCCTGGTGTGAAATCTCCTCGCTTAAAATTGAATTGAACAGCAGCATCTCTTAGTCACAGATGCTCTGTAGTACTTACAGGTGTATTACTGAAATGCTTTATGATGTGTAAAGTAAGGAAAAGAAGGTAGATTTCTGGCTTCGTTTCACATATGCTCTGGCACTTTTTTTTTATTTTCGTGCATGCATGGCGTCCAGAACAAAGAGCAAAAGCTGTGCAGTGAGGAGGCAACATTGTTCCCATGGGATAGTCATGGAGTTCTTTCCATTGTCCTGTGAAGCCTGTGCTTCCATCTGGTTAGCCCCAGTATTACACCTTTCTCATGGGATAGTGAGGTATGGATTTAAATGAACTCCTTAGGATAAGGAGAACTTAGTCTTTACAAATCCTAGGCCTCTATTGTAGTTGGCAAACAGGCACAAAATCGACTTATTAAGCCTGGTGGTTATGAAAGTAGTGAATTTGTCTTCTGAATCCAGAAAACATCTTCAGCCTGAATTTTGTCTTGCAGGCAGTCATTAGTTTTTGAAGTTTGTGGAAGAAGTGACAATTTAAATTTACCCCAGAATGCATTGTTTCCTGCTGTTCAGCACACAGATTTTGATAATCATAAATTTTCTAGGACAGTTAACCCTGTCAAGTCACTATTGATGCCTGCAAAGTACAAAGCTTGGGTTGGTGAATTCTATTTCTGGTGCATAAAAGCAGCATCTTGGGAGCACAAGTTTCTTTCTCCCCCCACCCACACAGCTTTTATTCCTTTGCTTTTCTGGTTGGTCTCAACAGCTGAAAAATCTTGTACAAAATATGGTTCAGTTAGGACATAAATATACACCTATTTTCTATTATTACACTGTTAGGACACTGTCAGTTACTTCTGTATTTAGTTCCACTGTCTCAATTATTTACCTTTGCTTTCACCACAAACTTATGAGGCCGGAGAGTTTTGTTTCTCGTAGTAGAGGAGTAAATAAAGCTTAGAGTGACAAACAGGCTCAAGTCTACAAAAGTAGCTGCTTGACTGCTGCTGACATTTATTTGTACTATTTTGGGAGAGTACCTGTCAGACCATAAAAAATAATGATAATATGAAGCCTCAGTTTCTCTGGTCAGCTTCTATTCATGTGCTGTTCCAAGCAAGTTATTGTTTCTCTCCTCAGAGCAGCAGCTGGGACCTGTTGTGTTCAATACTCTTTTTTTTTTTTTTTTTTTTTTTTTTTTTAAATTTATTAATGGTCCTGTTAATTGCTCTGCTGGTGTGTCAGCTCCAAGAGTCCTTGTACCTGGCATGACAAAACAGAGTTTAGTGCCTTAAACTGCAGAGCATTGGCAACCTGAGTTTGCCTTTTAGGTGTTTTGAGTCGCACAATTAACACTTATGTAATTCAGTTCTTTTACCTAAATTGTTCATGTATAATTTCATTCCCGTGTATATATTGGAGCCTACTGAGGAAAATATAATTTGAGTTCTAAAACCTTTGTTACTTTATTGCCAAAAATAGTACTGTGTCTTAAAACAGTATGCTTCTGTTGTATTCAGTATACCAGAGGGAGCCCTCCTGTGGTTAATTTAATACCTATCAATTTTCAGGAGTGTTACTAAATAGAGTGTATCTTACAGGATAAAATAGACTGGCTTGGATATTTAATTTTCTTTCTATTTAACTCAGCATTTTTAATGCATTTCAGCTAATTTATTGTGCATAGTCATTTTGGCTTAATCCAAATCAAAACATAAGATCAAGAAACCTCAGTGTGTGCTGATGCTAGGACTTGTAGAAAGGCTGCTGTGATGAAGGGGATTCCATGGCTGTATTGAAGCAGTGGGGTGCAAAATTGCTCAGTTATGAGGGGGGATACCCAAGCTATGTTTTGCTCTCCCACTGGGATGCGATGCTCAGTTCTTTCCTAAACTTCCTTATCTCTGTGCTAGCAGTTTCTCTAGCGTCTGGCTGTGAAGGATTGCAGTGGTGCTATAGGTATGTCCTGGTCAGGAGCCAGACTGCACTGTGTGTGCTGTGTGTGTAGGCAGGTGTCTGTTCACACATAGAAGAAAGAACAATTCAGCTTTTCTCTTGTTTTTAATGCTCAGACAGGTAACTTGTGGTCTTTGTTTAGCAATATGCTGATACACACATTTATAGCAATTGACTGTACCAAAACTATGTGTGTACTGACTGTTTTGATGGATTTGGGCCAGGAACAGACATCTTGGCTACTTTAAATTAGTCTAGAAAAAATTAATTCAGATATCAAAAGTTAAATGCAGTGCAACTCAGGAATCCCAAACTAAAAATTCTGCATGTATTGTAAATGTTCCTCATGGTCAAAAGACCAAATTGTGCTGACTGAAAGAATTAGCAGTCCCATTCTTTTAATGTTTTTTTGGTTTTTTTTTTTTTTTTCTTTTTTTAATGTGAAAAGGCTTCATTAGGAGATAGCAACCTACTGAACCTTCGTTCTGAGAATTCCAGTGTGTCATGTTTTAACTTTGGCAGGCAAGTAAGCACCACACCACTGCGCTCCCACTCCCATTTCAGTGGGATGGAGGAGAGAATCCAAAGGGTAAAAGTGAGAAAACTCGTGGGTTGAGGTAAAGACAATTTAATAGGCAAAGCAGAAGCCCCACATGCAAGCAAAAAACACAGAATCAATTCACCATTTCCCCATGGCAGGCAGGTGTTCAGCCTTCTCCAGGAAAGTTGGGCTCCATTGTGCATAACAGTTACTTGAGAAGACAAATGCCATCGCTCCTGTTGTCACCTCTTCCTTCAGTTTTATTGTGACTCTGATGCCATATGGTATAGCATATCCCATTGCTTGGTTGTTTTCAGCTGTATCTTCTCCCAGCTTCTTGTTCAGCCCCAGCCTCCTCACTGTCAGGGCAGTATAAGAAGCAGAAAAGACACTGGTGCTGTGTAAGCTCTCCTCAGCAATAACCCAAACATCCCTGTGTTATCAGCACTGTTTCCAGCACAAATCCAAAATACAGCCCCCTACCAGCAGCTGTGGGGAAAATTAATTTTATCCCATCCGCAATCAACATGTAATGTAAACATGTTTTTGAGGTCAAGCTCTGTAATGGTTCAGTGATTTCAACCTGATTTTGACAATTGTCACATTTGGAAGGGTTTCACTATGATATTCTTGTCTGGGTAGTTTTATTCAAAACATGTCTTCAACAGAGAAATCCTTTCCCTGTTTTTTATAAGAAACAACATGGGAGAGACCTGCTTGTGATTGCTCAAGAGGTAAAGAAGAGGAACAAAATCTATTGCAGGGATTTAACAGGCCTTCATGCTTATTTTTCAAATTCTTTACCTTTGTTTCCATGATTTTCACAATTTTTCTGTGACATGGCTCCAAGACTATGCAAACATCCAGTAATCCAAGTCAGCTTTAGTCACCAAACTAATAACAGAGAGAATTTCAGGAACAAATTATGAAGTGTATGTCCAGCTAACATAGAAATATGTAGGCCACAATATCCCACGCTCTTCTGGATGCTTGTATTCCACAGGGCCAGAGCTGTCATGTTTCTGTTCAAGGTCATGTTTCACAGGGACAGTGTTTCCTTGTGCTGTCATTTTAAGATCTCTTGGCAGATACTATTGAAGGAATTTCCTATTATATCTTTCTCTGGTCGAATCCTGTTTATTGAACACCTCTGCCCTTAGGAAGCAGTCACTAGCTGGAATATGAGGCTTTCTTGTCACATGTGGATTTAACAGATAACTACAGCATCCATTTCCCCACCAGCACCTCCAGCTGTTGGTTACCTTCCCATGCCAGAAATTTTCAGCCAAATCCCTGATGACAGTACACAATAGTATTTGACAGATGCTTCATGGGATCATCTGAAATCATCTCCAGAACAGTATAAGCCTAACTGCCAGACTTTTCTCTGAAGAACTTGAAGAATATTTTTGTGTTGTCTTCAGAGACATGTGAACAGTCACCCCCAACAGCAACAAGAAGTTTGGAGATTGGTGCCACTGGAAGTACCATGAATGTGCACTGCCATGAAACTTGTCATGTTTGTTTCAGCTGAGAGCTACCACATCCAGTGCAGTTTCCTGTGCGTTGCCAGTTGTTTTTTGTTTGTTTCTTTGTAGTGTGAAACTTACAGTGCAAATTTGATATAGTAGACTAGAAAATCTGGCCTGTACAACTGAAATGTTTCATTGATCAGTGATAAATCATTGATTCTGTGCTTAAGAAGCAGTGGCAACTGAACAGTTTTCTTCTTTGCTACACGGTAGTTTATGACAGCACGCGATACTGCTAAGAGATTTAGCTAGGCAGTGTAATTATCTAAACTAGAATTTTGTCAGGACACCAGTATTAGTACAAGGTGCTTTAGAAATTGGATTGCTCACTGAAGTGTGTAAGTGTAGATTTATCAGACTAACTTAAGTAGCTCATTTGCCTAAAGAACTACAATTTTTCATACTTGTACTTAGAATAACAGATGTGTTGATTTAGAAAATTTTAGCCTGTTTACTTATTTTTGCTTTCTGTAAATAGTTTTCTATCAGTTAAGTACTGAGAGAAGGCAGGCAGATATTTAGGACAAGTAAGAACATTTCATAGCAGTCTATGACAAGTTCCATTTATAGCTGAAGATGGGGAAGAGGAAGGACTCCATGTGTCTCTGTTCAGAGCCAATGCCTAGGAAATACAGGCCCTGTAGTGTTAAAGGCTCCTCTACTGTGAGGTAAGTATTTTATCCCATATGTTTTTGCCTCACTGTGATTAAAATCTCCTGATTTTGCATTAGATAAAACCATTTTCTGTCACAGGCAGTTTGTCTTATTGTTTTGTCCTCCAGTCCCTGGGCTAAAATTTGTGTTTGTAATGTAACTGTTGGGTGAGCTTTGTGTAACTTTGCTGAAACTTTTTGATTCTGTCCAAGGGAGCAAGGTCAAACAGTGCACATAGACTGGAGGGGTTTGTGATATTCACACCCACAAGAGATAGCTCCAGCAGATACTGGAAGCTGAAATACCCTCTGTGCAGATTAACTTCATTCACCCTTGGCAAAACTTCTCTTGTCCCTGGCAAATCCTGCACAGATGCAGCAGTAGTTAGAGATAACTACTAGATAACTTGAGGAGAGACTATAAATTCCACCAAATCTAATGCTGAAGCCCCATCCTTCAGTGGTTCTCCAGTTTTGAGTCATCTGTCTTGAACAGAATTAATACATGTTTTAATGCAGTAGTTGACTTCTAAATTTTTTTTTTTAATATGAGAGCACAATGCCTAATGTGGTTTTTCAGCTCTTATTTTCAACATAGCAGCACACTTCCATCTCTTTCTGCTTTGTCTCTTTTTTATTTGCTTTTTCTTAAGGGGAGGCCCTCCACATTTCAGATTATTTAATGTTTTTGTTATCCCACTTAGTTCCTGGGTAAATTACTGTATTGGACTGAGTTGTGTAAATTTTTAGATTGCTTTTTCTGTAGAGCAGTAGTTTCACATTAGCATGGAGAATGCACTTAAAAGACGCATTAATGCCATTCAACAAGCAGTATATTTATATTTTTCTCAGACTCTGATAAATGACTACATTTTGAGTTGCATTTGTTATGGGTGCAAAATGAATGACAGACTTGAATGGATGCTGTTTTTGCAAAATTGCTCAATATAAACTAAAGTGACATTCACATTGCTGATCAAATTTTACAATTATAACACCAGTATAAAAATGTAAATTCAGAACTTTTATGACATTGAGCAACAAATTCTCCTCTAAATTCACAGAATTATTAAAGACACAACACAGATGAGAATAAAAAATACTTGTGATGGCTCTAAAAATTAGAGGGGAAAAAATTGCATACAAAAGTCTCACAGCAAAATATTCCTGCAGTATATGTAACCTGTGTTTCACATCAGATTAAATCTTTTCCAGCATCCTTGGTATAATTTCTAATAATGGTGAAGCAGTGGAAATTTCTCCAAGCACACGGCAATGCTCCTCCATTGAGGTCATATTTTATTTTGAGTGACACTGTTTGAACTATATTGAGAGGAATGTGGTTTTATATCTCTATTTTCCCTTAAGTAATCCATTTCAGAAATACAAGCCCAATGTAAGTGCAGCCAGAACATATATATAAGCCTATGCTTTGCTAACATGAAAGTGGTGTTCACCTCCACCAACTGCTTAAACTAATGGATTTTGAAACCTGCCATTTTTAGCAGTAGGAGGACAGGAAACTTTGGAATTCCATCAGGGAAAGCAGCAAAGCTGCAGAGGGATGGGAAATAAATTTGACTAGAAACAAGGTCCATTACCTTCTGTAATCTTCTCCCATCTTCCCTGTCTTCTTGCTCCCTCAGGAGAGTGTGCACCAAGAGCAGTGAAGATGCTGAGATGTTTAAACCATTCTTACACAGAGTGTTGAGAGAAACCATTCGACAAAACGTTGTTATTAATGTGAGGCTTTCTGTTTCTTTCTACTTTGTGTAAAGCTGAGGTGGTTTCTCAGCAAAATTCTAGGTGCTGTAGTGCATGTGCAGACCCCACAGTAGTGCAGTCATTGAACAGAAAGGTGTTTTCTTTGAAGTAACTTCAGTATGAACATGTGAGAGACATTTTTCTTCAGATGCTCAAGACTCACAACAGATGTCTCCTTCAGAAGCAATGAAGAAAAAATGCTTTTTATATTGGGAACAAGGAAATGGAGATGGCATCATGCTAAGCAGCAACCTGCTTCTGCATCTGGAATGGATGTGAATGACAAATGAACACGGGAGATTCTGCTGGTTTCAGATGAGACAATTTACAGTAATTTTCTTCATAGTTTCTGGTATGGGCTGTGTTTTGGATTTGTGCTGAACACAGGGTTGATAATATAGAGATGTTTTAATTATTGCTGAGCAGGGATTGCACAGAGACAAGGCCTTTTCTGCTTTTCATAGTGCCATGCTGGTGAGGATGGTGGAGGTTCATGGGAGCTTGGGAGGGGACACAGCCAGGACAGGTGACCCAGACTGACCCCAGGGATATTCCAGACCGTCTGGCATCATGCTAAGGATGTAAAGTAGAGGGAAGAAAGAGAAAGAGGAGCAACATTTGGAGTGATGGTATTTGTCTTTCCAAGTAACCATTAAATGTGATAGGGCCATCCTCTCCTGGACATGGCTGAGCACTGGCCTGCCCATGGGAAGCAGTGAATTAATTCCTTGTTTTGCTTTGCTTGTGTGCATGACTTTTTTGTTCTCTATGAACTGTCTTTATCTCAACCCATGAATTCTCTGTTTTTTATCCTTCCAAGTCTCTACCTGATCCTGCTGGTGGGGGAGTGAGTGGCTGCATGGGGCTTGGCTATTGGGTAGGGTTATACCATGACAGAGAACAAGGCCAGGACTATACACTTCATAACCCCTCCAAAGACATAGATCTTGGAGAAACTTGCCACTTCACTGTGTTGTAGAAATGTTTGTTCTGTGATTTATAAGAGTAAAGTCTTTCTGAATTAAGTTTAAAACTAAAATTCAGTGAGACTTGAAACTCTTCTTCAATGCATTTTAAAGAAATTGGAATAGAATAGATTCCTCAGAGATAGTTGTTAGCGTGGGTTTTGAGTTTTTCCTTTTACTTACATGTATATGCACATATGTGTGCACTCGTGTATGTTTGTTTATGGGCAGAAGGTGAAGAGACCATCTTTGCTTCCTACAGGGAGAGGGAATATATTTTTCTTAGTGTAACATGCCAACAGTCTTGAGAGGAATGGAACAATTTTGTGAAAAACACTATGCGAATACATGGAGAAGCATATGTTAATGAGGATAAATTAGGCACAATCTACAGTGTCTTTGGCATTTTTAAGTTGGGGTTTTTTTAATAAATTTGGAGTTTTTTGTTTTTGTCTCTCATCCCTCTTTAAAAACAGATTGCATGTGGGCTGATTTTATGTTCAGTTTTTGAACAGCCATAACTTCCAACAATCTACTGAATGTTTTTTTCTTCCTCTACTTGAGAAGACTTGAAATCTGTAGTAAACAATGATGTTGGCTCATTTCATTTATGCCCTTGATTGTTTCTAGTCTTTTCTATTAGTCATGTCTACTCCTTGGACAGTGGACTCACATACAGATTTTTTATGTGTATGTTTATTTAGGAAACCACAGACAAGATTGTTCAAAAACAACTTGCCCAAGGCTGCCGTCCTTATAACACACTTTGCCAATCTCCTGGTCTCCTGGTATGCGTGAGCAAAAATCAAACGACTGACCTTCTCTTCCATTTAGTAACCTTCTTCATATCACAGATTGATCTTCAATTTACTGATCTGGTTGTTCGAGAAACCAGCTACTATCTTTTAATGAAATTGGAGAAGCTTCCAGAATGTTAGAATGGAAATGACAGGAAGGAAATATGTAAGTAATGGAAATATACACCAAGGAAAATACATCTCATCAAATATATTTCTTGAACTTCTAACTTGTGTTGCTGTTGTGTTAGCTATGCCTTCTTTTTCATGTTCTGACCTGCATGTCTGGCATATTTTGATATTATATTATTATTTTTTTAAATGCATGCTGACTGCAACCTTGCTTCTCTCTTTTAATTTATTACAGCATATTAGCAAAGCTGCTTTGGAATACCCTGGATTAATGATGCATTTAAACTGTTTTAAAACAACCCTGGGCTAGGTCAATTATTGAAGTAATGCCAGCAAGAAATATTTTATTTTAGATTGCAGTAAGCTCTTAGTTTTATGTTAACTGCATTGTACAAACATGACCTGTGGGCTTTAAATGTTACAGTGAATTGGAAACAGGTGAGTAAAGCATGCTTTACATTTGCATGGAGCAACCTAACTCTCCTTCTTGAGAGGAGATTCTAGCTTGTATTCCTTGGTTGTACACCAGGTCACGTTTTTGTGCAAGTGCTCTGAGACTACAGGGCACTGAGATGTTTTTGATATAAAAGGAAGGCATGGTGAGGTGTGGGTGCTGTTTGTGGCATGTTAGGTGTCACTGCAGTCACCCCTTCTGATACAGGTTATCTCCCAGAACCTCATTTGTAAAAGCAGTGCTTTTAAATTTTTCTTGTAGAATTCACATCCTTAATTATTGCAATGTTTATTTTCCTTTTTGGAAGTGTGAAATGTTACTTGCTGTGTTCTGCTTTATAGTTGAGTTGGAATGAGGGCTTATTATATATTTTTCAAAATGTGGGGATGTGTTTTTTCTCATCCCAAATATGTCTTTGTTTTAATCTAATCTACTTATCTGTTCAAAACTGCACTGTACTTGCTCTGCTAGATTCCAAAATGATGGGCAGCTTACGCTGCAAATTTAGAAAAACAAACAAAAAATCAGCTCTATATAACAAAATTTTAGTAACACTATCTCATGTCAATAAAACAGTCTTCAGTGATATTGGAGTTCACTGGTTTGGCAGTACCAGGGAAGCTTGACTTGCCCATGAAGTTTTACGACTTTTAGGTTGTGGCTGTTGTTTTTTGTTAAATAGGTCTTCTGGAAGAGGAGCTAAAACTGGTTCCAATCGTGGCCTGAAATTGCACCTATACCAAACTTTCAGAAATTTGCTTAAACAGACGATACACTTCTCCAGAACAATGTTTACAAATAGTTGTGGCCTATTATCTATCTAGAGAGGGGTAAAACCAGTTCTTAAAATGAAGACACCTACTTTGTTTAGGAGAACAGTGATTTGGTAGTGACTGAGCTGCTCGAGGTGAGCAGAGATTTTGAACATTGAGCCACTTGCAAGGTAAAACAAAATGTAAAGAAGACCAAAAAGATTCATTCCAATTGCTTCTGAAGAATCACAGGAAGCAAAGTAAAAACTTTTTTGTGGTTTGGGGTTGTTATTAGGCTAAAGTAATTCACAAGTGTTTGAAAACTGTGATGTTCCATGTCTAGGAAACAGAGACATAAAACAATGATCTGTGCATTCAATGACCAATGTTTGGAATATACAGTATAGTGAAGAGAGTTTATGTTACAGAATAGAGAAAAAGTAGGGAAGTGGGAAGTTTGGAGTAGAATATAGGCAGAATTTCAGGATCCCTCCATATAATTTTCTTTCTTTGTCTAGCCCTCTAAAGAAAAAATGTGGATAAATTATAAAATAATGTTTATAGGGAAATAAATAATCCTAGGTTTACATATGCAGCAATAGCATTTGACACAGTAATTGCTACTCAGGAAGGAGCTCTTGATGCTTATATTAGTTTTATGAAAATGTTAGCTTTCATTTCAAAGAGAATAACATTGTTATGACTACTGCGTAAATTAGTTGTGTACTCTCAAATATTGTACAATTCCTGTTCAATCATTGTCATCACAGATGGGATAGAAGAGATAACCTATTGAGGGAGACCAAATTAAGTAAAGGTTTCATTGTTGTCTGACTGATGAGAGATCTGAGAATATGATAGAAGTACCTGAGAAAAGAGTAACATGGAAAAAATATGCAGGCATCACTTTATTGACTCTTTCTTTCACTAGAAATAATAGCATCAAATTGAATACTGTACCAGTATCAAAACAAATGGCAGATGCAGGTTTGTGTGCAATAGATTATTAAGATATGGAGCTTTCTGAACAAGGGATTGAGGCTATTAAAAGCTTACATGGCTTCAAGAAACAATTGAATACATTAATGGAAGAAAAATACATTAGGGATAAAGACAGTGCCTCTGGCTTGCACTGTCCTTGAACCATCAGTTGCTGGAGTCTGGGAGGGTATTTTAGGGATGTGAAGTTGTTTGTTTGCCATGTATTTATATCTTTTGTAGGATTTGCTGTTGTTTGCTGTCAGAAACAGATAATTAGCTGGATGGACCTGTTTATATAACTTTAAAAAGTCATTCTAAAACTAATAATGTGTAAGTTAAAGTTGTCCATAGTAGTTGCTGATGGGAAATCAGGTTGTGGAGCAGATGATTTTGAATGAGTTTTTTGATGACAGAGAATGTTCTCGTAAGTCAGAGTAGTATTGCCAGACAGGTTCAATGTTGCTGCTCCACTGTGAATTTGAGGTGTGGCACGCTGAGAAAGTACACACCCCAGATTATGTATAACTGTAATAATATGCATTTTCCTATTATAACTGCATGTCTTGGTGTATGAGTTAATATTTGAGGGAGACTAAAGACGCAATTTCAAGATCTGAAACTTTAATGGATACTTACACTCCATCCTCTTGCTTGCTAACAGTAGGATCCTGGAGTATTCTGTGTACTTTGTTTGCTTTTATTTTTATGCAACTTTTTCTCAATTTGAAATAATGTTAAATTTTTCATCCTCAGATTGAAAAGTTGAACATGGAAATGTTGAATATGGTAAAGTGTTATAAGGAACATCTTCAGTCTGAGATCTTGGTATTGTTCAATATGTGTGAAGCTGCTTGGAGGGATAATTTTTGCTTTTTTGTTTAATATTGAAGGGAAATATTTTCTTAAATGTATATATTGCATGCAAAGAGGAGATTATGACCTTAAAATATTCAGATTACTCTGAGGAGTGTCTACGGAGCTGTACATTCATTACCCTATAACCTCATGAGTATAGATAGCTATGAAAGTGATGTAGCCCAGAATTTGGTTGGCGCTCTTCACTATAGGTGCATATTTCTGGTTCATGGCAAGCTTCTGGGTGACCAACATTTCCAAATCCTTCTCCTCTGGGCTACTATCAACTGATTCTCTGCCCAACCTGTATTTGTACTTGGAGTTGCTTTCAGGGTCCCTCTGGGTGCACCACACTGCTTGGTGGTGTTGGGAAGCTTGCTGAGAGTGTGCTCAATCCCACTGTCCATGGTGCCTACAAAGATGTTAAATGGCGCCTTGTCTTGACACTGACCCCTGAGAATGCTGCTCGTCACCTTTCTCTGTTTGAACACTGAACCCTTGACCACAACTTTGTCCATCCATCCATGCAATTCTTTACTCACTGAGTGGTCTATCCATAAAATCCATCTCTCCAGTTCAGAGAGAAGAATTTCTTTCAGGACAGTGTGAAGTGCTTTGCACAAGTCCATAACCATTGCATACTTACGTGCTAAAGTCTGCTCCAAGATTGCATTTTTATATATTGTGTAGAAATTGGTTTAATTTCTGTCTTTCTTAAGTATGTGCCTGCTATGTAGTCCCAGCTTTTACATACAAGTTACAATATGATCCAGTCAATTATACTGTTAACCAGGTGTTAGGGCTTGAATTTAACAACTAAAGGAGTTCTTGTAGAGTATTTCATAAAGATCAACAGGGTTCTGAAAAAAATAAACTTAATTGGCATAATCCCCATTGCCAGAGTAAAGCTTCTGTTGCATTCAATGGGAGCTGAGTTTTGTAATCAGTGCTGTCAGTCACCATCTGGACTGACACAATTTTGCCATAGACAGAGTCAGTCTTTTCTGGGATGCCATCTGTTAGTCAGTTTCTTCTGACTTGTTTCCAGTATCAACCTTTATACCTTCTTTCATGTTCTCTTTTGTGCTCCAAGCAACCTCTCAAATCCTCATTCTCCCTGCTGTTTTCAAAATATGTTTCTGAACACCAGTGAACACAATGAAGTACCCTAGCAATAATGTCTATTACCAAACCCTGGGCAACATCACAGTCATCTGAAGAAAATCTGTTAGGAGGCTAAGGCTTGGAAGGCGTTGATCCCAAACCCTTTTCTCATCCCTGCAAGTGGTATTTCAAAGCAGTGGCTGAGGGAGAAGTTTGAACCACTGATTACTTTGAGGCTTTGCTATGGATAAAAGAAATTGGTTAGTATGATAGTACAAAAGTATCAGCTCGTATAGGTTTAAAAATAAGATCAAGTAGCATTAATGTAATGGTATAACTGTTTTTGAAGGGCTTTTACTCAGTAAAGCCAGACTTATGAAGTCTTAAAAAAATAATTTTGAGCTAATGATTGCTAACAGTCTTGCACACACTGTTTTCATCCTGACATAGTTAAGTGCCAACAATTTATTTGGCACATCATAAGCAAATGGAATAAAGAGTGTGAACCCAAAACCTTTCAGTTTGAGAGAGAAAGCAAAAGAGTATATTAGGATTAATAATTACATAAGGGGTGTATCTTCTTAATAAAACAAAGAACAGTAGTTACCATGTGGTTTCATTAATAAATTTTAAATATAATTCATGCATGTTATTCATGCATGGGGGAGATGTCTTACATATCCGAACAGCAGCCTTTCTTTCAAATGGTTTCAGGGTTGTGATTTTTCAAACAAAATTTGAGTGTACTCTTGGTTTATGAATTAGATTTGAACTGTAAGCAAGGATGATTTAGAGTTTCAAAGAGACAGAAGCAGTTACTTTTATAGTAGTAGCCTTTTTTAGTGTGTGTGTGAGTATATTTATCTATCTATATCTCTAAAAAAACACTCACCAAAGTTTTTCACATTGTGGTCTACCTGTAGATAGTCTGCAGGTAAAAACAAACCAGGTGATGTGTTCGTATTGTATTCATTCTCAGAGGAGTAGCCCTGGCTATTTTAAAGGTCGGAAAATCTGTCAGCAGAAAATTATGTAATGGATAATTCAAATAGATTTTACAGGATCAACCTTGCTGATACATCACCTTATGATGCTGTATTTGCTCATGGTTATTTTGCATAAAAATTAATAGTAGAATGTGTTAGGAAAGTATAACTACATTGCAGTCTGATTAAAGATTGACACACAGATACTTTGGTAATTGTAGATACTCCCATTTGTTTAAATGTCTGAAATGAGAATAAGCAATGTTCTTTCTGAGAAGCTAAGCTGTCATAAGATAGCTTCCTTTTTTTTTCCAGATATGAGATCCATTTCTTGCTGGGAAATAGTGTGGATGACCAAATATTGTCGTGTTCCCTGATGACTGAGACACTTTTCATGTCTCTTCAGTCCCTCTGTTTGTGATGTCCAGCTTGTTATTTCATCTTTGTGTGATTAGCTTCCTTTATTTTTAAAATTCATCTAAGAATTCTTCCTCTGGCAAGCAGTTCTTAATTGCAGATGAGAGTGTCACATAAGAACCAGATGACCAATGATTACTGTGTGACTGATGTTACCGCTGAGCTTTACCTTATAATGATTTCTTGAAGGCTTTTTCCCCTCTGGTAGATAGAGGTTGGACAGAGCTCTGGTTGCACAGAGCTGGCTATATACAAGCTTTTTTTTCTCATAGGATGAGATAGTTGTGTTTATCTTTCATCTCCACATGTATGGTATTATTCTTCTACTGTTCCTCCTTTAGAGGAAAAGACTCAGAAATGAGTCTGGCAGAAAACTTAGAGAGGTTTTTCATCCAGACTAGTGACACACTGAAGTATTTTTCAGTCTTACATTAAATTTTCAAGGTTCCAAGCAATCAATCTGAACTATTTCTGCTTTGGAAAACTGTTTCCTTCGTCTTCCTTTTCCTTCTAAGCAGACAAGTAGATATGGGGGGAAAAAAATTATCATTTGCACTTTGTCAGCAAATTTACTTGAGGTGTCTTTCTGTGGAACAATAGTAGGTGGGAGCAAGCATGGAAAATTGGGCTACAGTGCATCAGCTTTCAGCAGCTCTGACAGGTTACTATGCTCATATTTTTCAAGGCAAAACTCCTAAGAAGCAGAAGGTCCTGCTTTGACTTTTTTTAGGTCTGTCTTGGAATTTTTCTAATTCAATTCAAGCACTCTTAGCTGAAAAAGGGGAAAAAATTTCAAGTCCGTGAAACCACCGCTGTCCCATTGTCACTCAACTGCCTCCCTCTTCAGAGTCAAATTCCATAGGCTAGGGATTGCCCTCATTCAAGTGGCTTGTGTAGAAGGAGGACACATATGATCTGGTTTTCTTTCCAGGTGGTGAAATGTTTATGGTTAAGATGCTGCTTGAAATTGTAAAAAAGCAGTGCATGGAGGTTTTTCACGTGCAGCTGTAAGATTTGTTGTTGCTTCAGACTTTGTTGGATGGCTCTGAGTGATCTCTTGAAGTGCATTTTGTCAGTATGGGGGCATTTACTTTATGTATTTGGGGGCACAATTCCTTAGTTTTATCACTTTCCTTAGACCAGGTGCTGAGCAGTTAAGAGCCATGAATCAGTCTTCCTGTAAAAGCAGCTGATTTTGAACACTTTCTATGATATGGTAATCAATTATACATGTAGTCATCAGGGAATTGTAAAAAGGCATGTGATAATGGGGCATTGTATCTAGAGCTGAATGAGCTTCTTCATATAGTTTAGTAATGTGCTGTGTCTTAGAAGTCCTCTGAAGCAGGGGTCTCCCAAGGGAAGTTTCCCACTTTTCAAAAGGTCACTTGAAAAATCTGGGCAGTATTAGGAACTGGGTAAAATTTACTTCTACTTAATTTTGCTATATAAGCTTTTTTATAAATATGGCTTATCTTTTGTTTGTGACTATTAGCTTTTATTTGTAACTTTTTGCCCTTTTCACTTTATTTACAGTGAATAATCACAGTATATTCAAAAAATATGAACTTCTGTGTTGGCAAATTTTATTTTTTTGTCTCATTGGCATCAGCTCCTCTCCAGCTCTGTCTAGTAAGAGGTGTTAGAAAGTATTATTTTTATGCTTTTTGGTTCCCGTGATGGATGGCTGTGGAATATCATGCTCACAGGGAAAATTATTTCTTCCTAATCCTTGTCAGTTAGTGGTTGGCTTATTTCCGGTAGTCTGAAGACTTATAGCCCATATTCTAGTTCATACAGTACTTCATTTTAGTTGACTTCAGATTTTGTTCATTACTGTCTCCTAGTCTGGCAATGTTATTATTCTTTATTGTCTGCACTTGGACAAAATCAGTCAAGAGGCCATCATTCTAACAGAAAACTGTGACCGATTGCTTAAAAAATAAATGATACTTGCACTGACACAAGAGAGGAAAAAACCATTCATTAAAACTCATGTTGGAGAAGTCTCATCACTCTTTTCCTGTTGCATTTGACATTGCCTGAAAGACTGTTATATATTATGTTTATTTTTAGAGACTATTGTTCTCTTTAAATCTGCTCCACAACTTGAGGAGAGCACTAATGCTTTTGAAGAGAAATTTACAGAAGCAAGACATTACATCTTTGTTGTAGTAAGGGGCTGTTTCATGAAATAGCTCATTTAAATAAGTTTGACTTTGGCAGGGAAAAAAACTGCAAAATATAAGGGAATCAGAGGCTGCTTTAGGGCCTACAGATGGAAAACCTGTGCGCCTTTTCTCAAGAACATAACATTTGTAAGTGAGACCTTCAGCACGTCGTGCTTATTTTAATAATTTCTTTTGAGGTGCTGAAAAAGCAAACTACTTTCAGTTAGTTTACTTTTTACCCCAAAACTGGCCTAGTCTGCTGCTCAATATCCTGCTCATGTACAGAGCTTATACAAAACTAACATTGTATTACACAAAAATTATATTGACCTGTCAGAATGAGACGAGAGGAGGCCACTAATTTGATTAGAGGGCTGGGACCTCTCCTACAATGACAGGATGAGAAAGTTTGAGCTTGGTCAAGAGAAGGCATCATAGAGACATTATGGCACTGTCCCGTACCTAGAGAGACCCTGCAAGAGACCTGGAGAGGGACTTTTCACAAGGGTATATAGTGACAGACCAAGGGGGAATGGCTTCAAACTGGAGAAGGGTGGGTCTATATTAAACATTAGGCTCTTACCTGTGAGGGTGGTGAGACCCTGTGACAGGTTGCCCAGAGATGTTGTGGACTCTCCTCATCCTGGAGATGTTTAAGGCCAGAGTGGATGAGGTTTTTGGGCAACCTGGTCTACTGGGAGGCATCCCCGCTCATGGCAGCGTTGTTGGAACGAGATGATCTTTAAGGTCTGTTCCAACCCAACTGTTCTGAGATTCTGTGGTAATCACACAGTTGGAAAGGCAAATATCCTTTCAGAGTTAAATGAATTATGTGTCCATTCCTTCTTTAAGGAATTTCATATAAACCAATGAGACAAATTATTTTGGTTTTGTCATAGACCAAAGCTAAAATACAGCTAGTTTCAATTAGAGCATATTTAAATACATTGGAAAAAGGATATGGTATAACCAGACAAATTGTAAACAACAGGTTTCCTGTATTCTTCAAATTGATAAACATTCAGGGAAAGCCACACATTTTGTGTGTGCTTGCCTCAGTTTCTTAGTCTTCCTCATTGTTTCGATAACTAGTCCATTTGCAAAGAAAAAAAATACTAGTTTAAGAAATGCACTAGCTATTGCAGTGGCTTTGTTTCTCCTTTCAGGTTCCTTGTAGTTTTATCCCATACAGTACATATTGAATGAACTACAGGGTTGTAATTTTCAGGGGCTGTGACTTCACCTTTGCAATCCTTTCATTTCAGTCCTCAAGACTGACTTTTGGTGATACAGAACACATCATTTTGCTTACCTGTAAGCACACCAGGCTTCTCCTCTTTGCCATTAATGCTAGAGCATCATGCCTTGCTTTCACCTAAAATGAATATCTGTAGGGAAAGAGATTCGTGACTAAATAAAAATTCAGAAAGTAAAGCTGTCATTATATATTCTACATTGCTGAAACAGATAACACATTAAAACAGCTGCCAAATTACCTGTAATGAACATCCACACAATAGAAGACACTCTGCATACTGATGAAGTTGTGATTAACACCTATTAACAGGATAGAATTTGTCAATGAAAAAATAAAGATGATTCAGTGCAATGTTCGGAAAGAATTGCTGTCTGTAAAGTTTCCTGATTCTGGGTGGTTTTAGATTGTTGTTAGAAACCTGCTAATGGTTTGAAAACATGCCTTGGAAAACTTTGTTTATAGCTACTAAGAGAAGGAAATGTGTTGCAGAGTGATGCTTTCATGGAAAAAGTAGTGAGTCTGTCTTTCTTGCTTTTTCCCCTGCCCCGATTCAATCCCCACTTCTGACTGAGTTAAATGATCAGAATTAAACCATCAGAAATTTTTTTTGGCATGTTAAGTCTCAAATTTCCATTGTCTAAATTGTTTATTTCTCTCTTTATTTTGTTTTGCATTCAAGCACTATAAAATTTGCTGCAGTAACCTATTATAGAAGGATAAAGGAATTGCTGTGATACCAACCTTGTTAATACCCCTGGAATAATATAGAGATCACATGGGTTGCTCTGTTTTTGGTATTTTTAATGCCCCCAAAATCTACGGAGATAAGCAGAGACAATGCATTGAGTATTCCAATTCCTTCTCAAGTAGGATGTGGGACTTCAGGGCACAAAAGTCAGCTTTGAAACCTTGCTTGGGTTTTAATCAGCTGGGAACCCTAGGGTGGTGTCTTGGCTCTTGTAATGCCATAGAAACCCATGCTCATGATTCTGTGAAGTCCACCTTTGGAATTTTTGAGTTTGTCCTTTGATTTGACTTCAGACTTGATCTGAAAAGAGGTCTGAATGTTCAAAGTGCTGGGCTTTTTAACACTTAGTGCTTAAGGCAAGTTCAAAATGATCCAGAACCTTGATCTCACCCTCAAGGTTAAATGTCTTGATCATATTCTTACTTGTGATCCACATGACTTAAAGAGTGGGGAATGAGCCTGCATGCAAGTATCTGCAAAAAATGCTGCTCAGGGCTGCTCAGCATGTGATCCCTTTGTGGCATCCTTCTTAAGAAGCCAGGCTGAGGGGAGATGGTCACAGCTTTCCTCAATAGTGACCCTGGAACAGTATTTTAACATCCTTATCTAGAGGAGATGCAGTGGCAGGGGTTTTTTTTTGTCTTGTGTTTTCCTCAACATTTTTCTCTCAGACATTAACATAGCAATGAGAGCATGTGTAGATTCAAGTTCAGTTCCCTCCTTTGCCTGAAAGAAGCTGGAGGTCAGTTTCCATCTCTCTGGAGACAGAAATTACCAATTTTCAGGCAATTTTAAGGTAAGAATTCTCGCTTTTCTCCCTTCTGGATGTATAAGTCAAGGTGATTCATCATTTGTTGGTTATCACCCAGGGACAGTATGTTATTTCATTGTCTTGTCTCTCAAGTGGCTTCACTTTAAGTTCACTCAGTATCCATGTTAACTAACTGCTTGAAGAAACAGGGGCTGCTGATCAACTTCCACACTGGGTGGGGAGTGTGTGGGGTCAGTGCAGCTGGGTGAGCTCCTGAGCACTCCAGAGGTAGGTGGTTCTCTGAACTCAGGAAGCCTGTGGGTGAGGTCAGCCTGTTTCACATCAGTTCTGGAAATACAGTATCAAATCTCTCAGGCTGGCAAGAAAAAATTTAGCTTGCCCTCAGGGCTTTGTGAAATAGTAGGTATCAACAAAGCCTGTCCTGAAACACCCTGACTGTATTCTTCTGAGACATCTCGTGTCAAGAGTTGCTGATTGCCTCTCTCTTGCAGTGTGTTTTGTCAGATACTTTTTTAGACCCATTCATTGACAAAAAAGGGCTTGTCAAGTCTTGTCATCATGGTTTAAAAAAGGAATAAATTTAGTAATTTATTTGAAGATTAGTTAGTCTCTGTGATAGTCTGCTGTGTTCTGCCAGCAGCGTAGCATCTGTAGCCAAATTTGGTCTTTGTTTCATCTGTGTAATCCCTGCTAGTGCTAACAGAGGCATGCCACTATAGCTAAGAAGAATACCTTAATCCAAAAAACATAAAACCATAAGTCATATGCAGAGAACTGTTGCAGCAATGTTTTTTTCATCATTAATTACTATGTAAATTTGTTTTGGTTGATTTAAGAATGCAGTTTTTTTTGGTTTGTTTTTTTCCCCTGGGGACATGACAGCTGGCAGAACTCGTGCGGCTCTGATAAGACTTTGGAGATAACTAACTTGGGCTTTGGTCTTTTTTGGTGGATACATCTGCCACTAACACTGAAGCTCAAAAATTGGAAAATTGTTTCAATTAGTTAGAAGCATCTGAAATGTTTATAAATGACAGGGAAGAACTGAGTCTGGTGTTAAGTTATTAGACAAAATTGTAATGTAGTCCTTAATTTATTTTTATAGATAGATATTTTAAAGGTACAAGGAAAAATTATTCCTTGAAGTCAATAGGTATCCATGTTAAAGGAAAAGAAGTTGAACTTTTTACATAATAATGTCCAGAGTTGTTGTATGAAAACGGAGGCTGATGATTTTAGGACTTAAAGAATTTTAAAACTTGAAGGTCTCATTTTTATATGTGTAAAGTCCCTTAAATAGGCAAAGAGCATAATGTGGGGCGCTTAAAAGCATGTGGCTCTGTAACTCAGGTGTTTTACTGCTACCAGGATGTTACACATAGTCTGACCTGTGTAGAATCTGCTGCCTCTTGTTTGTATGAAGTGTGCTTCCCTAGCCCTGGACCGGTGACAGGACCCTGATGACCCCTGAAGCTTTGGTAACTAGAATCCCATTGAGACTCTTGTGGGGTTTCTCAGGGGGAAAATTGGAAGGGTGGTGGTGACGCCACACCTCAAATAATGTGTCTAGTTTTGGGCCTCTCACTACAAAAAAAGAGATCCTGAGGCACTGGAATGTATATGGAAAAGGGCAACAGAGCTCGGGAAGGATCTGGAGCACAAGTCAAGTCTTGTGAGGAGTGACTGAGGGAGCTGGGGTTGTTTAACCTTGAGAAAAGGAGGCTTGGGGGGACTGCACGGTTTGGTGGGGATGGTGACCCCTGGCTGGGTTGCAAGACTTGACTGCAGCTAAGGCTGCCTCTGCCTTCAGAGTTTGTTAATCTCTGAGCAGTGCCTCATGCTTTGGTGCTGTGCTTGAATCATTAAGCTACAATGGGAATGGTTTCAGAACTGGAATGACTTGATTCGTATCTTCTACATAACTACTTTGGTAGTACTTGAAGGAGCAACCTAAAGTGTCATAATTGCTACAAATGTATATACTGAAATGTTATAATGTTTCAGACCACTCACAGAAAGCTAATGTGTCACCAAGGTTACTGTTTAAGTTTACTATTTTCTGCTTAGAATCTCAATAACATGCAATTAAGCAGTGTAGTTGTTTGGAAAATAATGTAAAACAATGAAATATGAGATTCATCCAGCAAATGGAGGTAAGGATATTACAGAGAAAGTGATTGATTTGAGGGTTTTATTAGTGCTTTCAAGTTCGGTTTTCAAGGTGATTTTACATTATTGAACTTTTCTACTTATTTTTCAAGGACTAAAGGATTTAATATTAGTGCAAGGTGGGGGTTTTTTTTGATTTTTTTTTTTTGTTGTTGTTTCATTTTTGCTTTGATCCACATTTCAAACATAAGGCACCAATTTTCCTGTGCGTTGTTTGGATTTTGGTTTGCTTTGGTTTTTAACCTTGTATTGTCACTTTTGTGCTTTTTAAGTGGGAATAAAATACTACCATAATAGAACAGCAGTGTTTCACATCTCCTTTGCATCTGGTTCAGAAGGTATAAATTTCAACATAGAGTATGTAACATGGTCTTATTCTTCATTCTTGACCAGAATGTTTTTCTTTTTTTAATGGAAAGTAGAGCAACTTAAAATATTTTTCTATTCAGTGCTGCAGGGAGTTGCCTGATAAATGTTAACTTGTTTATATAACTGTAATGTAGGCCTTTGCTTCTGCTCACATGAAAATTGACATATTTTAAAAATAAATAAAATACAATGAATAAAAATCAATAGTCCGATCTAGGCATAGTTTCTCTGCAATGAAATAAGCATGACGTGGAAATGCACGCAACCAGCACTTCATTTCTATGCCGTGGTTTGCTATGTAGATGTTTTGTCTGTTTGCACTGCGTGCTGACAAAACCAGAGCTATTAAAAATTAAATATAGGCTGAACACCCAGGAATTCTATCAAATTTGAGGAATCTGATAAATTCAGATATTGCTGTTAGAACCCAATGCAGTAGTGCTAGTTTTCATTTTTTTAATCCTCTTAATACTCTTGTAAGGATAATATAGGAGTATTGCAATCATTTTTCTTCCTGTAGTATCTGACTGTCTAGACAGACTAACCCTGAAATGTTACTCACGGTGTTGCCTTTTGGAAGACAGCAGCTGGTATTTTCTTCTCTCCTACAGGTTATGACAGTCTCTTGCCATATTGAGGTATTCTGCTTCTTGTTTTCAGATGGATTTGCTAGTCCATGAGTTTTCTGCTCTGGTGTCTGTCACCTCTTTGTAGCAGTAATCCCTCTACACCCATCTGTGCAAAGGAGGCTATTCACGTATTGGAGTGAAAAGGAAACAAAGCAGCAAGCTGGATTAAGTGTAATTCCCAAATTATTGTGAAATGAAAAAATCTACTTGATAAAGAGACCTGTCTGGTGGAGAAGAGCACAAAAAGGGAAGGGATGTAACTGCTAAGAGCAGACATGGGTAGATTTTAATTTTTGTTCTTAATGTGTCAGTAGTTTGTAACAAAAATAATGGGTGGGAGGAATGCCATCTCCTTGTATAAGAAAAAAGAATGTATGATCGCATAGACCTTGTAGAGCAAAGTATAATAATCCATTTCTGCTTTGGAGGGCAGCTTCTGAACTGTATGCAAGTCCATGACTTGCAGAAATTGTAAACAAAATCATATTTCAGGAAACCAAATTAATTCATGCCATTGCTATTGCTGATCGACTAGAAATAATGTAAAGGATACAGAAAAATCATTATTTTAGGCTTTTTGTATTACCACACAATGCAAGACAATAAATTAATCAAAATAGTTCTGAGGAAAGTTCAAGACCTGCATTTACCTATTTGAAATGTATTTTCTAATGTAATTTTGTGTTGCTAAAGCAGCTTATTATATGGATTCTCATGTGAAAAAAGACGTAATTATTTGTTGAGCTAGATATATGAAATAAAACCCCCCTCACATTAGTTTAACTTGTTTTATAATTTAATGTTTTAATATAAAGCCAGAATTTATGCAACTGAAGTTAGTAAGTAAAGTTTTGCTTGTTCTTAGTGCTTTTTTTCTATACTTGTTTTTTTTTTTTTTGTGTTTTTTTTTCCCTCTTCTAATTTTGTAATGAACTTTACACCTTTAAAGAAATTTAGATTATTCCCCCTTGTCCTATTGCTACATACAGTTGTGGAAAGCCCCTCTCCAGCTTTTTGTAGGTTCCCTTCAGATACTGAAGGAAGGCTGCAATTAGGTCACCTGGAAGCCTTGTTTTTTTCCCATTTGAACGTCCCAATTCTTTCAGCCTTTCCTCACAGGAGAGGTGCTTTGGTCACCTTGGTGGCCTCCTCTGGACTTGCTCCAACAGGTCCACGTCCTTCCTGTGCTGGGGCCCCAGGGCTGGATGCAGCACTGCAGGTGGGTTCTCACCAGAGCAGAGCAGAGGGCAGAATCCCCTCCCTGGCCCTGCTGGCCACGCTGCCTTGGATGCAGCCCAGGACATGTTTGGCTTTCTGGGCTGGGAGTGCTCATGGCCAGGTCATGTCCAGCCTCTCATCCACCAGCACCCCCAAGCCCTTCTTGGCAGGGCTGCTCTCCATCTGTTCATCCCCAGCCTGTGCTGATACTACAGAAATATGTCCACATAAATACATATATATATATACACATTCCTGTTGAAATGGAATTCAGTGGCTCTACAAACACTTAACCATATGAGTGGGTTTCCATATGGTCATTCTAAAGGACTTCTTATGTTGAATTTATGACTTGAGTGAAAGACTGATCAAAAGGGGTATGAAGACCTGTAAGCCTTGATGAATGTAATTTTCAACACCACTATTCAGAGACATTTTGTTTCACATTTTTGCAGAGTTTGAAACAATAAAGCAATTAGGATGTCTCTGTCCTTCCCTTAAATCTAGCGCAAATTTCTGACCTCGAGTTCTGTTTGCTCAGCTTGGCTTACTGGTCATTAAAGCTCCATAAAACATGGGAAAGGTCTCCATGGGGCAATTTGAAATTAACTATGTGAACTGCAGTTTGCTTATTCTATATTGCAGACTTTGGGAGTTTTACTGATTCTAAAGCTGCAGACTTGTGGCTTCACTTAAAGTTGTGGGTAAATAGTACTTTGAAAATATGCTGATAAAATGATGAACTGATTAAAGTCAATTACTGATTAATATAATTTATACGGGGGCTTTATTGCTTTAGTGTTGAATGTTAAATTTTCCTGCAGTAGCCTATGTTTTGATGTATTCTGCTTGCTTCAAAATAAAAAAAAAAAATTGTTTCGTCTTGTATACATATTGGGCAGGTGGCAAAAGGCATTTTTAAACCATGAGTCAGGGTACTGCACAAGTGCCTCTAGGAAAAAATATAAAATTCTCTAGGTTGACTTCCAGTAATGATGTTTTACTGAGTTCATGAAACATGAGGATCTGCACAGATGTATCCCTACACCATTTTAACAATCTCTCCTCTTGTTTTTGTATTTTATCATGTTTTAGCAGAATGATTTGCCATTGTTGAATCCTAGATTTAATAGTCTGAGGTTCTAGTGTTTAGCTGGGAATTAATTAATTTGGTTGGCATCTGACAACTCGGTGTAATCAGTAGTATTTTTAAGTGTTAATCTTGTTAGGTGTCACCCTGGCTGTGGATAATTTACTGTTCTAATGGAAATGGTGGTGCTGACAGTGTTTCAGCATGAGCCCAATCCTATGGTTACGGGCTTTCCTGAAGATGGAAAGTCTCACTTACAAGCAGGAAGGCAGCTGTCAGGAACATGGCATTGGTGAGAAAGTGCTGACTCAATAACTTGTGGCTGTTGCCCAGCTCCTGGAGAAACAGGAGTGTGTGTGTGTGTCTTGTGGCCCCCCTGTTACTCCCTACCAGCTGGCTGAGGTGACAAGGAGCAGAGGTGTTTGGGGGCATTAATCCACAGCATGTCATGCACATGTCATGCAACTGGTGGAAAGCAGGATTTCCACCTGCTGCTATCCATGAAGGTGTTTGGACTATGTGCAATGGTGTGCCAAGCAAGAGAAGCATCTGAAGTAAGGCACACACACCAACCAAGGTAATTTAAATCAGGTATGAAATATCAACACCAACTTCAATAATCAGCAAGATGTGAATTGCTTTTCTGCAGGCAATACAGTAGCTTGTGATACATAAGCCCCATTTCAAATAAAAGAAGCTCTTTCTAGAATGCAGGAGCTTGAGTTAGTCTGTAAGTGCACTTCTGTTGGAAGAAGTATTTGTCCAGAATATTTTTACAGAAGCATTTCATTAAATGAGTCCTGAGTGGGTTAAATTTGCAGTTTTTACAGGTTTCTCCTTTTTAAGTATGACACCACTGAATGCATTTTGCACAGCTATCAGTGTACTATCACTGCATATCTGCTTTTTAAACAAAATCTTTTTCCTGAAAATCACTCAGCGTTGTGGACTAAGTCTTTAACTCTGCTCTGTGGCTTGAAATCATCCTGGTACTATGAAGAAATTTTTTAATAGTCTTAATTGGACTCAAGTAATTTTTTTTTTTTTTTTTTTTTTTTTGCTGTGATTCTACATCAGTACTTAAGAGCTTATCACTGGCATGGCCCTCTCCTGCTAGAGAGTTACAGTGATTTAATCATTGCCAAAAGAATAATGCAGTTAAATTTGAAGATGCAAAAGCAGTTGGGGCAGAATAATGAGTCAGTTCCTCAATTGTGTAGACAGTAGCAGCACTGTTGACTTCAACAGACCTGTGCCTTTAGACATCAGTTGAGAATTTGACTCAAACCCTGACTAATGAACTCATTTAACTCCCGTGACTAAGAAGTATGACTTTTTTTTTCCTAACTATAGCTTAAAGGGCAAGCTGTGTTTAAGCAGATTTAATTAACCTGTCTAAATTTAATCATCAGACTAATAGGTATTCCTGTTCACTTAGGAACGAGACAGAATCATTGTATTTTCTAATTAAGAACTAAACTTAAGGCTGTGTGCCCATTTGAAATATGCAGTGTTTGGATTGGAAGAGGACATTGGGAAAGAAAGAGCAAGTTATCAGAGCACTTAATACAAATGAACTTGATGAGGAAGGAAACATAGGCATTGCTGGTCATTACTCCAAGATAACAACAAGTAGATTAGAGAATATTCTTTTATTTCACGTGTTTTGCAGTGGTCTTTTGTGAGGGTTTGTACACCTGCTGCAAATTTACATCTCATTCGATTTCCTTTGTTCTCCTTGCAAGAACTGAAGCTGTGGAAAACTGGGTTTATTTCTTTCAAGAGAGCTCTGATTCATCTCACCTCCACCTCTAGCTTAAATAAAGCATTTGTGGTGCTTTATTAAAGCACATGTGATTTTTGTTGCTATCTTCCCTGATGGCCTTAGCCTAGTCACCCCAGTTTTCTGTGCCTGACAGCTCAGGGTCTCATTTTCTCCTCTACTGAACTTACCCCCTGCTTTGAAGCCCTTATATGTTTTACCAATTTCAGAGCTTCCATGGCATTTCTCTGAATCACGGAAAAATTTTCTCTTTACTTTTCTCCCCTAGGGGTCTTTGTTAGCCCTTCAGTTCCATCTGAAGTACTGTTGTCTTTCTCTTTCTCCCCCTGTTCCCTAAACCATCATCATTCCTCTGTGAGCTGAAGTGACATTGGAAATGCTGTCTCTGTCTTGCTCCTGGTTGTTCTGGGGTCATTTCTTTGCCCCTGGTTCCCTCTGTGGGCTCTGACCTTGTTACAGCTACTCCTCTTCCTCTTGCCACTTGTCTCCAGGTTGCTTTGGAGCTACTAGAAAGGATATTTAGGACAATACAGATTAGGCACATGTGCAAATCTTGGTGATGCTGTTCCTTCATAGGCTGATCATAAACATCCTGATCAGAAAAGTGCACTGTCTTTGGCCTCCATTGTCACTGTCTCATATATTTGCGTTTTTGTTATGTAAAATCAATCTGAATTTCTGCTTTTTAGAGCCACTTTTGCTTTGGATCCCTGTTTGCCCTGGAACAGTGGGAGGACTTTTCTATAGTCTTCGTTTCTCTCAGCTGGTGAGATTGGTTTTATTGTACTGAAATTTGCTGTATTGAGGACTTTCTAGAAAGTATATTCTTTGCAGTTTGTTAGCAACTGAAAAAGCAGGAATTTAAATGAGTTTTAAAATAGTGAATAATCCTGTACCCTGCTCATCCTCTGTATCATTAATGATTTTTTGAGATTTTCAGCATCTGTATCTTTTCTCCTCAGTCATTACATTCCCAAGCCTGAGAATCCCAGTTGATCTAATCTTGCTGTCATGGATTGACACTGGCACAGTGCCAGTGCCCCCATGCAAGGTGTATCCCCCAAAATGGTTACTGTGAGATGTGACCTGGGAACAGAACAAAGCAGGCTCTAACTTGGGAATGAAGGAAAAAAGACAACACTTATTAATCTACACAGACACAAAAAGGAAGGGGAAAACTACACGCACACAACAATCCACAATAGAACACTTTCAAAACACTCCTCCTCCTCCCCCCAGTCCTCTAACATTCAAATCCCCTCTAACACATTAATTCCTTTTAAGAAGGAAAGTTGTCTGCTTGTGATCATCTGTTCCCAGTACTACTATAGTGTATGAAATTCCATGCATCCTTCAAAATGCAGTTAGACCTTGATTTATACAGCAGCAAAGTAATGTTCATTTATTACCTTTCTAGCAGTTCTTGGCATTCTGCATTCCTGAATACTTGCTGAGCACTGGTTGTAGTATGTACTTCACTTTTCCCTGGCACATACGATTTGCAATTCTGGGCTATAACTGAAGAGAATGTGTTAGTGCCCTGACAATTTCAGGTAGGTAAATATGCAAAGTATGGAATTTGAGTAAAATACTGCAATTAATTGACTGGTATAACTGAGTTTGAGTATAAATACACTTATATATACACATATAGGTATCTATATATCTGATAATGAATTAGAGATTGCTGTGATGGGAGTGTTTAGAAGACTGATGTATCAGGCCAGTTCTAAACTTTAATTTTAAACTTTACTGAACTAGGCAAACACTAACAGCACACCTCCTGTTAAAAATTTCTTGTACATAATTAATCTTTGTCACTGTGTTCAAAGTAATCAGTCCTTCAAGCGTGCCTCCTGTGTAATTTGGGAGTATACAACACAGCAGAGCTGGTGCACCAGGAGATGACAAACACTGCTTGCACAAGCACTGTTAGTGTGAGCCAAGACTGCTTTAGGTTTTGCCACCTTCCTATTCCACTCTCGGACTTTTCACAGCAGGTCAGGAGGAAGTTTTCATTTCGCTCTGAATCATAAAGAGCTGCTTGTCAGAGGGAAATGCTGGGAGAAGCTGGGCAGCTCAGGAGGACACTCAGGAGCTCAGATGCAGCTGATCTTTGGATCGCTGTGACCTGACCCTACTAATGGCAACATGGCTGGAAAGATTATCTTTTCTTTGGTGTCATCTGGGTCCTTACAGAGCTCTGCTGTGTTAGTGGTAAGTCATATGAATCAATTCACCCAAAACCCCATAGAGAAGTTCTCTCTGTGTTGGGAACATCAACTCTCAATTCAGCAGTCATTTAAGGCCAGCAGGCACTGGATGCATGGTTTGTGGCAGCCAATATTAACTTTCTCACAATAATGGCTGTTAACACTGGAAAATTTTTGCTAATCTCAGGTTTGTGAGATTTAACAACATGAAAAAACACCCCATTGTATTACTGGTAGATTGCTAGTGTTAGAAGAATTTTGCTTGAGGTTAAGAACCAAAATACAAAAAGCCAAACCCATGCTGTGACTGATCTTTAGTTACTGTAGTTTGTAATTCCAAGCTGATGGAGCTCTAGAAGGTTATACTGGCTGAGAAACTCTTCAATTTTTTTAAAGTACATCCACAGCATTAAGTTCTGTAAACATGGCATGTCAGCATCCAGGAATAAGAAGAGTGTAAGTTGATTTTCTGCACTAAACAAGCAAAACCTGCTCAGTGGGAATTAGGAATATGATGAGCACTTCAGAATAAAAAGCGTATTTAGGCACTTTAGGCATGAAATCAAGATTATTTGGCTGTGTTTCTTGATGTACATACACACACATGTATGTTCTCTGCTTCTTTCTCACATTGAATTTGGTTGCATCATCTAAATGTAGCATTTGACCCAAATGGCATGGTTTGTATTTGCAAACTTGAAACTGTCAAAATGTATTTGTAAATAATGTGTCCATATATATGCAAAAAGAGATGTTTTCGAGTAAAGATGCAAACTCTTACTAAATTTTTACCAGAACAAAAGAAGTACTGTATACAGAATTTTACATATGCCCTTGAGAACTGAGGCTTTCAAAGTTAAGAGAAGAAAAAGGCAGGGGGTAGGAGGGAGAGAAATAAAGAAGCAGCAGCAACAACAATACTTAATAACATTCTTAAAATTTTCATGATTTTTTAAATGGGAAAAATGATACTTTTTTCATTAAAATGGAGAGAACTCAAGAAAGTGAGTTGAAAGCATCAGCTAATGATGTGCAGCATCTAGGACTTGCAGGAAAGAGACTGAAGTTGCTGTGACTTCAAACAAAATGCTTCAGGTTGCTCTGTGATTTGAAATCCTTGGGTTTAAGTTCAAAACAATTGTTTAGAAAAAAATAACACAGATTTTCTGCTTTCAACAAAATCAACATGAAAATCTCTCTGAAGATTAAAAATATTAGCTTCTTGGAAAGCATTTTGAGACTTCCATTTGAAGTTATATTTTTTTATATCTGTTTCATTATGCATCTTTACAAAGCTGTTAATGATATGCACGTGCAGCCATTTTCAAATTCCTTTAATACTGTAAAATTAATACTGAGATATTTTTACTTGTCTGTAGAGCTTATCTGCAGCTTATTCTGATTGCAGTGTAAATTTTGTTGTTGGCATAAGAATTATTGTGGGAAGGGAGAGTTACCTGCTTTCTGCAAATACTATTGATTCTACTAATGTTGTTCTAATTTTCTGCCTTTTTTTCCTATAGTCACGCAGCACAAGCTCCATAGCATTGTATGTGGTAATCACAACTGTTTGCAAAAAATTGATAACATGGAAGTACATCTGAAAACTGCATGCACAAATTTTCTATTCATGATACTGATAAACTGCTAGAACTGTATCATACTAATAATTTAATTGCAAAGTTGTGATGCTTCATAACTATGAAGAGCTTAATTTTTTTGTGAAGTAAGGGACTAGAAATTGAAATTAAATCATATTCTACAAAGAGACATAAGGTGTTTTATCTCAAGCTTAAGAATTCTTTCAGAAAAGAGCTCATTGTCTGGAAGCGTCAGTTAAAGAACAAACCTAGCCTAATGAGAGTATTAAATAATTGCAATTTGCTGATGGGATTCTGTAGGAAAAAGGCATATGTGACTGCAATTTTATAAGGAAAGGGTAATGGAAGTGCTTCCACAGCCCTACACATTGCTGAGAATACTGTGTTTCTGAATGATGAATGTAAAAACATGTGCTGAGAGACCTCCTTGGTAAAGGAGGGAAGAAGGAGCCTGCAGGAAGAAATTGAAAGATTCTCTTGTGTTTAATCATTGAAGAAAATAAAAAAAAAAAAACCAAAACAAAAAAAAAAAAAAAAAACCCCCCAAAGACACCAAACAAACAAAAAAAAAACCACAGCAAAAAGCCACAACCCAGCTGCAAATACCCAGTAGAGCTGCAGACTCCAAAAAATTAAAAATTGCTCAGGAATAATCAAGTTGAAAATGTGAAGGTTGTCCTTAAATATAAAAATCATGCAGAAATAGTCTGTCAGAGCAATAATGAAGGGGTGAAGAATCCTTGAAGAGTATGTTTGACTAGTTTATGAAGTAGACTAAGCAGTTTTTGAAGTAACAGGCAGCAGGAATTGGTATTTTCAGGGTTTCCTTTCTGTTTCTCACCTAAAAAATACTGTATTATAGAAGAAAAAAATAAAAATATTCTCCAAAAAGTAGAGAGATTGTGAACTCTAAAGGGCTAATTAATTTAATACTAATGATTGGAGTTGGACAACAACTCAAAATACAAATGAGTCATATTTTTGAATTACTTCCTAAATCAGTGTTTTGCAGCTTTGTATTGTAATGCTCTGGATGCTTCTAATGCAGAAGTGTTATGGAAGTTCAGGGTGTCAGCCTCTTCCTTGGTTGTACTTCCTTTCATTTCTGATTTAGCTTGATTTAATTATGTTAGGTTTCTTTGAAACTGCCAAGTTACTCTGTGTGATAATACAGGTTTCTTATGCATAGAGGGTTGCAGACTTAGCATAAATATTCAGAAAGGGAATTTTAATAAGCAGATTTACTATGTGTACTGGGAACAATAATTTACAACCTAATACCGACCAACTGTGTTTCAGGAAACAGCTAGTGAATTAGCACTTGCATATTTCAGTGATGCTTATGTACTTTTAAAGAAGTCTTCTAAGCTCCTACTTAATTATTACAGGAAATCTGCCTCATGATTTTTAAAACTTTGTTGCCATTAAGAAAAGTCAGAAAAGAGAAGGGCAGTTTGCTAGCAGTTTAAATCTTGGAAATTAATTTGTAAGAAATAGTCTGCGGTGTTTTTGTCATAAAAGATTCAGCTTGTTTTCTGAAGCTCACGATGTCATTCTGACAGAAATATCTCATTAAAATGTTTCCACATGCACTGCCTGAAAGGATCCCTTATACAAGTTCCAGATCTCTTGGGGTGTGCCAGAAAGCACCCAAAGTTGGCTGATTCTGGTATGTGTACAGGAGGGAACAAAGCCTGGGCAGTGGCTGTGAAGGCTTCATTCCGGTGTGGGCATTGCAGTGCCAGCGAGGCTCCTACAGGGGATCCTAAACATCGGTACACCCTTGTGTGGAGCTTTTTTGTACCCAGTGAAGACAATGGTGTCACTGCTGATAACTGTGCCTTGTGAGGAGAGGCATTCTGCTACTAGTGCAGGGCCCAGCCCTGGCCTTTTATTAGGCTCATTATCAACTAATTGCGATGACTTGCTGTGCAGACACTGTCGTGGTGCCACTTGCTGTGAGGATTATGTGCAGCCTAGGGGCTGGGGTAATAGCAAAGGCTTTGAACGCATGAGCATAGGAAGACCCTGTGCCCTGCTGATGGGCAACGAGAAGAGCACCCTGGAGATCTAGCAAAAGGCTGGTTTTGTTGAAGGATATTAGCCAAGCCAAGGGAGTGAAGCAGTTTCTGTGCCCTAGGAAGGAAACACCTGTGAGTACCTTGCAGCAGGTGCTGCAGGCCAAGGGGTGGCAATTTTCTGCAGAATCAAATGTCTGACAAAAGGACAAGATTGCAAGTGGGGGCTGATCCACTTCCTGACTACCTTTCCCTTTCTGGATGAGCTCTTTTCAGTGTGTTTGCTTTGCCCTTGAGGGTTGAGACCATCAAAATTGAGGTGACTGTCAGCTCAGTGGAATCAGAAGATATGTCAAAAAAAAAAAAAAAGTCCCACTTTAAAACATTTCTGTGATCTTGAAGTGAATGTGTAATGTCTCTTCATTGATAGTGTCATGTTTTTATAAGCTCTGTAATAAATCCATGTTGCACCTTACTGACAGAATACCCTTAGCTCCTATATTGTAAGTTGTGTTGAGCAGACTTCTGTTTATATCAAGCCCTGGGTTGCGAAGCACCAAAGGAAGTCTGAAATTCAACAAAGGTGAATGCAGGGTCCTGCACCTGGGGAGGAACAGCCCCTTGTACCATGTTCAGGCTGGAGGCTGGGCTGCTGGACAGCAGCTTGTAAAGAATGTCAGGGGGATCCTGGTCAGCACCAAGCTGTCCATGAGCCAGTGTGACTGTGTGGCCAAGAGACCAGTGGTGTCCTGGGATACATTAGGAAGAACATTCCAGCACACAGGGAGGTGATCCTGCCCCTTTACTCAGCTCTGGTGAGTCCTCATGTAGAGTGCTGCGTCTTATTCTGGGCTCCTCAGGACAAGGGAGACATGGAGCTTCTGGAGTACATCCAGTCAAGGGTGACAAAGATGATTGAGGGGCTGGAGCATCTGTCTTATGAGGAAAGGCTGAGGGAGCTGGGCCTGTTCAAACTTAAGAAGGGACAACTGAAGGGGACCTCATCCATGCCTGTCAGTATCTGAAGGGAGGGTGTCAGAGGATGGAGCCAGGCTCTGCTCAGTGGTGCCGAGCAATGGGACAAGAGGCAATGGGCAGAAATTGATGCACAGGAAGTTCCACCTGAGCTTGAGGAAGAACTTCTTTACTGTGTGGGTGACTGAGCACCAGAACAGATTGTCCAGGGAGGTTGCAGACTCTCCCTCACTGGAGATGTTCAAGAACCATCTGGACACAATCCTGTGCCATGTACTCTGGGATGACCTGCTGTAGAAGGGAGGCTGGACCAGATGACCCACTGTGGTCCCTGCCAGCATTACCCATCCTGTGATTCTGTGGTTGTGGGGGGCACAGACACATCTGTTAGAGCAACCTACACTGTAGTAGTCTGTAATAGACAGACATGGGAATTCATGACTGGGGAATAGCATGCACAAAATGCAACAGGTACAGGTGAGCTGTAAGACTGACTCTGACGTTCTGCAGTGTGCTTTGTTCTGGTCCAATGCCAGTAACCTCAAAGTGGAGCCTTTTACCTGTAGGGCATTGACTACTGATCATTGCTTGCTGGCTACTAGCTGCAGAGTGGTGCCAGATCCTGTCTAGCTTCCAGCAGGAAAAACCTAGTTTGTGTGGAGAGAATTGCAATTCTAAAGGTGAAGATACTCAAAATCACTAAAGATTACTGAACAACTTCCTTATTTTCCTTCTAACTATGTTTTGTTCTATTTTCAATCATTTCCCTGTCCTAGATTATAGAATAGAGAAAGGCTTATTTTTCAGCATGACTGAGAACCAGTTCATATTACTATAGGGAGTCTGACTAATTTGCAAGCAAGAAGCTGGAGTGATCTGAAAGGTTCAAGAAAACAGAGTACTTTTTCTTCATGAGTTACTGAATAGAAAAGACTGATTATGTCTTTTGTTTTTGTGGAGGACAGAACTCATCATCACAACACTACCAACACCATCAATCTGAACAACCCAACAATGTTAAAATATTCTGTCATAGCTTCTGGTTGTGTAGTTGCTCAGCTCCTTTCTCTAGAGTGAAATTATCTGATGCAGTATTGAAACTGCCACCAAGAATTGTTAATGTATAATTTATCTTTGCAATTAAAAAGCATTTTTAACCAAGTGTCACAACACAGTGACAAGTAAATTAGGCTGTGATTTACATTACAGTACTTTGCAACTTGATTTAGTGTCACCCTGGAGGAACTGACAAACAGCCCCAGTGGAGTAAGACAGTGCTTTCAGTAAAGAATGAATTCATTTCCTATGTGTTAGCAAGGATTGAAAGAGAGTTGCTGCCTGGTATTGAAACAATGATTCATATTTTTTGTTTGTTTTGTAACATGTTAAGCGATACAATAGCTAGAATTTCTAGACGGAAAGAATACTTGGGTCAGACACAGTGATTGATAACTCAGTGTTTTTATTAAAAAAGGCTTAGTTAAGCTTTTTTATCTATATATAGTAAGAGAGGAAGATGAATCTGGTTATTTTATATTTTCCCTAGTCATTGTCCTAAATTGGGAGCTGTGGAATTTCAGAATATGAAAATCATCAAGAAGTCAGGTTAAATATAACTAAATATAACTCACGAAAGATAAGTGAAACACAATGCCATTTGATTTAGAAAAATAAAGTCCCTTAAAAGTCATCAGTAATATCAGATATTCACTACATTAGTATTTTGGGATATGATTCACTCTTGGTTTGGGACACTTCCATGTTTTCTTATCTTCCTTCCAGTGAGAGAGTACTATTACAGAAAGTAAATGTGAAGCTATAATGATGGTGGGATTTTTGTTGAGAGGAAAAGACTCTCACTCAATGAGCTAAATGGGCAGTTCATTCTCCTCATTAACAGCTAGCAGTTTCTAGGGAAACTGTATGGGCAGGGATAGAGTGAGGTGTACTTGTGTTGTAAACTTGCTTTGTTCTAGTTACTGGAGGTAGCTGAGTGAATTTCTCATTGTCCTGGCAATGTGAGAAATGTTCCTGCAGTCTGTGAAATAGTTGCAGTCATTAGAGGTGGTTAAGCAAAACCATTCCTGCAGTGGGAAGGAATCACATAATCATAGAATATCCTGAGTTGGAAGGGACCCACAAGGATGAAGACATCCACAAGGAGCTTGCATTATTGTGAGAGATTCTTAGCAGTCAATCCCTTAATGTACAGTTACAGAGATTTTTCTCCTCAGGTCCCTTTAGATTCTCTTCAAGAAAGATGATGAAAAAATGAGAACAGATCAATATCATCCAAACAGTTAGAGACAAGTTAAAAAAGGTAACACTGGTTCCACATTCTAAGTGCATTAACTGCTTTTTACAGTGATTTATCACAGCAAATATCCATGTGCAAACACACAGCAGCAGAGTAAACTGGTGAGTAGGGGCTGTGAAGGCATGCTGTGACCTGCTTACACTCTAAGGTCACAAACTCACAAGAGACTGCAAGGAAAGAAGTGTTTTTCACAGTTTATAAAGGTTAGTTTTCCCACCATTTTTTTTCACATCAGAGTCTGAGCATGTGGTGTCAGTTTTAGCAAAAAGTGTAATCCTTTCCACAGCCAAGTGATTTAGCATTATTCTGACTTGGTCTCACGTGCCAGCTATTGCTGTACGAAATACGGGTAAAAAGAAGACAGGTTTAGCTCCCAGTGGTATTTTCAAGAGCATTTTCTTCTTGATGGGTTATTCCCATTGTTCTTATTCACCTGTGGTCGCATTAATGCCTTAATAAAGTGTCCTCAAAGCTACTGAAAGAAATAGACTGTAAGCCAGAAATAAAAGCAGCATAGAGTGAATTTTCCTTCTTGAGGAAATTTACTTCTGTTCTGCTCCTGCTGTTAGTGGAGTCAATAACAGGACTGACTTCAGAGCTGAAAGCTGAATCATCTTTGGTCTTTGCTATACAAAAGTCAGGGAGCAGAACAATAATAAGACTGGAGCAAGAGGTGTTTATTTTATACTGACATGCCTCTATTAAGAGGGCTATGCACTCTGTCACAGTGAAGGAAAACACTTCTCTGACCTGGCAAACTAGAAAAAACCTTATCTTTTGCACACTTTGAAGGTCTTGGAAGTTACTGATTTTCAAAGTTTTTCTTCCTTTCCCCATGCCCTCCACCTTTGAATTCTCATAAGATTCTTTTATATATGATGATGACCTAATAAATACATTGAAAAGATGCTTAACAGAACTTGAACAGTGCCCACTCAGTGCCTTTTTTTCTTTTTTTCTGGGTGATCCAATTAAAGTAATTGAGGTATAAATCTAGATGGATGGCAAGCTTTGTATAGTGAGAACTTCCTACTGAAAAGCTGGGTTGGCTAATAACTGTTCTTTCACAGTTTTGCTATTAGAAAAATGTGTTTTCTCCTAAAAGTAGATAAGTCCTCCTTTCAAAAGCTATGAATTACTGTTGAGAGCACAGGAGCTAAGTTTGGTGTTGCTGATTTTTAGAGATGTGACATGAAAGGTAGCCAGACTTTTGGATTTTCTCTGCTTCAGTTAATGAGTGACCTGCACTCATCTTGATTTGTGCCCTCTTTTCTTTTTCTCCATGGCATCGGTCAGTATTACAGAAAACCTCTTTTATGTCGGTCTAAAGTGGATTGTATTGTGTGATTGATTTATGCATGAAATACGTCTTATTGTCCAATGTAAGATGGATTAGAGGAGGGACATTTACCTGAATGTGCGTTGTTTTCTCAAGGTACCTAGTGATATCTTTGCAGTGCCAATATCAGTGTGAAAGAAGAATATGGGTAGCAAGCACTATAGAGAAAGGGCAAATCATGTGGCTTGTCTTAAGTATTGGGTAGAGGAGCTGCTAGGAGGAAAGCTGAGGAAAGGGACTGATTTTGTTTACCTGTTTTGTTTGTGGCATAGAGACAGAGATATTGGTGGACTTAGATTTAGCACTGTACTTACAAAAACAAAATATAGGAGATATTAAATGTTAACCTAGCTGGAGGCACAAATGGATGTCTCCATTCCTTTATCCCTGCCTTTCTCCAAAGATCTGAAAACCAGTAGGAATTAGCTGCTTGGAGCTGGGCTCCGTACTTACCATAAGACTGTGTTTGACTTATGTGTTTATATACAAAATAACCTGGTTATCTACTGTGATTTACTTTATGAGTTTAACTCATTTTCTGATGCACTTAGGGTGGATTAGAAACAGAAAAGAGGCAGTGGGAAGGGACAGAAAGTAAAAGTGATGGGGCAGGAGACTTCAGGAGAAAGGTGATGTGACAGTAGCAGGAAAGAATCCTTTCTTAAAAAAGAAACTTTTTATTACCAGTGAAAAGATAAAGGTGCCTGGAACTGATAGATGGGTGTAAAAAAAAAAAGAAAAAAAAAGAAAAAAAGAAAAAAGAAAGAAAATCACAGTGCCTTTGAATTTTCTGCTACAAAGGAGGTTATAAGACCTTCATCACAGGACATGGTCAAGGAAGAAGGAAGCAAAAGGAAGGTGAAGGAATTTGCTCTCAGAGTAGTTTTACTTGTGTCTGTTTAGTGTTTTAAAATACACATTAAATGCACTAATTGCATTGTTACAGTTATTGTTATAACCAACAAAAAATCAGGCAGGTTTCTGTGATACGTTTCTTCCAAGCCAATTTGGGAAGGTGATAGAAAAAATAGGCATTTAAGAATTGAGGAACAAAATATTTTTATAAAGTATATTAAAGCATGTATAATTTCCAAGGCAGTTTATTTAATTTATTATATCACAAATTGGTAATTATTACTTAACCTCAGCACAAGTAAACTAGAGTGCACAATCTTTGCTAAAAACTTTTTAGATTATTCTTAACTTATGGGGCATTGCAACAATGGTTGCATGTACTAGGAGCTTAACTTACAATAGACATACTGTGAATATATTGTTGCTTTGTGTAACGACATATCCTTGGAGCTGTTTCATGTGTGGTTAACTATAGGGAATTTGTGGGCATTTAAATTTGTACAGTGTAAAGATAGATGAAAAAAGGAAAGGGTCTGCATTACTAATATGTTTATTTTAGTAGGAAACAGCATGCTGGTAGTGATTTGGAGGGAATAAAAATTAATAAACGTTGGGATAGATTGTGGGATGATTTTTTAACTAGGAAATTGGTATTAGGTGGGATGAAATTGTGCTTCTGTACTCTCAAATTCAGTTTGTTTCTATGTTCTGGTCTTTCAGTCTTATCTAAGTAAACATCTTTTGTTCTAAAATTTCTCTGCATCCCCTTATGGCATGCGATGGAAGTCTTCAGCACTGTGTTATAAATGCAGGGACAAGCTGCACCACTGCCTTCACAGTGCTTCAAGTGCATCGAATCAAAAAGCTCCAAATTATGTTTTGGGCCATAGAAGGCTCCCAGCTGGGGCCAAGCAGCAGCCAGGAAGGTCCTTCTGGGAGCAGCGTGCACGGGAGCCACCCTGGCCTGAGAAGCCACTTACTCCTACCACTGGAGATTGTGCCAAGTCTGAAGATATGCAACGAGGTAGATGCATGCCGGAAAAATCTGTGATGTAATCTGTTTGATTTTACACTGAGGCAGAGTAGAGCATCGTTCTCAAAGCCAACAGCTGCTGTTCAGCATGGAGTTGGAAACTAGCAGCACAACAGAGCCCAAGTGAAATGTCTGCTGTCTCTCAGCTGATAGCAGTGCCTGTCTGGATGAGCTTTTTTTCATCTACTTCCATCCAGCTCAGAGAAGTGTTGCAGACAGTGTATGTTGAAACAATTTGACATTTTCTAAAGCAGAGGAGAACTGAACTAGGCAGGAAATAAGCGTCGCTTTTTTGTAGGAAAATACGGAAGTATACAAATGTGCATTCAGGGACACATCTTACTGGGAAACTAACTACAAGTCATAACAGAGAAATTGTTTGCCTGTGTGAAAGAGCAGTATTGTGTATTTCAGCACCCAAGCTTACAATTACATTTGTTATGCAATCAAAATCATGCTTTTCTTATTGGCATTCTTTCTAATTGTTGCAAATTTATTGTTTTGTTAGATTCTAATAGTGTATCTGAAATCTCAGAGTGGTACTTACAGCATTTGCCAGTTTATATTGAGAAGTAACTGCAGTGTTTCTTTCCCTTCTTGGTCTCCATTTCTCCTTCCCTTTTCTCCATTTATCTTTCTGGAGAAAACCATGGTAGATTTTGTATTTGTGTAGTAAGTATGATTATGTTCAGCTGTGATCATAACATCCCAACCAAAATAGTCCATAATATTAAATGTCACGGGGGAGGAATGAGACAGGGATGATTCTCTTTGTCATGGAACTGAAACTCAAAAGATAGAAACATTTAATGTATAAGATATCTGTGTTAGATATTAATATTGGTGTATATAAATCTAGCAATTATTTTGTTTATAAATACATTGTATTTTAGCTAAGAGAGAGAAAGGAGAGAAAAGTGCTAATAGGAGTCATGCTATAAAACTATCTGATCTTGAATTCTGATTTTTTTTAATATACCGTAATAATCTACTCGTAGTTTGGTTACAGAATTGCAAGTTCAAGCCACATAAAAGATTATGACAGCCCTAACAGTTTACACTATTTACTTTCAATAAAAATATTCCAGAGAGATACAAAATTGCAGACAAACATTTAAAACACCTGTATCAGATTTTAAGTTTTTAAGTGGTATAAAGTGCTGTAATTTTACTGACTTCAGGATTAGTTCTAATGTGTTGAGAAACTTGTCTCTTTGAATCTTCAGTAATTTATCACATGAACTGAGTTCAGGGAAAATTGCTCTTAAATTCCACAAACCTGAAAGAAAATGCAAAAACTCTAGTGGAAAAAATACTCAAATGAATGTTTACAATAATTGACATTTAACATCCTGTTCATGAACTCAAATGTTTATTGATGCAGTTTATATAACAGAAAAAGCAGTGTATTTTAAAACTCAGAAGGACTTCTGAAACTGCTTAAGGAGAACACTGAGCAGGTTATGGTGAACCTTCTTAGGAAGAGGAATATTTCAGTATTTAGTCTTTCAGTAGCAGCTTCTTTAAAGATTCATGTGCTGTTGAAATATAATTTTTGATACACCATATTAAAAAAGCTATGATTGTAAATCCTATCACTGAATCAAATCCCTAGCAATACCATGATAGAACTTCCTTTTTTTCCCCCTGAAATTCCAGTAAGTGACAATGTGATGCTGATTGCTCCCTTCCAAAGAGACAAACAGGAGAGTTGTTGGGCTTAGAGCAAACCTGTTTGATGCACGGGAATATTTTGTGTGAATCCTCGTGCACTGAAAGCAGACCCAATGAGTATTAGCCAGAGATGCTGTGTGGTATAAGATGCTGTATGTGGAAGGCTCAGTAAAGAAAGTAGGGACATAGAAATGGTCAGTGAAATATGCAGCTTACAGGCTGGAAAATGGACTGCATCAACAAGAATAAAGTGGGTTTTTTTCTTTCATATAAAAATTAAATAAAGTAAATTTACAAGTGAAAACGCTGAGATAGAATGTCCAGCAGGAGCACAACATTTTGTATGCCCCCATGAAGTGTTTTTCATGCAGTTTTGTCATTTTTATAGTTTTATAGTGAGTGCCTAAGCAATATAGTCCCTGCAGCTTTTAGACTGATTTATTTTATCCTAAGAATGATTAGATGTAATAGTCAACAGAGGAAAGGAAGAAATAAGCACATTATTTCATTTGTTCTTTTTAATTTGCATTCAATAGGAACTCCACTGAGGAATTATGTTCTATATAGATCCTTAGAAATGAGTGAAGCAACTCAGAGTCAAATCTTGTAAACTATAAACTATTTAAAGAAATAGTCAGAAATAAAAGAAAAAAATCACAACTTTGCAGACAAGGAAGCTGTTTTGGATGCTGTGAAAATAAAAGATAATCTGCAGGAGGGGGAGTAACAGCAGTGCATTAGTGAGCTCTGAAGGAGAGAGAATGGCAAAAAGAATTGTTGACTCACCGTTGCACATATGTAGGACTTTTAATTGGGGCTGCACTCACTGCTTTCAAGGACAGTGAGTAAGGGTTTAATTGTTGGTTTTATGAAGACATCAACTGGAATGCTTCAACAGTTTTATTTTGTATATCATCCCTGCAGTTTTGTGCAATTGGCAGTATTCTGTCTTTTCTTCCTGACCTTTTCATGGTTATGTTAGAGTGTAGAAGGATAGCTGGGGGAAGACAGACACCTGGTGTAATGAAACTTATTAATAATGATACATGTATTGGAAGATTAGCACCTAATATTTTGGTATTTTTGTTGTGTGATTTTCTTCTTCTCCACCTTCCCCTCCCACTCCCAATACTTTACTGTTCAGCAGCTAAATGTTACTTAATTTTCTTTTCATTTTTTTTTCCAAGGAAAAGTTTATTTTTCAGTTTTAAATGGGCTGTACTGCACACAGTGCAGACTTTTTCTGGGGTTTTTTTTTGGTGTACAGATACTGTTACAGTTCTGTGAGAATATGAATTTATATTGTAGCACAGATTGCAAAACCAAACAAAGAGCCCCAAGCTGGGCAGCGCCTAGCCTACATGATTATAGCAAAGGAATAGAGTTCTGAAACTCTAATCCATAAATTTGACCTGCTCATTGTTGAGAATGTCTTAAAATTTCTGGCTTGACTTGAGGGTCAGTGAGAGATTTTTGGATGGGAATCCCAGTAAAAATTAGATTTCTTATTTCTAGTGGCTACCATTTTATAGGTTTTTAGGGCAAAGCAGCAGAGATGCAATTGCACATTGCTTCCAGTAAAAGTTAAAAGCAGAACCTTCCTGTTGGGAGAGAGAAGGAAGAAGAAAATCTCTGCAAACCATAATCTTTATCCCAAAAGAGTGTAAGAGATTTGCGTGCTGTGAATACATGAACTATGCATGCTAATGCAACACTATCAGTGCAGTGATCTCTAGCATTATTGAAGTGCATTCCACATTTTGGGCTTATCTAAATTTGTTAATTAAATACTGCATTTAAAATTTGAAAAAGTATGTTTTCTGTGCATTAAGGTCTAACAAGTGTGACACATTGCTTATCTTGTAGTCATCAGCAATTTGTCTTAAGTCAAATTGTAATGAAAGTCTGCTCTTTCCTGAATACTTTGGAAGGACAGTTTAAAAATAGAAGCTAGAAGCTGTAGCTAGAGCCACTGGTAAAAGCAGCAAGGAACACCTGAAGAAGTTTTGTCAAATGTGGTGTTTCAAAGTTTGTATTTGCCATCATCATTAGGAATGATAGATCTTCAACTTTTCTAAATATTAAGATATATATAAGCTGCAGAGACTTGGACTGGTAGGCTTTTCCTTCATAATAAGATTCTCTAGATGTGCATACTTTTTTCACTTGAAGAAAATCCCAATGACATCCACTAGCATACAGCTGGTCCATGTCTGTGCCATTTGGCAGCAGGAGCTCTTTCAGATTCATATCTGATGAAGCATTTCAAAGCCTACTTGCATCTAAGCACAGGGTTTTAATCTGGTGCTTTCAAAATAAGACAGTGTGTCTATTTTGATAAAATGAGGCATGAGAAGTTTTAAACTTAAAAAAAAAAAAAAAAAAAAAAAAAGGAGAAAAATAGAACTTACCTACTGTTCAGGTTCAGAAAAAGAGGCTCATTCCAGACCATTGGACTGGATATGAGCAATGCACCGTTGCTGCAGCTGAGAGGGATCCAAAATTGTATTAGTTGTGCATTGCAAAGAAAATGAAAACTTTTGTGTGTTGTTTGTAAAATGCCAAATCTTTCTCCAGTGTTTTCATTTTAATCTGGTGGTACGGGCAGATCTGTAGCATAGGAGCATTACAACTTGAAGAAGTTCAAAGCAATGTCCTACTTGATTAAAATAAGAATTATTTCGCTCAGGAATCCACTTAAAATGTCAGACACTTGAGTTGATACTGCTCAAGTAACTAAATATAACTGAAATCAGTAACTATGATTGCAGATTAGTAATGATGTGTAACAGAAACTGCTTCTGGGTTTGAAATTGCATCTACTTTGCTTGTTTATGGTGTCGTTTGGAGCCACCAGTTCACTGGGCTCTGACTCTGGTACTTTAGGCCTATACTGTGTAAACCCACCAAAGTAGGAACAGCAAAGACCAAAGTCTTCCCCAGGTGAAAATTCATGATCCCAGATCTTAAGGACAGAGAGCATTATTTCAAGCACAAAACCAAACAGTTGCATGAGGCAGCATGACTGTAAGCCTGTGATTTCATAACAGGATTTCTATACTGTGCATGGTTTCCAAGGTGGCTGGAGAGAAAGAACTCCTCAACAGAAGATCTGTGATAGTGAAAACACTTGCTAAGTACCACTGAGTCTTTGCATGGTAATAAGGTTACTCTGTCAACACTGAAATCAACTGCTCTGAAGTGACCATTAGAAATCCACGTTAATTGAATCCAGTGGAGATACACAAAACAATGAAGTTACTCGTGTATGGGAAGGGTTGCATATTAAGTGTATAACATAGGTGTTGGGGTGTCGCTATAAGACACAAAAAAACACGATGTGAACACAACGCTGCTGTTCTGAAGGTAAAAGGGGATAGTTTATTTTCTGACTTTAACATTTATAGATTTCCAAAAGCGACAGTGGATTGGAGGGTGAAAGTGCCACCTCTCCAATGACACTGGACAAAACAACAGTTTATCAAATTTCTCCTCTTCTATAAAATAATGCAAAACAATAAATTATTTACAGAAACTGTGTGAGAAAGTTCATTACAAGAATGTAAACATCAGAAGGCTTAAAAAAATCTTACAAAATCAGGGTGACATTCGGGTGCTTTTTTCTCAAAAAACATCAATAATTCCCTGGTATATGTGTATTTTAAAAGAAAAAAAAAAGTGGTTGTGCAAAGTCTGGTGAAGGTGCTTTGGTTCTAAAGTACCGTAGAAGAATCTGATCTACTCAAAGTAATTGGTGGCATAAAGCATTTTGTCTAGACAAATGAAAATCTATTTCAGAGGTATTACTTGCTTGAATATTATCTAAAAAGAAACCTCATACACACCACAATTGCCTAGTAAAATTATGAAATTTATAGCCAAATTTTCAGAAAGTTTCCGATACCTGTCTAATGTTGCTGATGATGTAATGTGTCTTCATGCCAAACAGCCAGATGGATGTGCACAGCTGCTCACTCTGCAGGTAGTGACCTTCGGCACAGGTGTATTTCAAACCCTCACAGATGTTTATTTCATGACTGTGCTGTGAAAATATAAAGACAGATTTCTAACAAGAAAGTACCATCACAATCTTGCAGTGTTCCGGAGTAAACTTTGGAAATCATTGCTCCAGCATTTTAAATCACTGTTTAATTAATTCATTAATTCAGCTGATGGAAATTATATCAAGTTATTTCTTAATAAATTTATTTAATTCACTTTAGTGGAAAAAATGGTGTGGAAAAACTCCGTATCTAATTATTAGTGAATGCTACTGCAGTTAATATCCTCGCTTCAAATAGGATACACTGTATGTCTTAAAACGAGATTTATTCTGAAGAAAATTTCCTCTTTTCCTGATGTAGAATAGAGTTGTCTTTGTCATTTCTTAGGTCTGTCATTCTTATAACTAGGTAACATTGATAGACTTTAGCATTTTTGTTGTAAATTAATACATATGCATATCAGCCATCTTCCTAAAACGAAGCACCAAGAACATCAGCTTTGAAATACCAGGGACAGATTAGTATATAAAGTAGGAATCTTTACAGTCCTTTCTAATGTAGGCTTTGATTGGTAATGCATTTTGTTTATTATCAGCTATAGAAAAAACCCACAATTTTGACAAAATTTTAAGAAAAGGTTTTATGAATCATCCTCTCCTATATATGCATATATCTGCATATACATTCAGTGGTAAGAATACTGTTTTCTAACATGTTCTGAGGCTGGAATTAAAAGTGGTCATTGCATCAATGTATTGCTTAGGAGCACAGGAAAGTTACATTTTAAAAAAGCTACCCATGCTTAAATGGAGGTAGTGTACATTCCCCGATTCACAGATGATTTAAACACATAAGATCCACATCCTTAGAGAGCTAATTCTTGATTTTTGAATTCATCTTGGGAGCCTGACTCTGTCTGAATAATGGAAAACAAGATGATATGTAAATCAGTAGGACTTATCATTTCAAGTATTTCCATTTGTATTTATAAATATTTTTCTATATTTATATAAACAATATACATTTATCTTAGAATTTACTGAAAGACTGAGTATGTTTGGTAGCTTATAAACACACCTTTTCAAATCTGAAATCATGTTAACTCATTTAATATGAATTTTTTATGCAGTTCTTGCTAATAATGGTTAATACAGTATATTTTAAGATCTCATCATTCCCTTCTAGCTCTGTAAAACTGAGCTATGCAATTTGCAGTGTGAGAGTTTAAATTATGAATTTCATCAGTTGATTACAAATTATTGCTAAAATAATTTTTTATAACCGTATATTTCTTACGTTTTTAATTTTCTCAAATTGCTGGGTACTGGCAATAAATTTCATAGGAGCCTTAAATGCCACTTGAGGCAGCTGTTCTTCCAGAGTACTGATGCTCCTTCTTGCAAGCTTATTTTATCTCTGCTTAAACTGTATTGCCCAGTCCCATTATTTTAAAGGAATATGACAAAGCAGACTGCTTTAAAATTGGACAGTTCCAAAATTTGCCTATTGTTGAGGAAAATAGTGGGAAAATTACATTATGATATCTCTTATTGGTTTTATATCTGATAAGCAGAAAAATAACTGTGATGAAGGCTTCATACTGCTGACAATTTTTATCACTATGACAAGATTGACGTGGCTGTTACCTTACATGCAGGTGTACAAGATTTGTTATCCAGGAGGTGTCATTGCCAAATGAGGCCTAAGATACGAGAGCATCACCAGTGTTGCCATTCATTTCCAGTTATAGGATATTGTGTTCAATCTTAATTGACAGTGCCTTAAATTAAAGCTGAGATTTGACTGTATAAGTGCCAAAATCTTCGCTAAGTAGGGACATCAAATAGAGAAGGGTTTTCCATTCTGGGTTTGAATGCTTGTCTCTCCTCATTGGAAGTTCTCTCAGTTTTTACTAGTAGTAATTATAAGGTGAAAAAAACAGCCATTTTAATTATTTGTTATGTGGTTATGTGTTCATAATTATGTGTATGTATGTATCAAAATGATAGAATTTATGAATTACAGTAACTTCACATTTTATCATGTGATATCCTTGCCTTTAGCTGATACAGTTGCTACCTGTTTTATTGTCTGGTAGAGAAAGAATGAATAAAATAATTGAAAGCAAAAGAATCTCAGGTCTGGATTAAGTTTTGCATTTTCAGACCGCATTTCCAGTGAAGTCAAAGAGAATGACATCTTGAGAATAGCAGCATAGTGGGTATAGTTGGGAAGAAAAAAAACGTCCAAAGATCTGAAGTGCCAGATTACCCTAGCAAAGGGTCTTAAACGTAATGCTTAAAAGCCATCTGGGGCATAGGAGGTTGAATGTCATTATAGGAGAAAGTGTGATCCTCTTAATCATTTTTTTTTTGGGCACAGTGTGTACGATGAGTTTTAACAGGAGGCTGAGCTATTGCATACTGTCAGTTTTCAAGCAAGCATGTCATTCTAGGTATTTGTAATTGAGGGGGTGAACTCCAAATTTCTGTGTAAAGATGTAGGCACACAGTTTGTGGTGATTGGGCGTGGGGCTGTGGCCCAGCCCCATCCCCATCCCCAGTGGGCACAGCTGTGAGCAGCACTGACAGCAATGAGCCATGGAGTGCGCAGGGGCACTGACCAACCACCAAGGGGAACAGAGGGCACACAGGTGCAATGCATGAGCATGAGGGGTGTAAAAGGCTGGGCTAAAGAGCAAGAAGGGTGTATGCTTGCAGCCTTTTGAAGTGGAATGGTGTAGCTCTGTATGGGCAGATGCCTGAAGCCTTCAGATGAGGTATGGTGTTACTTTGGGCAAACGTTTAAAGCGTTCTGAAGTTGTATGGTGGTACTCTGTGTACTCTGGCCGTCTCAACTGCGACATACAGAATTAATGTTTTCTGCTGTTTCTGAGTATATTTGAATAGCTTTTTGTTTTCAGCAGTCTCTCTTCATTTCACACCATTTCCTTAATAGAATGCCCTCTGATAAATTCTCTCTCCTGTGAGACTGATAGGTGTTCATATTTTTAAAAGTATTTTTAAGATTGGGGAGTCCTTACTGATAAAGAGTGTTCATTTTTTTCACTAATTTCCATAGAAGTATTGTCCATGATCCCAATGGCCAGAGGATCCAGCAAATACTTCTGTTTGGTGCTCAATGCAGGACTATTAACAACCTTAAATTTAGATTATGTGAGATGAAAACTGAGGAGCAGGCAGGGATGGAGTTTCTACTCCTTGAACTATTAACAAAGAGCATGGAAATTTGGGCTGTGAAGAATTTGGGCTGCCTCAATCCTTGCTGTGCCTGTTGACTTTGATGTGTTTCTTAATCTGGCATAGGATTCTCCCATTTCTAATCAGTGCAGCATTTGTGTGTGAGCCTGATGCCCCTGGCTTATTGTGAGTGTGTTAGCACATAGCTGCTAATCCTGTGTGGTCTGGGTTTGCAGGTTGAGCTTAGAAAGTCAAAGGAGTTGTGATGGTGTTAGATTCACTACTCAGGTGTCAGTTTTACTGCGCAGTGAACTCATCTTGGATATGTTGGGACTTGCTATTGGCACACACCTAGTTGTGTGCTTACGTTTCTGTAAGTTGTGTGTTTATCTTCTTCACTCTGGACAAATTTCTGAGGGAAATAAAAGCAGACTGCATGCTGCAGTTCTGACTTTAAACCCCTGGAGTGGTTGCATACATTTTTGTATTAGGAGTAAGATGGTCCTTTTTTGCAGAAATGAGCTGGTAGAATGATGTTTGATTTAATATTTGTGGAATATCAAAGGAGAGTTGAGATGTCTTGTTGTGAACCTTTGCTTTTGTATTGGTCTGGCTGAGCTGGAAAGGTGTCAGTAACATCCCTGGGTTTGGCTACTGCTTGGGCAGGGCTGGCAGAGCATCAGCACTGTCTCTCATCGTTCCCCCATCAAGGGGCTGGGGTGGGAAAGATCCTGGGAGAGAGGACAACCAGTTGTCTAGCAGCAAGCTCCTGTGTGGGAGACAGAGTTTGTCAGCTGCATTGCTTATCTCTGTGTTTGCTGAATTTGGGAGCATGTTGGCACAAACAATGGCCCTGTGCTTTGCCCTGACCCTGACAGCCTAGTTATATGGGGGGAGCTATCCTCTGTGGACAGTGAGGGAATAGACCTCCTCTTGCCTGCCAGAGATTGATGTGAATGCTTTTATAATGCAGGCTCCTGTGGTCATTACTCATCCTTATGTGTACTGTTTAATACTGTTAATAATGCTAATACTGTTGGCACACTCTGAGGTTTGTGAGATCTGGTGTAAGAGAACACAAATCTTAGGTGAGGAGGTACTGAAATCTGCTTTGAAGCATCCAGTTTCTGGTTAGCAGGGTGTTTGGAAGGATTTGGGCAAGTTCCCAAAATGGTTATCCCCTCCTATTACCTGGGACTTTACACCTGAAAAGGTAAGCAGCCCTGGCATAATGAGAAGGCTGATAGAAGGTAATAATGGTAGCCTGATAGAAGGCTACCCCAGTGAAAAGCAGCAGCTTCTCACCCTACACTGGCCCTGGCCAGTGCCTATCAAGTCCCACTTCAGCACTCTCCGAGGGCTGTAGTACTCTGTGGAACACTGAACTGTTGAGGAGGTAGCTGCCTCAATAACTAGTTGGGGCAGGAGCCCGAATTCTGCTGAGGACACTGTGGCTGAGATAGGGACTTGGACAACAACTACTACAGTAATTGCCCCAGTAAAGAGGGGAAAAAAAAAAAAGATATAGCAAGGTACATGTCCATATCATCCATTAGAAAGGGAGGAAGAAGAAGAAGCAGGAGTGAAACAAGGAGAAAAGGGATTGGATCAAGAAGCCAGTCCTTCAACAAAGAAATGGAAAGGAGTGAAACAAGTCAAACAGGAAGCCTGGTCCCTGACATCATCAGAACTTCAAGACTTGTGGAAAGATTACAGCTGTTCACCAGGTGAGTGGTGTTCTGCCTGGCTGTTTGAATGCTGGCATAACAGGGCTGACAGTCAGCAGTTAGGAGGTCGTGTAGCCCAGCAGCTGCCATCTGTTGCTAGAGATCAGGGAATTGAAAGAGGAATCAAAAGAGGAAGCAACTTGCAGTCTGGAGATGGCTCCTCTCAATTGCGAGGGCAAGATACCTGTTTAAGGAAGATTTTGCGAACTCTCTAGGGAAGCGGACCACTGCAGATGACAGTATCCAGTTCTTGAGAGAATCAGCAGTGCTGGAAGTCATCCATAGCAATATAAAAATGATAAGGTCTCTAAAGATCCAGACTGTTGTTTAATGGCCACGTGGAGGAAATGATTCCAGGTGCCCCCACATCACATTCCAGCAGCTTGGTAGCATTGTATTATCCACAAATGGATTCATCAGTTAAAGAGATGGAGCTCTACTGTGTCTTTAACACAGAAGAAAGTGGGTACTTTCACATCTCTATGGGCCTGTGCTTCAGCTCTCAGGGGCAGCCCAAAAGATCAAAGAGTCAACCCTCACACATTTCAAAGCAAAATTCTGGACTATTTCAGTCTTAATTCTTGCCAAAATGTGGTTCAGTGATTTGCTTTATAGCTTCAAGGATTAATTGGCAGTATAGGATAGTGAATATTTCTGATGAGTAAAGAATTTTCCCATAAGAGGAAAATGTTTCTCATGCTGTCTCTAGATTTGCACATAACTTTATTTCCAGGTAGATTACATAACAAAAACAATATAAAACAGTCTTTGAATAACTTAGGCATAGAGCTTGTTTTGTTTGTTTGGGGTTTTTTCTATTATTATTTTTTGTGAAGCATTAATACATAAAGAATTAATGGGGCCAGGTACTTGAATTTTCCAGAACAGGGCATATATTTGAAAGGTCACAAGAGTGTACAGATAAATGTGACAACAGTGAAAGAGGAGTCTGTAACAAACCACAAGTTGCTTGTGGGATGGGATGTAAAAAGGCTGGAGGGGAGATGTATTCTACTTCTTTGGTCCCATCCAGATGTCAGAGAAAACAAAAAGTAATAGGTGTGCAATAGATTGATTCCCCTCTAGTAAGTTCAGTGGAGACTTATCATGGAGCTGAGAAATCTAGATGGGAATTTCTGATAAATAATTAATTCTGGTAAATGATATTTTATAAAGTTGGGTTCTATAGTTAGTTTTATTTAAACTGTGCATCTGATATGATTTCCTTAGTCATCTGATAACTGTAATCAGCATCACTGTCCTACTCAAAAATGTGTATCCTTAAAGAAAATTGGGTTCTAGTCAAGAGTTGACAGTTACTGGAAGGTTTTTAGACTCATACAGTCTTTTAATTTTAAATGTCATCTCTGAGGGGCATTGAGCAGGGGAATATTTTGTGCTTGACTTGCTGTATATGTGGTTGTGCTCTGTATCCTCAGATGGTATTCCCTGGAGCAGAACAGTTATATCATTCCCTTTCAGAAAAGGGTTGAATTTGTTGCCATTTCTGATATGCGAAGTAATTATTTAGTATAATTTTCAAACATTTCTTTATAATTCACAAATAGAAAATCTGAGGCAAGATACGATTAAAATGTCAGGATCTCTTTCTGACTTGGATAATGACTTGGCGAACTGAGCTCCTAAACCTGATGAAGTCATACTGTTACATCTCTTGAAGAATGGGTCAAAAAATGAGAATTTTTGATGTTTTCAGTATAACTTAAGGTAGTTTCTTTCATCTTGCTGGAAGCAGCCAGATATTATTTTAAAGACTTCCCTCTAGCTTTCGACATGCTTGGGGGGATTCAGAAGAACATGGTCCTGACCCAGTTCTCTTAAGGTGGTGATTTGTAGCTTCAAAGGAGATGTGCCTCACTGCTTTTCCTTTTGAAGCACAGTTGAACTGAGGTCAGCTGTCTTTTGAAGCCCAACAATTGCCAAAAAGAACCCAAGGTCCTGTCTGGCTGATCTAACCTCTTCTGGCCAGGCACTCCTGCCCATCTTTGTGAACATACATCTGAGGGTTTCCTTTGTGTAGTGTGTGTGTTTTGTTTGTTCATTAAATTGTTGTGCAAAGAACTTGTTTTCTTTGGCTCATCTTCCTTGCCCAACATCTGAAGAATTACATCTATCAAGACCATACTAATGTCCTGACCAATCAAGTGCTGGCAGTAAATCTGTTTAAACATAAATATATAAATATATATGTCAAAAATGTTTCCTTTCTTATACAGGGGATTTATTTCCTCAATGTTACATTTTGATTTAGAGTTAGAAGTCTTTTTTCCTAGGTTAGTAATTTCTTTAGGCCCTAGGCTAAAAATGAGAGATATGCCTTCTTTTAAGGTTTGAAAAGACTGGTGTTATATTGTGCAACTTAAGTAATTTATATGAAACACTGTGGTATAAGCCTTAACCTTTAAAGAATATAATATAACTTATTTCAAAATTGTGGACTTAAAACCCCCAAAACTGCTGTCAAAACTACTTGCAGATTGTGTAGCAGATGTTGGGCAATTTTAGATAAAATATGGCTATATCTTTGAGCAGTCTTTAAGAGGTACTGGTTGTAAAGAGAGGCAGGCAGTGTAACAAAAGTAACTTTACCACACAGTCAGGTATTCTTTCTGCAGAGATTAATATGAAGTATTTGATTAGGAAAGATTGCATTTCTGTAGTAGATCACTTGCTTACACATTGCTGAAACAATCTTGTCCTTGAGCTTCTTCCATTCAGGCAGAGCCCTCAAAGTCAGCAAGGTTGCTCACAACAGCTTGCAGAGGTGGGATGTTACAGGTAAATCCAGCTGGCCTAAATTCTGCCCAGATCCTCGCTTCATCTTTTTCTCTTTATTGACTGCCTGTAAGTCTCCAGAACCAGAGGTCTTGGGAACATAAATAGAATTCAGACTATCTGAACCTGAGCTTTTGTCCTCAAGATAAAATGAAATTCATTGCATGCACCAATTGGTGTTTGTGTCCTCTAACTTACAAGTGAATTTCACCCTTTAAAAATGCATTACAAGAGTTCTTAAAAGAGAGGTTTTTATCCTGAAGTTTTGGGTTTTGTTTAAATAGCTCAATGCTAAACTTAGAGTAAGTAGGGGGAATTCTGCTTTCATCCATTATCATGTGACTTTTTTTTTTTTGTAAATAAATATCACTGAGAGAATACAGAAGCTGTGCCCCAAACAGACAGCACATTTAATAGGGAAACTTGGGATATCTAATCTATCTACACATCACTTTTATTATCCCTTAATGTATTGTTTTTGTGGAGAATTGTGCTAACCTTCATAAGAAGTCATATTCATTTTGCATAGTCATGCTGAACCAGCCAGGAAGGATGCCTGATGAAGCCAAGTGAGTTGGAAGTACATTATTACACGTTTTCATATGATAGTAGAGATGTATAGAAATAACAAGAGGATGGTGCCAGATTTTTTTTGGTGCTGCCCAGTGAGAGGATGAGGAGCAGTGGTTATAAACTAAACCACGAGACATTTCATCTCAGCATGAGGAAGGACTTCTTTACCTTGAGGGTGGCAGAACACTGCAACAGGCTGCCTAAGGAGGTTGTGGAGTCTCCCTGCCTGGAGACATCCATCCCTCCCAGTTGTGTTCCTTTCTTACCTGCCACTGGTGTCCCTGCCTTGGCAGGGGTGTTGGACTGGATGATTTCCACAGGATCCTCCCAGCCCTGTCAATTTTGTGTTTCTGTGGTAATTTCTTTTTTCCCTCCCCATACTTGTATAAAACAAAACTCCCTGTGGTATCCTTTTAAACTGTAAGGTCTCTGTGCCTATCCCTTTGTTTCAGTAGTTTATCTGTGTCCTCTTCCACAGGCTCAGTCAGTGAAAATGCCCCTATGGAATAACCTTTGAAAGAGAAATAATGGTTATATCTTACATCACCTGACAAATAAAAAAGGAATACTGGAGAAATTGAGTGTTCTCCTGCCCCTCCTCTTGCATCCTTACAGGAGAGCCAAACAGAAATTAGGTAGTATTTACTGTCTCTTTATTTTGAAGTGGATAGGAGCAGGTGGTTTTTTTTTGACTGAATAAAGGTAAAATGAAAAAATACCTTTTTTTTTTCATTCACTTGCTGTAAATACTGTCTTAATCTCCATTAAACGGCTGACATTAAAAAAAAAGTCTTTTACTTATCATGTATCAAATGTGACAAAGTATGCCAGAATCTGTTCCAGAGATTCCAATGAATGGCTTTCATGCAGCTATTTTTAAAATTATGGTGCTCTAAACCAGTAGTAATAACATTAGGATATTATTTTATTTCCTGCTTCAATTTACAGAATGTTTCTTTCTAACGTGGAGAAATAACTTATAAAAATGAGTTACTGTATTTTTACAAGCAATAATCTGTAATTCTATGTGCATGTGTAGTGGATGCCACAAGGAGATTACCTGTGTGTTGATGGAAGAGTAGCAGGAAAACAAACATGCCTTGCCTTCCAAAGGTGCATGGGGACCTTTTCCTGGAAATTCCCAGTGAAGATCTTTGATCCCCAGATAGAAATATAGGGAAGGTTTATGCCCAGTGTCTGTGTAATCTTTGTTGTAAGGCCAGCAAAGGTCAAGAGTGCAGAAATTAAAGCATGGTTAATAACCAAAGACAAATGCAATGAATTGGTGGCATGGAAGCAAAGACAGAATATGAATAAAGATGGAATATTTTGAAACATATGCCATAAACACTGTATTAATTAGAAATTGCCTAGTCTCACTTTGGACCCAACTTATTCAAATTCTGTTCTTATACTTCAGTAATAATGATATAGCAAGGTGTAATATTTAAGCTTTGTTAATACAGTTGGATGATTGACTATCAATGGAAAGGGAATGATGAGAAGTTTACTTTATTAATCTCCCATTATCTTTTCAACTGTTACAAATGTATTGTCTCTGCCTCATGGTGTTCCTAACAATAAAGGATTATTAATGCATCCTCAGTGAATAGAGTTGAAAAATTGGTCATATGCTTTTGTTTGACTATTGAATACTTGTTTCCAAATAAATCTGCTGCAGAAGGACAATTGCTGTGAATCCGCAGCTGCTGTTATTACAAAATAGAGAATGTTGGTGACTCTGAAGATGGAATTGTCTAGTCTTTGTGAGATATGCGTGTTTTGCTGAAAAATTATAATCTAGACATTTGTTGTTTTCATTTGGATCTTCCAGTCACACTCTTGTATTCCTACTAGACCTGTTGTAACACAGAGGAAATCTACACAAATAAAGAAAAACAAATCTTTTTCTTCAGTGGCTGACATATAGGATCTGGTCTTTCTCATCGAAGTCACTGGCTAAACTTAGAGGTAAAAAACAACAACAATAAAACAAGTCTAGGAACAAATATGGAATTTAAATTCATGTCTTTTGCTCTTGTTGCTTTAGTGAGTTTGTTCCACAAAGAGGTGCATGGTCTGTGCTCTCAGCTGGTGAGAGCTTTCATAAAGAAGCTCCGGCTAAGAGTCATATAATTGGAGCTTTTACAAGAGGATTTGCTTTCCTCTCAGTGTGGCAACCCCATAATAACTAGTAGCAGGTAGAGAGCACCCTGGGAAGGTTCATGATCAATGGAGAACAGCTGAACAAGGCAGCCCAAAGTCAGCAGGCTTGTTAAAACCTTTCAAAGGCAAAAATTTGTCCTGCATGGGAAACAACTGGTAAATGGAGTGTCTTGTTTGTATGAAGATCTGCTGTTATATGGCTTTTCAAAGAAAGGGAAATGCTTCGGAAGCACAAGGGTCATGGAGAATTTTTTAGCACTGTTTGTGGATTAAAACTCATGAAAACTGAAGCGAATTAAACGAATATTTAAAAAAAAGGTGATTAAGGAATGTTTTACTAATAGTAGATCTATAAAGGTAATATGTTAAATATGATATGATGTTTCTTAAATGTGTAATAAAGTATAGCTATTTTAAAATAATTAAGTGAATCACATTTATTACAGGAGTACTAAGTATTAGTGAGTTACATAGTTTTGTAACTATGTAATCCTCATCCCACCATAACTGTAAACACAATTATATACACAGAGAAAGGTGAGAGATATAGACTACATAATGTACAATAGTGTGCTTATTACATTTGAGGCCTGTTGTCTCCCCAGGGAGACCAGAAAAGCCTATTGTAAGTTGTCACACAGAGCTTTCAGGGATAAGAGGCTGTGATATAGGCCAGTGAGGAGTGTGCAAAATACTCTTCGTGTATCTTCCAAGTACTTCCATGACAGATGCCAACAATACTGATGATAACTATGTCATTTCAAAAGGAAAAGAGAATGCTAAATAAATGTGTTGCACAACTTGATATATTAAATGTTTATAATAAAATTATTTGGTGTTTTCAGTATTAGCCTCAGTTTTATCTTGTTTAGCCATCAAGGAACGTTTAGTTAAGTCATGATATTTCTTTTCCTTGAAATGTTGGCATGTATGTTGGCAAACAGTTCAGGAAGGAATCGTGAGACTTTTCTGTTATTTATTCTCTGGAGAATTTGGACTGCTACATTTTCATAGCTTGTTCAATGAGAAGTAAGTTATTTTATGAAACACGTGCACTTTATGTATACACACATTAATTCCCAAAATTTCTTGGACCTCTAACTGCAGTGCTTTCTCTGTTCACTGCACTGAGATTTTTGCAGAGGCAAGCCTATAATTCTGATTAGCTTCAATGTTATAATGGAAAGCATAGTTTTTGTTGGTGGTTATTAATGTTGTTTCTTCCTTTCTAAATGTAAAAGTCCTGCTGAAAAAAAAAATGGAGCTGTAGGTTTTTTGTTTTTCTTGCTTACTCTTTTCTTTCTTTTCCTTTTCCATTCCTCTACCTCTTCAGTTTCTGTTACTTGTAGAATCAAAGCTAGAGCTAATCTTAGACTGAAATTGGTTTGTCTTTCCTAACAAAATAAGACTTTTTTTTCCTTTCACTGCTCCAACCTGCCTGAGTAGATAGGTCAGTGTTCATTTCTCAGTCTTTTCATTCTGAAACACAAAAAAGTTGTTTTTTGAGCAAATCATTTTTCCACAAAAGCAGTGAATTAAAAGCAAAAAAGAAAATACCCAACAATATGCAGCAGACAATATATGTGCTTTGCAACTTCTGTCTTCTTTTGCATATGAATCTTGTGTGGTTTTGTTATAAAATGGCAAATGTGATACAAATAAATGCTACATATACCTTGGAAAAATCCAATAATATTGATGTAGTGATTGCAAACATTATTTTAAATGGAAGAAATAGGTATCTCTTTTTACTTTTATGCCCCCAAAATTTTTTTTTTTACTTTGAATAACCAAAATTTGAATTAAATCATTTTGCCTGCCTAAAATATAGTCTCTTCCTCTGCCTCTTCTTTTGTTGTATTGCAGAATTTCTACCTAAGTAGGTCAGAAGTTTGTCGTATTCCGTGTGAATTATCCGTGCAGTAAACTTTCTTTTTTTGCAAGTGAGAATTTGAACAAAGAACAGCCGTAAGATCAGCCTTCCTCTGTGGAAAGATTTTGTACCATTGAAGCAAAATAGCTGAGATGTGGCTCACAGTTATTAAGAGATTTTGTTGTAGGTTTGTTTTTTGGTTTTTTTTTTGGTCTCAGGCAGCTCCATCACACTGTTTTATATAAATGAACATGCCATGTTTAGTAGTAATAAAACAGATGGATGTGGAACTTTCATCAAAATGGACTCTATCAGAATAGAAGTTGTGTAGAACACCTTAGGCTAAGTACCTTCTTGTTCTTTTGCAACTGCATATGCAAATATGTATTCCCCAATATGTTTCTCTTCCAGCAGCTGGATTTTTTTTTTTGGCCTTTATGTACAAACCATTGACTAAGAAAACTTCAAAATACTGACATAAAAAGGCTTGTGTGGAAAAATACTGTGTACTATAAACATCTGTACTGACAAGATTTATCACTGCAGGCACTTTTGGTTATGTTTTTTAAGGAATAGCTTTTGAACAATTTACTTACCTACAGCGATGAATCAATAAATGTGTTACATCTGTGAACAGATTTTGAAGTGTTCACTTGAACATTAAAAAACCCTCATAGGTATTAGAAGTCATTATGTTCTGAAACTGACATATCTTGAAATTTTTACAGAAAATGTTCTTAATATAGTCAGAAATGTTCACCGTAGCCACAAAAAAATTTAATGTCAATTTAAAAATTCAGTAATTTTCCCATGTAATGTCTGTAAATGGCTGATGTTGTATTCATAATTAGATGAAGTTTTTGGAAACAAGTTTGTGTAACTTTGGCTGAGTTCTGTGCATGTGTTGGCAGAGTTCTTAAAAACATGATGTGCTTTGCACTTGATGAATGGTTATTGCTCTCTCTGCTCTCCCCATAGTGATTCTGTGCTTCCATGCAGTTCATTAATAGAGTAAGAGAAGTAGTACTTAGTGTAGAAACCATATAAATACATAAAAATAACTTAATTTCCTCTGGGTTTTTTTTTTTTAATCTTTACATAAAAGCTGTGTTGTTCTGCATATATGCTTCCTAGGCTATAACATGTCTTTTTCTCCTCAGGAGATTCCTTAATTTATTGTTATAGAACTAATTTATTGGAAAAAGAAATTCAAGCTTCAAATGTAATGTTATTCCTAGTGAAATGCTGTGCATTTGATGAAGACAATAATCTGTGAGTGTCGGAATTATAATACTTTTCCATTTCCCTTGACCTTGTAATATTGTGGTTTCCAAATCAGATGACAGTGTCTTTTTACCACTAGCATTAGTTCTTTATTGCAAAGCAGTTTACACAAGGCGGTGCAGAGTCATTATAGCAACTCTAAGTTCCAAAATCTCCTTTCGTCTGGGCTATGATCTCATCTGGCAGACAAGACAGAAACAGGAGCAAAACTCTTATGTGATGCTGAGCTGTGTTAACGAATCCCAGCTGGGAGTTAAAGTGTAAATGTGTGCATTCATAAAAGTCTCATGTATACTTCAGAAAGTGATTTAGGAACAAGTGAAGTCCAAAATGCAGTGCCATCTGCACACTCTAAAGCATTAAAGTGAAGAATCTTGTAAACATTTTCTAAATCATAATATGTGCAGATTTCAACCTGGATTTAAGCTACACTGATTGTGTTTTTTCATAACATTGCCAAATTAAAGGAATTGCACAATTTTTTCAAAAGTGAGCTGGTTGCTTATCCCTCTATTAGCTTTTGTGGATTCCAAATATGTAACATTTTGTTTTAAAAGTTTTTTCTCTGTCTCATCTGGCAATTCTCCACAAGAAAAAAATTTACATTGTTGAATTAATAAACAAGTAGATGTATTTTCCTTTAATCATGCTGTAAAGTCTTTCCTCTAAAGCGTTTTGCAGGGTAGAATGCCAGGGAACGGATTACAAAGATATCCATGAAAGAAGAATACCAGTCTCATAATTCTGTATTGATTACCTAAGCATTAGTGACTGCTGCACACTGTGTAGCAGCATGAGTGTGAATACCCTTTAAAAACTTTGTTGGCTTCAACCTGACAGTTTTATTCTCACATTAGGAAATTGTCTCAAGAGAGCTGCCTTTTTCATGTCTAGAAATTCAGTCATTGTTAACAGATCAAATTGCAGGCACAGTCTTACCAAGAGCTGAGAAAAAATAATCTCTACATGCCTAAAACTGCAGTCTGTGTGCCTGGCTGCTGAATAACTGAAAATGCTTTCTGGTAAATATTTCAGTCTTGTCTGTGAGGGCAGATGAAATCGGTTTCCCTTATTCCTCACACCTACCCACGCCCCAGAATCCTGTGGTATGCGGTTTCCAAATGACAAATAAGGGTATTTTTCATTATTAGTGACAGTTTGTGGCTGCAGATGAGCTTTCCTCATCTAATTCCTGTTGATTTTTGTTCCTGACCTTTGCTGCTGTGCCTGCTGAATGGGTATCTAAACTCCACTTCATTCTAATAGCCCAAATACCTCTTTTCATGATGAAGGCTCAGTTTTTCTAAAAAGTGGTGCCATTTGGGTTGTAGCAGCTTTCTTGCCGCTTATGCCCTAAAAAGGTCTCCAGAAATGACAAAAATATTACTCCTTTTTTCCCTGCCCCCTGCTGTTGGTGGATGTCTGGTCTCTCCCAGCTTACAGCAAAGTTCCACCCACATGGTTCCTCTTCGAGGACGTAAAGATTTCACTGCTCAGCTCCCTGTTATCTCCCAGATGCTTTGTATTTCATGTCAAGATAAGTCAGTTCTTTTGTAGGGCAGGGAAAGGTTCAAATGAAACATGGTTTATTTTTATTGGTGGTGGCTGACACACTACAGCACAGCTCAGCAGGATTATAGAACAGTTCCTTTTATAATAAATCAAACCAATGCTCCAGCCACTCTTAGTGTTGCTAGAGGTTTTGATCTAGATATGGCCAGTACAAATGCAGAAGCCTCGTGAACAATTAGAAACCAGTATGTGAAACCTCTATAAAACTATGTAGCCAGATTTGAGCCTCATCATGGTTATTAATTTTTAAGTTCCATTGTTTCTTCTTCTTTGTATGTGTGGTTCAGAAGGGGCAGTATCAGATTTTATTTTGTGATATTCTTTTTCAAGCTGGGGAGAGAAGTTACTCCATGGGAAACTTAAGAGCAAGAACATTTCCTGTTCCTCATCTTGTTTATGAAGGCGTTACAAGGAAAGTAAGGTTAAGAATAAAATATAATTTCCTGTGAAAATGACAGTAAATTAGAAAGATATTTTTGAACCAATAGGAGACATAAGCAAAGAAAATGTTGCTTTGAATCTTGTGTTACTTGTCTTCTGAAATAAAACTTTTGCAATGAAGTCTTTTTATTTGTTCTGACATTGCAGAATTCTTCAGTTTGAAACTGAAATAAGTAGCATATATGCCAGTGGATGTAATACTAAAATATTGAAAAATTATTACTGAGACCAGAAAATGTATGGCATATTTAGCAATAGTGAGACTCTTTAATAAGTTTGCGAGCATAGACTTTTTTTTTCTTTGAATAAAGAGTTTAAAAACATGTTAATTCATTTAAATTTGCTGATAATATCAATTCAGAATGCCTGAGTCTTTCATATGCATGGAAGAATGCATGAGAATACTCGTTTTGGAATGCACTTTTTAAAAGACATGCTCAGTTTCTAAATGCGCTTGCCTCAGTGGAGTATCAGCAGTGATTAAAGCCTGCGTGTGCATTTGTGCGTGTGTGTTCTTCTGCATCCAGGGAGCAGTTATCCAATTTGTGAGCAGAACTAATTTCAAAATGTGTGTCTGGAGCAGCAAGATTCTTCTCTCCCACACTTATAGACTAGAAACTGGTTTGACTTCTCTGTAAGCTGTTTTTCCCTTCAAAGGCTTTGCACTTTTCTTTTTTTTTCCCCCATTGGTTGTGAGTTGCTGACAGTGCCAGAACCCCAAAGCCTGTGCTGTTGTGGATGTTTTTGCTGTTTGCATAATGTCTGACACTTCAGTGTCACTCACACTATCTCACATTCAGCAGGCTATCCAAATATCTCCATATTTTCAAATACAAGTTTAGGAGCAATTTTGTCCTTAAATAAAAATTAAGAGTTTACTTACACTGTTTTCTAAATCGGTCAGTGTGCGAGGTGCTAAAAGGAGATAGGAACCCAGGCATGTAATGATGGCTAGAGAGTCTGCCTGGTATAAAGGCTAGACAGAGTAAGGTTAGTCTTTAAATTTTAGTAGTTAGAGGTGCTCAGAAGATTTATTTTGTTGGTGTTTTTTTGTTTGTTTTGTTTTGTTTTTTTTTTTGTTTTTTATTACATCTGTGGATGTTGATATTTGAAAATGTTATCTGTTTCTTACAGATGTATTTTCTTCCAAGATAAGAACACTGATTTAATATCATTGGCATAGACAGAAGTCATATATATTTGTATGTGCTTTATAATACATAAAATTTATGTTTATAGTGCAGGGTAAGGTTTTTGAGAACTGAAGGGTCATAATAGCTCAAGAAGGGAACACAGATAAAGCAAATGGTTATCACTGTTGTTTCAAAAATAAATTACATTGTGATCTCTGAAGATTTCATGTTCATGTTATCTTATGGTATGTTCTTTTTTACAGGCTTTTGTAAATCCTATAACTTTGTCACATATCATAAGCTAAACCATTTACCTACTGTACACTTGCATGCTAGTATTGCAAAATGAGGAACACTCTGCCAAAATATCTAAGGATATTTTTCCTCTATGTTCTTTTAGCTGATAAAGTAGGTCTAATTTAAAATGGATCATTTTCCTGGATGTATTTGCAAGTCGTTACAGAAGACTAGTAATTTTCCAATTTTTCCCCAATTTTGTTGTTTAGTTTTGTTTTGTCTTCAAATAAAGCAGCTCTAAATGCTTTGTTGCTGTTCTGTTTTGTTGGCAGAGGTGCAGCAGAGCAGATGTTTCCATATCAGTATCAGGTTCTGCTGTAGAGGCTGTAGTTTGCTTATTTCTTTTACTAATCGAAGTAAGGCTGTAGGTCAAAATCTTATTCTTGAAAGTCAACTTTTTAAATGACATCCTTATTATGGTGAAAATCCACCACTATTACTATTTCAAAATGTAGTCAAATAGCGTTGATTACTTGGTAACTTGGATTAATTCCTTGTCAAAGCAATGTTTGGTTTGAAGATGCTTTTTTGTATTTCATAATTTATGGTAGCCCAATGTTTGTTTTCCCTGCAGTTTTAGCAAACCTAAATGGCAGAAGATCAGCATTCTAATCCTAACTAAAATGTGCTATGCAAGATGATACTGGTGATTTAGAGTTGACTTCTTATTTTACTGAGTGTATTGATAAATGTGTTGGGTCATTTTTCCCTCTAAAACTGAAGAATTGCTAACATGAAGGGATAAATTCATTTATATTATGTATTGCTGGGTTTTTTGCATGGGTTTTGTGTGTGTGCGGATGGTGGTGGTGAGTTTTGGGTTATTTATTGTAAAGCATTAACTTTTCTCTTTCAAGTTTTATTTTGAAATTTCTCTCTGCATTCACTTCTACTTACTTCACTGGTTTATGTGGATCGTCTTTTACCCTTTGAACATTAGATGCCTTCCTCTCCTATGGAAAGCAGGTGAGAAGTAGTTCTTTTTTTCATTGGAAGAACAGCAACTTGTAGAAAGACTTAAAAGTAGAATGTCAAGTTAAGTTTCTTAAGTGGGATTCTGCATCTGAGGGTCCCTCGAGTAACCTTCTATAATCTGAAAGCTTCTATTTGTTCATTTTTTAGAATACCTGAAAAAAAAAAATAGAAATTTCTATAAAACATGAGGCATTTTAATGAATTTTTACTACTATCCAATCTTTCTTTCAAGTTTTACTTTCTAAGAATAGGCACCATCCTTGCCTTTAGCTCAGTAGCAAAAAGGAAATAGTATTTACCTTCTTTACTGGGATTTCCTTTAACTGTAATGTTCATTGATTCAAGTCTGTTCAGTGGTGCTTCTGCTGAGATTTCCAGAAACTCTTTGAATCTACAAAATAGAATGGATTTCACTGTGCGATGCCTGATAAAGTGTTCTGTTGTTGGCTGGTTGGTTTTTTTGTGTTACTTTAAGTCATTAGCTTTTTTATAAGATTCATGATTTCTGTAGCTCGCTAAGCAGAAGAATCTTGAAGCTGTTCTCGGCAGCTGTTCATGTCTTTGATCACCTTTGTTCTCTTCCTTTATACAAGGTTTTAGCTTAATTTTAGTGTAGTCACATGTTTCTGAGAAGGGAGTGAACAATCTTGAGTACTCAAGGTGCTCAGTCACTGTAATTGTATAGTTAGTGGCATAATAAATTATTCTCTCTTCCTTAATAGCAGTTCCAGAAGTTTTTTATCCTTCTGGCTTCTGCTGAAAAGTGATTACAATTTCTTTTTCATAAGAGATAATAACAAATTTACAACTTATCAGAAAACTACCAGAAGTATGTTATCAACGCTCAGTTTTGTTTCTTGTTTTGTCAACCCCTCTTTTCCATTTAGCTTTAATTTTCTTTATTATGAATAATTTCAAATCGTTATTAAACTTTGATATGACATCACACTTGTTCATATCCTTTGTTGAACTTCCTGAAGAATGCAGGGCTCAAGACAGATGTAAAACTTCTGAATGTTGCTTATTGTGGAAAGGACCATAGATTCTTCTCTCTGCTTTCTCATCACTAATACATAATCTTCCATGAAAATGTTTTTGATTTTATTTCATTATAAGTTAGTTTCTTGTAAGAAGTTTTAAATGTTCTACTTTGAAGACTCTAAGTATATTTGTCAAAGGCAACTTTCTTCAAGCCAATGCTTACATCAAATCATTACATAAAACACCACCTGACATGCTTTTCTGGTGGATGAAATTTACCTTTACCAGACCTTTAATTTATGAATTTTTTTAGGAGATGTGCAGTAAATTCTTTTATAGTGCTGTGTAATATACACATGGTGTACTTATTAGTAGAGGTGGTACTGCATTTCTTCTTTCTAGAGGTTTCTGTCTGCTGGCCACAAATACTTGTTAGTATTTGCCTAACAAGGCCAAGAACCAACATTCTGACTTGACAGTTCCAGTTAAATGCTCTGGTGTGGTCTCTTACTCCATCAGTGTCTCCACTGAATTATACCAATGCCAATATGATAATTCCCATCTTCAGCAGTTCAGTGAAGACAAATAGGTTCTCAGAGCTAACCTGAAAAAGTATATGCCATAGAGGTTGTGTGTGTGACTATTTGAGTGCCTTTTGTGGTCCTGATGTGGTGTTGCTAAAATAACTTTGAAATCAGTTGGGTCTATATATTTGTTATATTATTAGGTGTTGAAGGACAGTGGTTATAACCAGTCATTACAACAAAACCCTCCACGGGATGTAAAAGACTGTGAATGATAAAAAAATACTCTTTAAAACAGGAAAACATTTTACAGAATGTAAGTATGGAATTGTCAGGCTCATAAAGGAAGGAATATACTTCTTTAACCTAATAAAATATTAATATATCCTTCTCATTAGCATTAAAGTAATGCTGTGAACAGTTGAAAACTGCAGATTGTCATCATCCTGTAAAAGGAAAATATTTTCTATTTCTTTATTAGTAAGTAGGATTACAGTAATTTTTCTAGATTTTTTAATTTCTCTCCATCCGAGGTGCTCAGCATAGCTTTCTTCTGTCTCAACGCTGCTTTTTTTCTGGTTTTGTAGAAGCTCTAAACCAGTGTGACTGAGGACATAGCCTGAAGCTTACAATTTCTGTAGCTCATTACTATTATTTAGCACCAAACATGCATATAACATAAAGCAGGTGTATTTCCTCTTTTCACAGCATCTCTGCTTTATCTGGCATCCTACAGCTAAAGACAGCTTCACAGAAGAGACTATTTAGTGGGTATGTTTGAAAATGTATCATTTCAATTATTATTCCTGAATACCATAAATATGTAAATCGGGACAAATAATTTTCCTGTATGATGTGTTTGTTGAGAAAGTCTTCTACATACAGATGGTCTGATGTATTAATCACTTAGGGCCACATTTAGTCAAAACTGTAGACAGACTGTCATATTTGGATAGCAGATTAAGGCAGGCTTCCTGGCTTGTTCAGGTAGCTGTAGCAAGAGGGAGAGTGCCTTGTATGTCAAAGCAGAGAAATTCTGTGTTTGCCAGAATTTGTGAGAATCGTCTTTCTTCTTGTAATTCATAACAGTATTGCTCACCCTGAAGTATCTGGAACTGTTGTACACAGAGTTGTTAAAACTCAGCCTGTGGAAATGTCACATAGACACTGAATTTCTGATTTTCTTTATAAGCAAAGTTGCATATAATTAAAACTGCAAGCTCATTGTAGGGCTATTGTTCTAGTTCAGCATTTTTCAGTGCTGAGAGCATTTGCTGTTGTCATAGCTTTTGGTTTTTGGCTTAATTAAAAAAATGTTATATGAAACTACATCAGTATATATATCATTACTAGCTGGAAATCCTTTAACTTAATTAACTTCTGTGCATTTTGTGTTCACACAGAGCTTTTCAGTTTTTTGTTGCTTGTTGTATGAGACAGCATTTATAAGGTCAAATGGTACCTGGGGATACACAGAGAGGGACAGTAAAACTGGAACCTGGAAAAAAGCGCTTTCCAGCCCACACTGTATGGATGTTGCTTCAGGATCCTGGGTACTATCTGATGAGTTAGAAAATCCTGCCTAGGGTGATCCTGGAAATCTCCAGGTTCACATCACTGTGATATGTACAGAAATTCAGGCACTGCTACAGAAATTCTGAGGTCAAAGAGGATCACAATGTCTTTGGGAAGATTATCATATCAAGATAAATTTGGGAAATCAAAGAAAGCTCCTTTATGTTTCTGAGAGATGTAGCAGTTTTAACATTTTGTGTGGGAATACTTTTCTGGTGTTAGGAGACCTCCTTAAAATCACAGGACTGAGGGAATTTTCCAAAATGTTACACTAAACCTGTTGCCTGGGGGAAATCAAAACCAATTATTGTTTTGTGTTCTTTTAAATGATGATTTTTCAATTTTTTTACATTTCAGGACCTGGAGTGGCTGTTTTTTGATTTGTTTTTGATGATTGGGTGTGGGGGTTGAGGATGTGTGTTTTTGTGGCCTTTTTTGTTTCTTTGGATGGTGGGGGTTATTTACGCCTGTCTTGGATAATGTAGAAAGTGTGGTTTGTAAACTGTAAACTAATGTAATGCCATATGAGAAATTAACTTCTGCATTAGGGACATCCTGACATTATTGGGATTTTAAATATACGTGCTTTAAATGTTTATGCAAAAAATAGCAGGGCTTTTGCTTTGAGGGGTGTTTTTTTCCCTCTTTACAAGAAACTACAATATTCATAATCTATGGTGCTCAAAGCAGCTTGGAAGAGGAATAAAAGGGAGATAGGTACTCTTGCTGCTCATCATTAATAGGAAATACAATAATGTGACAATGGAAAAACATATGGAGGAAGCGGGACAAGTGGATTAGCATGGGATACAGTGTGCTGGCAGTTTTTGCCAGCACAAATGGTACAAGATGGAGATGTCTGCCAGAATTGAACTGCAAAAGAGAAAAAAAAGATATAACTGTATAAATGCCGCCTTTCCCCCATGAGATAGGTTGTCTGTGTGTAACAGAGGCCAGAGAAACAAGAATTATGTAAAAAGTGTTCTTTATCTGGCTGAAAACAGAGTGATTGGTAGAGTAATTACCTTGCAAAGGGCAGTGAAATGATCACTGAGGAAACAGATGTTATAGCAGTAATCTGTTGGGAGTCCAGAAACTCGTCAAAGTGTGAGCAATAATCCATTGGAAATGACTGAGTAAAAACTGTAATTGTATTGCAGCACTCACTAAGGAACTGCACAGAGATTTCTCAGTTATTTTCTCAAGTGTTGCCAAAATTTAGCAGTACAATATCTTCTGTATAAGGTGTATTTCAATTTGATAATGAGCTGCTAGTTTATCTAAGTGACCCCAACAGAGAAAGCTGTGTTGGGTGTCAACAGGTGAACAAGTTTCAGGATTTGACATAGCAATGTGTGATTCTTTAGGTTACATCTGTAAATAAGAAAAAAGCCCCAACAAGTAGATTGTGTGTGAAGGGGCATTTTTATTTCGAGATTTTCAGAGATATTTTCCTGATGAACACTTGAGATTTTGGTCCTCTGTAACCAGGACAGCGAACTTCAGATGCAGAAATTTAGAAAAAAACTTAAAATTTTGCTCTGAAGTTATTTCATTATTGTGTTAGGACTGGAGCAAATGCTATACCAGCAAGATTATTATCAATCTTTAACACTTCTGCTTGCCCACGGCTATTCGCTCCTAATATAACTGCACTTAGCACCCATGGCGTCTGTGTCAGTCTAAGCAGAAAATAATCAAGTCCTCATACCTGTTCACACTGATGAACTGATAGTTTTCTGTTGCAATATTTGTCCAGTCCTCTGTGAAGAACTTCACTGGACTAATGGTACTTTTCGGATCCTTTTTGCTACTGCTGTACTTTCTTTGCTGTGTTTTCACGTTCAGTTTTTGATCCCTGGAAAGACCAGAACATATTGCCATTGTTTGCACTGTCTTCCAAGTTTGAGCACTCCTTGTATGCTTAGACTTGTTTCCCTTGCTGCAGTGTGTACATAAGTTGGATTTTGTGTCTTTTTGATTTGAATGTAGAGTTTTAATCCTGTTTGCTGTTATTTTTCAGGAATATTTCTTGCAGTACTTTGCATTGTATGTCCATAGCATTGCCCCATAGCACAGTGAGGTTGCTGACTTCTTCATACACGTGAAACAAGAACAAGTGGCTGTAAACTCTTGCAGAGGAATGTAATGTAGATTGTATTTTTGTGTGATTTTTCCAGACACACTTTCAGGCTTTGCCTATTTGTATGATATTACTCCAGAACAGGTGTTTTTTTTTTACAAATCCTGTAAACCTTTTGCCCATAGCCTTCTCTTATCTCATTGGTTCTCAGGTTTCTTATAAGATTAGAAAATGTCAGAACACTTGTCTGGCACATTCTGATAGTTTTGACACATAATGGCAGGATGTGTCTTTCTGAGTGCTGTGGTCCAGAGCTGTCTGGTCATGTTTCATGTACTTGGTAGTCTGGAAGATTTTTAGGCAGATGGCAGTATCTCTGAAATTTGACACATTCTCAATATGTTACTTTTAAATTAACTGATACCTTATTGCCCATTAATAAGAAAAAAGAAAAAAGTGCATAAGAATCAGTTCTGTGTTCATTAAGAAGCATTATTTTTTTACTAGTGCCCAATAATAATTCGAAATGCTATGTGAATTTGCTTTTTTTTTTTTCCCCAAGAAATTTCTGTTCTTTCAGAGACACTTTTGCTTAATGCTCTTAGTGAATACTGTTTCAGCTTTCTATTTCCAGAAATGGCATAGAGTCATGAAGCTTGACTTAATAGTGCCCATAATCTAATCTTTGTATCACGGTTTCTGCATAAGACAGGAACCAGTTCCAACAACTAGTTTAAATGTCCCAAGCCTTGTAATAGTATTCTTCTTGCCTTATATTCTAAGTGATCACAGGGTCAGAAGTGTAAATTGTTTTAGTTTGCAGAGAGGTTGTTGCTTAGACACATGCCTGTTTTTGCATGGTAATGAGGCAATTTGTTGTTGTATGTTAATCTGTTATTTTTCTATTTTAAAAGTATAATGAATGCTTGATAGGATGAAATACATTTGCATAAACTGTTATGAGTTAAATTCATGGATCTTCCTCCTTCTGAGTTTGTAATAAGACATGAAAATTCTAATGAGTCTTTCTAAATGGAAGAGGTTCTTAATATGATGCTATGAATGTAGCTGTGAAATGTGTTATGAGAAATGGAACAAAACCAGAACAAGATAGTTTTTCTCTACTAAGAGATGAAAAAAAAAAGCAAACAACCAAACTTCCTCTTCAGGACAGCTTTCTTCTCTTACTCAATCCAGACTCCATTGAAGTCACCTTTGGAAAAAGATATGCAGTGGAGGAATCAATTGAAAATTTTATAAATTTTTTATTTTTAAAAATAAAAAATGTATTAGCTTGTGATGTGAGACAGGAAAGACATCTACAATATTTCAGTCAATAGACAGAAAGATATGCTGACTTAATGTACAGAAAGAGCCAAAGCATGGCTTGGAGTGCTGGCACCCAGAAAGTGATGATGGTTATGTCAGCTACCAGTGCATCAACAAGATTCAAGGCTTAGGATGGTTGGTTACCACTGCCAAATTTATTTGCAAATTTCTGTATTGATTTGAGGCTTTGGAGATTTTGGCACCTGGTGTATCAGTTAGTTTTGGGGGCAGAGAATGTCGTCTCACCAAGTTTACTTACCAGTGTAGATAGAGGTTAAATGAGGACTGCAAATCAAATAATCAGCTCACCTTTGCTCATTTTTATTAGCTAATGGTGAATTTACGTACTTATTCTAGTTGAGTGTACACAGTTTAAATACTGGTTTCTTTAAACTGAATGTAAAACTTGGATCTAGCAACCTATTGGAACAGAGACTAAGAAAATCTAGGTATAGCTGATTTTTTAAAGTGATGAGCAATAGCACAAAAGATCATTTGTTATGAAAGATTTGCAATTATAAGATATCAGTCAAATTCTTTAGTGTCATAAATACTGATAGAACAGTAATTTATTTTAAAATCAAGCCATTCTGAAAGATGATGCAAAATGAATGAGTATCAGAAAACCCGAGTTACTGGACAATTTTCCAGAAACTTCTGTGAAAAAAGAACTGCTGAATTCACGCTGTCATCTCCTCTCAATGATGCCTGGTGTGCCAGCACAGCTAAAAGAGTACATTTATTTTCCTACACCTCATTTGAATCCCTTATTAATGCTGACATCTGTTCAAATCTTAATTACCACATTACCACAAATAGTCCCTTGTCAAATCTAACCTAATTTAAAAATAGCTCAAAAACACAAGTGCAAAAATTTGTCTCTATGTAATACAATGATGCTTTATTAATAAAGTAAATGGATACATCATTTGCATAGTATCAAACCCATGAAGATTACAAAGGTTTTTATCCAGTTTATGGCAATTTTTTGTCATGGCAATTTATATTGCTGATAACCTTTGTATATATGAAAACTGACTCAAATGTGTTATACTGGGAAAGATGTCCATTATCTTCCTAGAAAAACTTTTTTGTATGATATGCAGTTTTTTGTAGTTAACATGTAGAGACACTAGCTGATACCTTTTATACAACTGCAAGGATTATTATTGAAAAAACCCCATCACTATTGAAGTATTTTTGTGCCATTTATATGATACCTAAATACTGAGCACATTATCACGTGTTTGAAATGAGTAACTGAGTAGTAGAACCATAATGTTAGAATATTTCCCCTTGTCAAAAAAACCCAGAGATCAATGGCCTTTCTTGATGTGCATGTTTTCAGATGCATTGAAAGACCCTTAAAGGTCTTTACCAGGTGTATGTAGCCAGATGTGCTCTTTAATTTTTTTCAATTATATTGTTTCAGCCTTTACACAGTATCATGCCCTTTACCTATCAGGTGAAGAGGCAAAATCTTAAGGCAGTCAAAAATGACAGCAAAAGTCAAAATTTGCCCCCTAGAGTTATATAGATTTACAGTAGTGCTTTCAGGTTCATCCAAACCCTTGATCAGCTGTAAAAGAAGTGTAAAGAATCTCAAAGATGTGTTAGGCTAAGAATAAGGAGTGCCTTCCGGAATACTCGTCTGATTGTAACTAAACAAAACCCAAAAAATGTGAAATGTACAGGGGAAAAGTATCTTTCTTATATCTGGACTTTGTGCCTGGCTTTTAGAGATTGGTAACCAAAGTTAGTATCCAATCTGGTATTGTTCAGTGTCATTTCACCTCAACTGTTGACAAAATAAGAGCTGCATCTGAAGCTTGTAAATTGCCCTTTCTACATGGGTCATTGCTTTTGTGGAAAGTTATGAGACAAAATCTACCAGATTGGATTTGAGAGTTTGACAATCCATAAGGTTTGTGTTCACCTTATCTGTGCAAACGGGCTTTATTAATAGTTCTATCAAACGTAAGAATACCAGAATCCAATCACTTTGTAGACTATAACTATAACAAGTCAGTCATTCTTGTATCAGGTTAAATGAAGCTGCTTCAGAGCAGGATGGGTAGTTGGTTTCTTCTAAAGGCATTGAAGGATTTCAGAAATGAAAGTCTGAGAGGCAGCATCAGCTAGCACTTCCAGCCAGTGCACCGAGGGAGTAATTTGTGTTGAAATAGTCCAGAAACTGTTTGACCTAGCGTGGTGGGTTGACTCTGGTACAACACAGGGCACCCAGCCAAGCTGCTCTGTCAGCTTCCTCCTCATCTGCACAGGGGAGAGAAAACACAATGAAAGACCTGAGTGCCAAAATAAGGCAGGGGGAGATCACTCAACAGTTACTGTTATGGGCAAACCAGACTCAGCTTGGAAAAATTAATTTATTACTAAAATAAACTCTTTCATATGTTCAAGTATGGGATCTTCTGTCCCTGGGACCACAGGCCTTGCCAGAAGGCTGTCCAAGTATGGGCTTACCATGGAGTCACAGCCTCCTTTGGGCAGAGCCGATGAATCCTGCTCTGACCTGGATGCCTCAATGGGTGGAAACCTGTTCTGCCATAGATCTCCGTGGGCTGCAGGGGCACAGGTGCCTCACTGGCGTCTTCACTACAGGCTGAAAGGGAATCTGCTCCTGTACCTGGAGCACTGCTCGAGCTCCTTCTTTACTGACCTTGGTGTCTTCAGGGCTCTTGCTCTCGGATTTTCTCACTCAACTCTCTGGCTGCAATTGAACAGTAACTTTTCCCCCTTGTCACTTCTGTTATCCCAGAGGTGCTATCACCATCGCTGATGGCCTTGGACAGCAGCAGGTCCATCTTGGATGTAGCTGGCATTGGCCCTGTCAGACTTGGGGAAGCTGCTGGCAGCTTCTCACAGAGGCCACTCCTGTAGCCACCCCGCTACCAAAACCTTTCCACACAAACCCAAATAAACCCAGTGAGATGCTGATTTCTTGTTCATAACCCTGTGGGTATAGAGAAATCAAGATGTAAAGAATTTGCTCCTTCCCTTTCTGAAAAACCCCTGTAATACAGAAAACAAATGGTCATGCAGCAGTGTTGTTACTTTTATGCATCACCATGCCATTTTGTGCTTCTCCAGTTAAGGCCCAGCTGTCTCATATAGACAACAAATTCTGCGGTGATCTAGATGAGATTCAGAGGGCTTGTAATGTGGGGATCTAAACAGTTGTGAGATGAGAGTGTCACGTCTGTCCTTTGAGTTGTTTTCAATCTGTAAAAAGTAATTATAATTTAGATGTTTTTCTCTTGTTTTTAGTGAATTATATCATTGTGGTCATCAAGAGACAAGCAATGTTATTAATCAACGTTAGTAACAATCAGTGACAATTGTTCACTTAGTGTCTGTGCTGAAAGAGCTCATGACAACACATTGTAAAAACCTGTGTGTTCTTAAACACATAAGTACTCTTAATGACTTCTCATTATTCAGTCTTTCCTTCTAAATAAGTTCAATATTTGTACCTTGCCATTGGGTAAGTTTCTAAATACATACATCCGTTTGTGAAAGTAGTGTACTGGAAGCAAGATAGTGCTCAGGTACTGTAAACAGGTAAATGTTTTTTATGCAGTTTGAAGCAAGCTGTTCCAGCATTCAAGATTGTGCCTTCTGATTGCATAAACTTTATTTCCCCAAAATGCCAGTTTTAATTGTTGTGCTTTATTGTAAAGGTAAAGCACAAATTTGTGTTTCATTGCCTTCCAGGATTATGCATACATTCATATTTAGTTTGCAGACTGAGAACATCATACATTCCTATAAAGATGGAAATGAAAAATACCTTCAGGTAACGTAGTGAAGAGAAGGAAAACCTAAGCTTAGGTCTTACATTTCCAGCTCTCTGCAACATGTTTTAACTTCATCTTCCAGCTGACTGTTAGAGGACTTAGATGATGATGTTTTCTTGGAAGGTTTTTAAAACGGATATCATGTCTTTCGACGGATCTGATGAATGTTGGTATTGAGGTAATCTATTGTGTATTGAGAATGAGTTTTATCTGCTGGCTTGTGAAAAATCAATAACACTGATTTTCTTCAGTAATGCCTTTTTTGAATAAAAACTTTCAAGAATCTTGGGAAGTTTTGAATAGGACAAGTCACTGAGCTGAAAAATCAAATAATGCCTTCCACCTAAAACTTATGGTTTCTTGATTTATTAGAAATATGAAATTATGACTAAAGCAGGTAAATGATTTTTTGCTCTGTCAGTAAAAAAGTGCATTCCCCTAATTTTCTCAAACTCTTAAGGTTACTAGAAATCAATGATTTTAAAATAGCTAAAGGAGTGCAGATCTGAATGTTAAGTGATGTATCTCAATCAACTTTTTGTAATGCTAAAATAATAGCAAACAATAATTTTCTTTCTTTTTTTCATATCTTTTTGTTCTAAGGAAATTAACTTATTTCTATGATCCAGTGCATGCTAGGTTCCTTCTGCCAAAGCCAGCACAAAGCTCTGCTCTCTCACAGAGAAAGGGGCTGAAGGGTGGTGTATGCTGGAGAAACAAGGCGTCCTTACCCTTGAGAAGCCTGATCTATGCTCAGTTCAATGCTATTTTTTTGCCTCAACATTCCTGTGTTCTAGACTACACGTGTAAAAATGATAGCCAGGGTATTGAGTGTGTTCTGGTCCTGGGTATTTTGTTACATTTAGTGGTGAATTTTGTTTTCTTTATTCTAGTGCAGTTTACCACTACTGTGCATCATTGTCTGAGCAGAATTCTCTTCCAGTGCAGAGTGGCTTACCCACAACTAATGAGTAACATCTGTGAGGCTCAAGCAAAAGCAGCTGATGCTTTCAGTCCATTTTGGATTACCAAACCTTTACTATGTATAATCTCATTATAGCAAAAAAATCCACTGACCTCTCTTGTCCGCTGATGGGGGCAAATAATCTGTTTTCACATTTAAATGCAGCATATTTTTGATAGCCAGTGGAAATAGAATGTTTAGTGATGCATAGTTTTAAGAATTTAAACTTTCTAATGGATATTTAGGTAATTGCTTGCTTTTCCTTCTCAGAAGCAAGTGAATGAGGCAAGAATCAGGCCACCTGTACAAAATAGTTTTCTAATTGTTTAGCCCACTACCTCAAAATGTACCCCAAACTCTCAATCCCTTCTAATTTCTGTTGCCTTGCATCTGCCTTCTTAGTCCTTTCAAGAGCATTTAAGAACTATGCCTTTTATTAGTTTATTATTCCAGCTTGCTGTCTTTATCACAAGTGCTCAGATCAATGCCATGTATTTATGCTACCTTCAGAGGAGATCAATGTATTTTATGCTGAAAACTGTGTTATCAACACTTTTGTTTTAGAAATGGTAATGTAAGCCTGAAGCACTGAGGACCTGGCTGAAGGCTTAGACACTTGAAGTGAGCAGCAAGTCTGCTGCTGTAATTGTAGTGTGTTATTTCTGATTGTTATGCCTGTTGGCTGGGTTGCTTTAAATGTGTGTTCCTTTTTCCATCTTCTCATATGTCAGCCTCTCAGAAATTTGGAGAGGCTTTCAAAACAAACTGAGATTCAGTAAATGTGTAGATGACATTCAGTAACTTTTGGTGTCTTAAAAAGGATGTGAATTTCTAAAATGGATCTTTAGATCTTCTTTCTCATCACTGAAATATTTTGGTATCCTGGTCTTATTTACTCACTTTTGCAAATACCACATACAGTTTCATATCTCTGCATTGAGAAATACAGTCTATATGTCTCAGCAAGTAATTGAGAAGATAATCAGTCATGTAATGATCAGAATTGATGATGTCTGAAGTCAAGTTCTGAGTATATGCTTTTTGAGACTGGTGATCCAAAGGTTACTGCAGTGGTTAGAGCTGATCGTTGCATTCCCTTGAACAAGAGCAGTTTGCAGAGTCTGCCTTCCTGAGGATCAAGTGCTTTCTCAAGAGCTTATTTCGAATCCACCACATTTTCTTTAACGTCTTAAAAATTGGAATGCGTAGATGGTAAATAGTAAATCTTGCTCTTCCACTAACAAATTGGCACAGTAGTTGTATGGTCTCCACACACTTTAGGGAGGCAAATTTACTATACTTGTGATGGATCTTGCTGGTCAAGACTTTTCTGTAGAGATGTCCTCAGTGGGTAGAAATGATTGTGCAACCCAATTGCTTGATTTCTGAGTCAGTATCTCTGTAGAGAGACATGAAGTATCTCTTGTTCCTTCCTTTTCTGATGATGCTCACCTCTGTGTACTGAAGACTGTCTGATTTTAATCCTGGCGATGATCTGTTTCCCATAAATTTATGTTCTATCCTGATGTCTTGGGTAATGCAATAGCACACACATTCCTAACTCAGTTTTAAACCATGGAGCTTATATTACTGGAATCACCTTTCTGAAAGAACTGCTCATTCAGGATTGCCTACTGCAAAAATGAGAATAGTTCAAACTAATTATTCTATCTTTTTGACTGTTAGTTTGATTTGATAACACCTGCCCATATTTATCACCTCCATATTTGGCTTCTTTTCTAGATATATTTGTGATCTTTCTTTCCAATTCAGTGCTTTCCCAGTGCTGGTGAATATTCAGTCTCTTCATTCTCTTCCAATTCTTATTTTTTGCTATAAAGGGAATATCTACTTTTTCATCACAAAGGCACAGTTTTCTCGGCTTCTCAAGTGGGTATTGCTTTTTTTTGAATATAGATAATGTGCATTCTAAATTCTTGTACACTGATGGAATTTTTTTTTCTTTAATGTGCTCATTGGATCCTATCTTCTGTGGTTTGGATTTCTTTTTCTGAGTGTCTACCTACCTGTGCATACGCATTATTGTAATTTATGTTCATTCATAAATATCTACACACGGGGATTTCTTTTCTGGTGCAAAACATTGCCCTATGAATTCCATCTTTGCTTTGCCACAGTTTTTTCTTTGGCTGCCTCTGGTCTTGTCACCCTTAGCACTTCTTTTTAGCCTTCAAATGACATCCTTGGGCATAGACAGGGAGAGAGATCTTCCACGAATTCTAATGGAGCATCCATTTATTGGTGCTGTTCATCATGTTTGTCTGTACTTAAAAGGTTGGATTATCTTTTCTTGTCTCTGAAAGATGTTCCTCTTTGACATTACAGTAAGCAAATGACCTCAGATTGGAAAGCAGCATCAGACCCATATCCCAAGAAGAAGTTTTCCACCCTAGGCATCAGATTCCTATTTGCTGCTGTCAAAAACAAAGTAGAGTGTTGGTCTTCCATGCAGTTGTATACATAAGCTTATTTCTTGAAACTCAGAAAAACTATCTTGAAAGATGGAACAAATGTTTTAGAATAGTCTTAATAATGCAGTAGTAGCACTCATTGGACCGCTTTTTACCAAAAAAAAAAAAAAAAAATCAATTTTTAGTGTCTCTTGGAGCTGGAAATACCATGTTTTCAGTTGAAATTTCACTTTGTTTTCCTCACATCTGAGAAAAAAGTTCTGCATTACACAGCCAAAACTAATTTGCTCTGTATTCTCTCTCCATATGTAGAACACCAGTTTTAAGTCGTTATTATTAGCACTAATCACTGAATATTTAAGTATGGCTATTCTTGAAAAGTATACAAATATTTTAAAAAAATATAGGAGGAGTATCTTAGTTAAAAAATACTTAAGGAAAAATAGGTACACCAAAGCATTTTTTCATGTAGTACTTTTCACACCAAATTAAAAATATAATTTTTGATTGCTACAGTGTGTATATTTTTATTCCGTGTAGCATACATTAGAATTAGTAGGAGAGGAAAGCATATGTTGCATTTTGGTTATTGAGATTACTGTTTAAATTTCTGTAGCTTCAATATGTTGACAGTTCATGTTCTTTTTATTTCATTAGTGACATGAGGAAAAGTTGTTTTTATTAAAATTTAAATAATTTTCTGGAACAGCATCACTATATGTGCTGAATGAACTTAATTACATGCAAACATTTTTTGTTTTCATACCTTTCTTAATGATTTGAAATATTTTTTGAATTCTGTTTTACTTCAAAGATTATTTGTTTTTCATATAAGAATCCAACTAATGGGGCTTTTGCTATTTTTCTCCCTTGAGTTTGGCCATGATTAAGCAGTTCTGCAATCTATACAGCTGTTTGTAGTTGTCTTTGTTCAAAAAAATGCTCTTTACTGACTTTATTGTTCTGTGATGCCTGATACTGAAAGCGGATAGAAAATTTCCATAGCTGTCAGCATTCATAAGTAAGATCAAATAGTGTATCTCCCTCCTCCTGTGTCTGAAGTGTTCTGTCTCATGGGAAGTCACAAAATAATTTTCAATAGTTTAGACTGGATGAAGAGAGGGTTTTTTTTGTCCAGGCTGCAGGTAATAGGTGTTCTTTTCAAGATAATTGTGATGCTTTTCTATGTCCCTGAGCATGTAGTCACTCTTAGCTCCACTTGAAAAACTGTATTTGTCCATCATAGGAAGCTTCTTTTCTCTTGCTGAGGGTGACATTGCAAAGTGTACACCATTGAATATCAACACAGTAAATCTCAAAAAAATGTTAGTAACCTTTCTTTTTGATCTGTAATTTATGCTGATATATTTCCCTCGTTCTCAGAACATTGCTTCATTGCAATAGGTTCTCCATCACAGGAAAATACACTCAATTCTGGATGTAAACTTAGGTTTATCAGTTCAGGAAACAGCAGCTCCTAACTTCTTCTGGACATTAAGTGTATGAAAAATTTACTTGTCCATGTCATTGACAAATAGAGTGCCCATGGCACCACTCTGTGGGTGTAGAGTTTCCCATTTAGATTTGCACTCATAACTTTAGTTGAGGTAGATCACATTACCTCACAGATAAGGGCAGTGGAGCTGGTGGAGGGTCTGGAGCAGAAGTCCTGTGAGGAGCAGCTGAGGGAACTGGGATTGTTCAGCCTGGAGAAAAGGAGGCTCAAGGGAGAACTTATCACACACTACAACTGCCTGAGACTGAACCACGTGAGTGGCCAAGCAACCAGCGACAGGACGGGATGATGTAGCCTGAAGCTGAGCCAGGGGAGGTTCAGGCTGGACATGAAGAAGAATTCCTTTGCGCAAAGGGGTTGTTAAGCATTGGAATAGGCTGCCCAGGAAGCTGGTGGAGTCACTATCCCTGAAAGCATTCAAGAAATAATCAGATATGGCATTTAGTGCTGTGGTCTAGTTGAGAGGTTGGTGATTATTTTAGGGTTGGACTTGATAATCTTGTAGGTCTTTTCCAGCCTCAGTGATTCTGTGATGATTTGGTATTCCTACCTTTTTATGACAGCCATTGCATTTGACATTTTTACTGTGCTGCCCAAAGAAAAAGAACCATTTCTGTTCTGCTTTGACTTCATTATCTTAGTTTAAAGAATAAATGTAACTTGTGGTTCAGTTGTTGGAGTATGCCACAGCTGACAGCATTTAATTCTGCTCTCCTGTTTATTAATCACATAAGCAGTAGCTGAATTATTTTGTTGACATTCTCTTTATATTAAATTCATTTAAAAATCAATAAAGAAGCCATATTACTTTTTTTTTTTTAACTATGTGCTTTGTTTATTCTGTAATTCTGACTATGCTGATGTTTCTCCTAGGAAGACCATCGAACAAAAATGCTGTATGTCCCTTGTGACTTTTTGGTAATGTTGCTTAAGGTATTTATTTTTCAATTTGTTAGGAAGGCTTTATGCAGGTGATAGAATTGCTTATACTGTCGAGGTCAGCTAAGTCTGGAGATATGAAAGTTGGGTACTTTTAGCCACTGTTTTGTAATAACTGCCTGAAACAGTATGGAGAGTGCATAAGAGAGATTTCTTTTAAAACTCTAAAGCCTGAATAATATTTGTAACTAACACACATTATACTGTCAAAAGAAGGGATTTTTCTTTCTCTTAACAGTGACCTTATATGTTTTAACTAGCTTTTTCTTAAGCTAATTTATTTTTATAGAATAGCATTAAAATGTAATTACGTTCTTTTTTTTTTAACTCACACCATTTTTATTCCATTAGTTGGCAACAGAATTTGGTCACTGGTGTTTCTAAAACATGTATCACAATTAAATGCTTTTTCTCAGGACAATGTGTTTTCAGGAAATTGATTTTTGAGTTACACAGAGAACATGGTAAATCTGGGAAGCCTTTATATGCTACTAGTGCTATTTGTTATCTGTCAGATAGGGAATGGACTTCCATGTTCTGGAATGAAGTCAGTCTTTGCTTCCTGATTGAAGAGAACCTGAATAGGGTGATTCAAAAGCATAGTAGCAGTCACACTGTGGCAAAACTTTTTGGTGCTTGTGCTTTTACTGGTGTATGGCTGAGAAAATTACTGTATTTGTCGTCTTCTTGATCAATGGGTGTGGACTAAAAGAAGTTGTATTAATGCCTATTTCCATTATATATAGGAAGCAGCACAGAACATTACATTTTATTTTGGCAGCAGTTTTTGGCAGCTATGAATAACCATAGAGCCACCACTTTTTTTTTTTTTTTTTTTTTTCCAATTAGTCAGAAACTTCCTTGTCTTGGTGTTTTGTTGATTTAAAAAAGTTCTCTGAAAGTATCTAGCTTGTTTTTTGCTGAATCTTGCAATGTTGCAGGCTTGTTGGTTTCTCATGATGCAGTCACCTTTTAACAAACATTTCTACTTGCGGGATGTGTGTAAATGTTCTGATCAGTTTTGATTTGCCTGTGTACAGTTCTTCATATGATGCCTCGTACACCAAGAGAAGTTCTCAAGCTGTTTAGGTAATGATCCATTTACTCTGGGAGTGGCAATGAATAAGATACTTCATGCACAAGAACTATATTAAATGTACTTACCTTCTCTCCCACATCTTTGGTTACAGTAAGAGAGGAGCCTGGAGTGGTCAGCAGGATGCCCAGAAAGGGATTTCAGTTGTTAGTCTGGATCTCCCTGTGTGGTAGATAGATCTTGCAGGTCTAGAGATGGCTTACTGGATGAGCCAGGCCACCATGCAGTGCAACATGTGAAATCCTGAGCTGACTTCTCGGTAACTGGTAATGCAAAACATTAAGGCTCTCTATATTAATTGTTCTAGAATTATTTTAACTTAAATGCTACTACATGGAGGAATACCAGCAAAGTGGCAAAGCTAGATTAAACCTAAGTGCAGTCTTTGAGTTTAAGTTTTACCGCATTTCTGGTTTCAAGTTATTTATTGCTTTTTGTCAGTTTATATATCATGTTCCTAATTACAGCCAGCTATTAAGATTAATGCTTACCTTGAGCAAGCAGTATTTACCAGATTTACCTGTTGTTTTGTCTGCCTGATGGATGTGCTGAAACGAGGTGGTTTACAGGATTCCCCCTCAGAAGCAGGGAAGATTGATCAAGTGTAATGATAAGAACAGTAGCATCATTTTGGCTTTACCAGAGGATAAAAGCATATCAAAATGATATAGCTAAACAAAAGTGAAAACCAATTAGTCAGTGACTGTAGTTTTTCTGCAGGGATTTTGTTAACCTTTTATCACCTGATTAAATATCTGTTTTGTAGAGCTGTAGAAAATGGAAAAATGTGCACTATTTTTTTTTTTTTAGTATGGGGCTATTATCTTATAGCATTAATTTTTCATTTATTTCACTAACAGATTGTTGCTTGCATTCCTAAAGAGGATAACATTTGCAGTCATCTCAGCGCAATAAACGCAGATTAACTTGGTGACTTGCACCACAAGTTGAATCAGAAGAGTACTCCAGTCTACCCTGGAGTAGATTCCAAAAAGCCTTCAGGGCACTTTTTAATCTTATACCTGTGAAATTTGATGTTTCCTTACTTTGGCAAGCTCTGCATGTGTACAGAGGCCTTTCCTCTTTTTATGTGAAGAGATACATAGTCTGTAACAGGACAGTAATGCTGATTTGTTCAGTTTGGTTTGTTCATATTTTGCTTTAATTATGTTGGAAGTTGAGCTAAAGTGAGTAAAAATCTGTTATTGTACTCTTCAAGGTAAGAGATACCTTTAGTTAAAAAAAATAACTACAGTTAAGTAATCTCATTATGTAATGATGTGCAGTCATAGATCTCCCTCCCTCCCTCATGTTATTGGTACAACTGAAGGACATCAAGTAACAGCTCAATCCTTTAGAAAAGCTGCATCAACGACCCCTTTGCCTGTGAATTTTCACGAGAGTGGGTTTGGTTGTCATGCTGGTGCACATGGGTATCGCTCCAGTGACCATGGCAGGTTTTTATTAGGCTTTAACTGGCTGCCCGTGGTGCTTTTTGGGCAATGTGGGATTCCTCTGTCAGAGAGACAAGCAGCACTGGTGAGGACAGGCACTCTGATACTGCAGCAAAGAGATGGCCATGCTACAAAAATCAAAAACGCTACCTGTGCGGGTGGGTTTGAAGAAAAGAGATGGAACAGTGGTGGTGTGTGTTGCTTGTCAGCCTGATGCAGATGCTGAGATACTTGGGATGCCCCAGGCAAAGATATTTCAGAATATCTTGTGCAGGAAACACCAAGGGTCAGTTGATTTTAATACTTCACGATAGGTCATACGTGGTGTTTCAGTTCAGGAACTCTTAGCTCTCAAGGAGGAATAGTCTACAAAGTGGAGTAGGAGGCTAATTACAGGTAGTCCTTCTCCCATTTATTGAAAAGTGGAGGTTCCTAAAAATCTTGCAGTTGTCATTGCTGATCTAATATCTCATCTAATTAATTTTCTTGATTTCTTTAAAATTATTCTATATTCATCTGTTGAATCACAAGGCATTGGTCCCCTAAAAGTGCCTTGACATTGCCTGCAAATTTTAATGAGTCATAAATAGAAGCATGAATAACATTGTGTTGTATGTCATAAGGAACCATTTGCAATGAATTCCCACACTGCATAATACATAAAAGACTTTGTTAATTAATTGCCCACCTCGTTTTTTAAAGGTTTTCTCCAACATATCTCAAGACTTGCTGGGCAGATATTTTCATCTGTGTCCCTTATCAATCACATACTTGAGTAACTGGAGCTTCCCATTCACACTGAGTCTGGAATTTTGCATGCTTCTGTTTAATCATGTGAAACAAGGCTTTCACCCATACTCCCTTTGCAGATGATCCATATTAGAACCTTATTATTAATTGAATGTATATACTTATATATAGGCAGTTAAATTGCCTTCACAGAAAAAATGAACATGTAACATGTAGGACAGGCAAAGTTTATTGTTCTGATTGTTGTCGTTTCGGAGATGATATTTTAAAAACACTTTTGTTGAAAGTATAATAATTAAAATAATTATTGTAATATTATCTGAATATTGAAAGAATATTTCATCTGGAGACTAAATACTGAAAAAAGTTAGAAAATATGCCAATTTTTCTCTGTAAATTATCCCCAACAAAGCTTTTATTTAATGATTTTTATTTCTTTGTAAGACTTCATATTAAACATGTGTCTTTGTATTTTAGTGGAGATGCTCAAGTAACAGTCACGTTTCCTGAAATTCAGGCAAATCAGAAGTCAGATATTAGAATAATCTGTTAAATGGAAAGCCACATGTTGGTTTGATGATAAGACGTAGTTTTATTTAACCCAAGTTGCTATAAATATTATCTATGTGTATCTTAAAACTGAAACAAGTGATGTAATAAACTCCTAAAAAAATGAGACTTCAGAAAAGGCTGAAATAAGCTTTTGAGAATTTATTCCAGCAACTATTCTTTCAACAAATGTTCTTAATAAAAATCTAATCTGCATTGTTCCTTTTTGTTGTCCTTTATTTTTTCTCCCAGAGCTAAATGTGCCAGGCATTGTAATGAATTCATTACACATAGATGTCAGAATTGTCTTTGGCTCTTCACATTTGCTAACAGGTAATGAACTAGAACAATTGGCAATCTATGCAGATTTCTTACTGTGAAGGCAGTTTCTTTAATTTGAACAGATGACCTGAGGACAGGGTCCATTAGCATAACCATAGTTGGTGTGCAAAGGGGTATTTAGCAAGACGAGTCTCTTAGTATTTTTCCTTTTCTTTCAGTTGACAGAAATAGATATTTTGCAAGAGGAGTCTCTTAGTATTTTTCCTTTTCTTTCGTTTGACAGAAATAGATGACATTTGATTTTGCAATTACTTAAAGCCAAGAGCACTTTTGTCAAGGAGGCTGTTTTGCTAACAGAAGACCCTAAATAAACCTGACACCAAAATCTAGAAGTATGAATTTTTCATGTGGGGTATCTTTACTGGTAAGTTGTATAATGATCATCCCACAGTATACCACAAATAAGTTGTTTTTTGACTTAAAATAGTAAATACCAATTACGGAGTGTAGAGTCCAGAACCTGGAGCGTGGCACTGTCTTTTAAATTTAATTCTGTAGGAAACACACTAATTCATTTGCATCCTTCCCAGACATTATTTCCCTATCCTTCCCAGGCATTATTTTCCTAAAATTTCACCTGCAGTCATCTTCATAATTTTCTATTTGACATTTTTATCTAACTATAAGGATGCTTATCTCAGGATTCCATCTATCCAGTTTTGTTTTGTTGAGATTGATTGCAGTTTTTTAAATAGCACTGAAAATATCTGGAGTCCCATTTTGTTCTTGAAGGGTCAAAACATGGTATGTGAATTGCACATTGCAAGGAGTATAAACATGGCTATTAGGATAATTTGTTAAGTGCTGACAGCATAATATAAAATAGGAAGACATGGTCCATGTTGTAAAACAGCTTGTAAGGGTTAATTGCTGCCTCTGGCTAAGCAGGAATTGTAAATGTAGAAAACTCCTAGAATTCATAGTTTGTGGTTGAACATTTCCTTGGGTGGTAGATATCAGGCTTTTTTTTTAAGAGTTTCAGTAACACAAAGATAATTAGAGAGGGGGAAAAAAAAAGATAATTGGAAGGAACATAACAGAATCACAACAATCTGAAGGATTGTCAAGTTTCTGTGCTGAACCCTGGTTTTCCTGGTTTCTAGGTGCCCTACATGAATTCCTAACTTCTGCCTGTAAGCTGGGGTAGTGCTTCCATTGCCTTCTTTGTTTTATAATTTTAAGTAGGAAAGTGAAAAAAATGAAAGGAAGTCAATACATTTTGCTTCCCATGCTTTATAAATGTTAGGGTTGTGAATGTCATCCTGTCCATGCTAACCTCCAAACTTAGCTGTCCTAAAAGATTTTAAAAAAGGGGGGATTCTGAGTTTGCTATCATTTGTCAGGACTTAAAGCATTTTGCTAAATGAGCATAGGGAAGTACATTGTAATGCTGAAAAATGCATTGTAAGACAAACTGTCTTCAATTAGTTTCTCTGTTAGTGAACGACTAATGTAGAAAATAAGGAAAGAATCTATTTCACTAACACAAGCATAACACTTATGTCTGAAGACATTTTAATAAAGGCTGGCTATTTTCAGTTCTTAAGAAGTGCTACTTGCAGGAGAAATGGCCACCCTCTTCATAGCCGGCATGTTTAAAGACTGATGAAATATATTTTAAAATGGAAGCAAAAACTTTTCCTGAAGTCAGTTTTAAATCCAGTACACTGAATCTTGTTGCATTTTATTCAACTTTTTCTCACATTCCTTTGACTTATAACAAGATTGTCTTCTCAAAGAGAATTTAAAGTGGTCTCTGTCCTTTCTCTGCTGGCTCCTGAAGGCTTGTTGCACCCATCAAATAATTCTAAGGTTTACATTTCTTCCCCTTTTTTGCCCACATGAAGCAAAAAAGCTGTTCACATACCCATCCTTGTGTCAAAGTTTAAAAAGAAGAAAGCGTTTTGGTTGCGTCTCTTACTGTCCTGTATTTTCTTGTGTTTCTTTTTTCCAGAACTATTCTTTTTATCAACTTATTTCTGATTTTAAAATTTCCTGAATATGCTGGAACAACAGAAGATGTTTATTTTTATATAAGAAAACCTAGAATTACATGCTACAGATGGAATGCCCAATTTAAAACTCCATCTCATTCAAACCTCTTGGTTTAGCAAACCTTAATATCAAATGAAGTCCAAAGTAGAGGCAGGGGCTAACTAACCATTTATCTGCTAAAACACAGTGGATAAACTGGAAAAAATTACTAGATATATGTGAAGCAGTTCTGAACAAATGGAGACTTGAATAAAACACTGGACTTCTTCGGAGTGTTAATCACTTGATAAGAGAAATGAAACTTTGTGCCTTTCAGCAAAAAACACCAACAAAATCAATAAGAAAGTAATTGTGGTCAGAACTCTGTAGAAAATAAGCTTCCTATGCATTTGTCTGTGGTTTGGGTTTTTTTCATTTGTTGTTTTGGTTTTTTTTTTTTAGCTGTGTCCCCATTGTGGTTTTTTCACATCTGACTTCATCTCTACTTTAAAACAATTGTTTTTTTAATTTGTAGCCTAGCTAGTCACATTTCTTCTGAACACATAGTGTTTCCTGCATGATGGTGGGTGTCAAAGATTTGTCTTTGGTGCATTAATCACAGGTAAAATAACAGAATGGGTCTTGTAATTTCTGTTTGGTTCTTGAGTATACAGTGGTAAAACTCATTACCAGAAAGGTGGTACTCTAGATTCTCATTACAGCCATTGCAAATTTCTAGTATTAGTGTTAAAAATATGAATTATATTTTTCTGCCTTCCCTGATGGTCATAAGAGAGTGAAATTATGATCTTTTTGCTGACAGGCTGAGATAGCTCCTTCAGTGAGCTGTGAATGACTCACTTGTTTTTCTGGTTGGGGTTGTGGTTTGGTTTGTTTGGGGTTTTTTTAATCAACTTTGTAAATGGAAGAAGGACTACTGCTGATAAATTGTTTAGATACGCGTTCAGAAAGGCTCACTGGAAGCTCATATCTTTCTGGCAATACTCTCATGAATATAGAATTCATGAAGAAAAAAGCAGAGACTATTTATTTATTTAGTCCTACAGTGTTATGCAATAATTGCTTATCTCAACACAAAGTTTAAATCCAGATCTTACATTGAAAGAAGGGGAAGCAGTTACACTACTTTTTGCGCTGCTGGTGGTAATAGGAATGTGTCAACAAACTAAGGACAGATAGCAGTACTTAGGTGTGAAAACAAGCTGTCATTTCTCTAGGTCTTTATTTAGTGCACGATCACAGAAGGTCTGTTGTAAGGAGATTGCAGAACTCTGTAAATGAAGCTAGAGAACATGTGAAAAAAATTGCCATCTCTACACCAACTGTTAAAGGAAGTTTAAGGTAGCTTGTCTTGCATAATTTTCAAAAAATGAACATAAGGAAGTCATAAGAAAGATTATTCAGTCAATTGGTGCAAGATTTGCTGGAAAAAAATGATTGGACTACTAATTCACCTGCAGGTTAATTTTGTAAACTACATCCTATGCAAATGTTTGAACTACCTTACCAATTTTTTGAAAATTAACTGCCTCAGGAAGCATGCGTGAGAAATCCGAAGTGGTATAGCAAAACTATGAAATTCCTTTTAATAATACAGAGATCTCTAGAGCAGTCATACCAAAGTGCACTGCATGGAATTGACTCATGGTGGTAATTAACAAATGTAGCCACTAAGTGTGTGGCCATCAATCATGCTAAAGAATTAAAGAAAAATCAATTAACAATTTAATTAAAAGTCATTTGATGACCTCAGTTATTCTGTTTAAATCAGATCATAAATTCACTTCCCAGTTTAGAATTTAGACCAATTATTTAATTAAAATGCCAATGAAATATTGACCTAATGAAACCTTTATTCTAGGTGTTTTAAATATAGATTATCAAATTATCTTAACAGCTTCATATCCCATGAGATATGAACAGTAGTGTTCCTTTAATTTTATAAAATATTTTTACTGATGGTGGATTATTATGTTGTAATATGGACAACTTTTCTGGGAGAAGGGTGCTCAGGTTTGTCTGTTCTGCAAATTTTTAGCTGTTATCTGAAGGATCTTCTTTTACTTACCTACAGTTTGTGTGCATTTTCTTGCTTCTCCTTCTGATGAGAAGGCACACTGGAAGTGAATTTACTATTTTTTGTCAATTCTTTTCCAAATGTCTTTGCTGCTGTGGGTTGTCCTTTCCTTATTTACAAGAGGAATCTCAGTTCTTAATTGAGTTCTTTCTCTTCTCTGTGGTAATTTCTGTTTTCCTAGATTCAGATTTTGAATCTGTAAGATGCTGTTTAGTCATCTAGGTTGTTTTTAAAAGGCAAATAAATTAATTTTAAATAGAAAGTTATGCTGTTTAAAATAGAAATTAATGTGTTTCTATTTACTTGGCTTTTAACTTTTTTTTTTAAGTTCTATGGAGCTGTAGACTTCCCTCTTGCCCTTCTATCTGCCCATATTTCTACTAATAGAGGTTAAAAAAAAAAACTTAATCTCAAAAGAAGCATTAAAACTTTGAATGCTTTCATGTCTTGACCAAAGAAAACGGAGGAGAAAAAGACAGTCTATGAAACAAAACAGTGCATTATTAGTTCTGTCCTGCCACTGATATACTTAAGATAGTGGAGGACCTAATATGAAAGAAGAAATTATCCCCCTCCCTGTCTCTGCATTCAGTAGCCCTGGCCACAGAAGCATCTGCAGTGAATGAACATATATTTCCCCACTACTGAAGTAAAGGTTCCTGATTACAGAAGGTTATCAGCATTATCACCGGTTGTCGTGAAGGGGAAAATAACTCCATCTAATTAATTTCCTAGGTGTCACTTGGTGCTGGAACAGGCACAAACATGCCAAGCAGAAATGGAGCATGCAAGCTAATGGAGCTAGTTAACAGTTACTAGTGGGTCTTTGCCACTGTAAGATATGTTACAAAACTTAGAGTGATCTTCACGCATTTCTCTTGAGTAAATTTCAGTTCATCTTCCTTTGTATGCCTATGTTGAGATATTTCTAACAGGCCCTGCTCGTCAGCATTCATGGGGGTGGGAAATAGAACTTGGGCTCAAGATCACCTATGTTTTTAGTGTTCCTTTATGCCAGCAAAACCAGTTTGAAGGTTATGTTTTTCACAGTGGTCACCAGCAGCGTGTTAGAGGACTTTGAGTCAGTGTAACACTTACTAAATCACTTGGAAAAAAATCACTGAATCGGTAATACAAATAGATCATCAAGTTCAGTGCACCATCTTCCCCTGTGCCTCTTGAAGGTGGCAGAAGTATGCAGTCTTACTGCACAGCTCCTGTGTGTGCAGGCACTCTGTCCCTGCCCATCATTCCACGCATAGCAGCTTTCAAGTAGAAAGAAGGCAGCTTACACAATGTCAGTTTTACAGCTCCCTCCGCTGACACAAGAAATTACCAAGTTTTTTTTTCAAGATTTATATTGCGAAGGAAGCTTTGGAGCTATTTTTACAAAGCTCTAAAGTTTCAAAGTGCTATCTGTGGCTTATACTGGAAAATTAATAATTTGAACATTGTTTAATGAATAACTTCCGTATAGGAAAAAAGCAGACTTTGGCATTTAGCCTGTTAAAAATGGGGAAGATGCATAATGTGGTATCTTAGTCACTGACCCATTCAAGTTCACATTAAATATTTTTCTGTGAACAAATAGAAAAATTATTTGAATGAGTGTCCTGGTCTTTGGGAACTAGGAGCGTCCATCCTTCAATCCATGAAAACAAATTTAACATTCATAGCTCTTCCTTCTTACATTGCATTTTTATACAAAAATCCAACTGGTATCAAAATGTACAGCCAGAGGGCTAATTTTTTTTTTTTTTCTTTTTAACCCAAGTCAATGGGAGTGTAAAATTTTGTGAGCTGAATTATAAACATTCTATATGGACACGGTGCACTCAGTAGTTGTACTAGAGTGTATAAGATACCTATGCCATGGTACATTTGGTACTTCAGATTAGTTGCTGTTACATCTTGTTGTCCTTACTAAATCTTGCCCACAGGATCTGTAGTTTTGATGGACAAAAATTATAGTTGAAATGTGATTAAATTTGTTGCCATGTGCTTTGGAACATTTTACATCCTCTTGTCTGTCAATGTGTCTTATGGATGTGCTCACCTTTGAACAGTTTTAAACATCTTGTTTCTTTTAAGCAATCATAGTCAACTGTTACTTGTCCATTTTTATTTCACTTGTGGACCTTTATATTGCACCTTGTCATTATGTACTGCTTTGCAACACTCAACTGTAAGACAAGGACTGTATCTTACAGTTATTTTGCACTAATCTGAAATGATGTACTTCTTGATTTAATAGACCAGGTCATGAGCCAGGCTTGGTTCTGCTAGCTGGAGGTTATTTTTACTCTATAAAATGTGCATTTATTCCCTTCTTTTTTTTTTTTTCCTGCTTGTAAATGTGATGATTTTGTAATTCTTCATTTTCATTGTTAAGTTTAAAACCTCAGCTTTTCTTTCATGATTTTTTACTTCAGTTCTATCTTGCTCTTGCATTATTTAAATATGATTTTTTTTTTTTTTTTGTCTAGACCCTGTTGGTCTAAGTTGTTTAAATGAGTGTCTGGCTACAGTTGACTAAAGCTATCTTTTTACTAAAGACCAACACACCAGTTCTGCTAACAAGCAGCATTTCTGTACTAGTTTCTCTGTCATCTACACCCATAACAGTACTGTGAGCAAAACACTGCAACAGTTTATTGTTGGAAAAACACTAATTCCTTGTTGCTGCACGTTAGTTACCCTAAATTAAATATCCAAAGATAAATTATCCTAAGACTGTGCATCCGTAAGTATCAGGTACTGTAGCAAATTGATGACCAGGATATCAAGTCCTGCCTCTGCCCCATTTCTACTTTACCCCCTCCTATTCTGAGGTTGTTTGTGTGTTACACTGCTCAAAATGTCATGAAAATTTTCCCCAAAAAAATTAGTTTTCCCAAATGCAGTTCTAAATCCTCTTTTATCTCTAAATTACTTAAATTTTGGGATTTTTTTTTACTGTATATACCTTTGTTGTACTGAGGATCTTTTCCTCACAGTTTCCTGAGACTGTGAAAATAATGTGTTCTCTTCTAGACCATGTCCAAACATACAGTTTAAAACTTTTAGGTTTCCATAGATCACCGTTTTGTAGAGTTTGTTTTGTTTTGTTTGTTTGTTTTAAGAAATATCAAGATATGATAAATTTATTTAGCAAAACATGTTTCAGAAAAGTAGTTTTTTCATAAAATTTGGTGATTGTAGGAGCCAGAGGATAACAGAAAAAAAAATCACTATTTGAGTCATTTTCTATGTCATTTCCTTACTTATGAACCTTTTCTATCACTTCTGATGGTATCTGCACGTAGCTTTTATTTTGAGCAGTTTTTCTTCTGTTTTAAGCTTAATCTTAACTATTTATGTGTAGTCATACTTTTCTTCATCATCTTATGATATGAAAGCAGGGGATTTATTTGTTACATGATCTTCTACATTTCTTTATATTCCTTTTACTGCTGCTATAAACTTTAATTTTTTAAAAATATTTCAGCATATGCTTTCTGTGAAAGATGTAATATTGTATTCAATTTTATTGTTCCCTATAAGTTTGTGAAGGCATTCTATTAAGGGAAGTAAATTGTTTTAATGTATGGCCATGACTATTAAAAATAATATGGTAACATAAACCACCAGGAACATATATTTATAGCAAAAAGTTTGGTGATAATTATCTTTCCTACTGTGTGATGAATGTTTCAGGATGTAAGTGATAGCAATTTCTAAGTGATAAGTCTCTCAGGTTTTATAAAGGCTAATAGCAAAACTTTTGCATCAAAAGCTGTCATTCTCTTCTGGTACAGGGATTTGTTAAGGCAGCCTGAAAAATAAATCTTTTTTTATAATGACATCTGAAGTTGCTCAGCATGATTATTTTATTAGCATTTTATTTTTTGAACAGACCTATGCTAAAGGTAGTTTACCTATCTTCAGCCTTATTTTGAGATCTTTACTGTGGCAAAAAAAGTAATAATGTGGGAAAATCATCTGAGCTGTGGATTGTATTTCCACCACATATTGAGAGAGGAGTGACAAAAACCTTGCCTTCCCACTGCAGTTTTCCTTGAAGAGCATGTAGATTTTACTAATCTGAAGTTTCATTATGTACTTTTTACATCATCCTTCCTATAAGGTAATACACATGAAAATTTGGACATATTTAAGGTATAGATATGAAAGTAGACCTTTTCTAGATGAAGTTTTGACCTTGAAAACTCCTAGAACCAGTAGGGCTTTGTTATACAAAGGCCGCTGCTTTTGCCATTTATCACAACAGACTGTGCCTACAGCTATTGTTGCCTTTTCCAAGTGAATTATTAAAGATACTGGAACATGAGGAGTATTTATTGCAGATCATTTTATCAAACCAGAAGAGCAGGAGTCATTTGTATGGGCTACAGCAAAAGGGATGTTTTTTCTATCTTCATTTACAGTAGACTTCTAACTTAGTGCTTTTAGAATATATCAGCTTAAAATCAATCTGCTATTAAGGGAGGATTTGATAAACCTATTGCTAAATATTAGTGTCTTCATTCACAAAAGTATTTTCAGGGTCCTTTATTCCAATCCATGTCATCTGAAACTCCTTGCACATTTGAGCAGTTCTTCTATTCCTCTGTATTTTTGTAAGCATAGGGGATGTCATCAAAAACTTCTAGGGGCTATTTGTTAGATAAAGAAACAAATACTTGGCTGCCATTTTATCTTAATTAAATCATCATTGATGGAATGATGTATTGATTTATAGCTCACAGACATGCCAGGATCTTGAGGTTTTAAGTTCAAATGCTAAAAATACTCTTTTAAAGGAAAATGAAAATTGAATAGCAATATTACTTTCCCAAAAAGCTCATTGTTCTCTTTCTGTTGGGTTTAATTAGTTGAACCACAGCCAGAGGAAAAAAAAAAGTATAATCAGCAGACACAAGAAATACATCACTTAGATGGCAGATAAATATAGATAGTGAAGAACTGCTGAGACAGTCAAACTGTGGCCCCTTAATGATGCCTGCCCAAGTCACTGAGCAGGTGGATAGAATTTTCCTGGGGAAGGTATTCGTGAGAATGCTGGATGCTGTACTAGGATACACCAATGAGGAATTTCCAGTAAATTTGCAGAATTCCATTAGCTGGAAATACTAATTGATGCATCCAATGTCTAGTGCTATTCAGAACCGAGCATTGTAATTTGAGACTTGACTAACAGGAGTTCCTGTGAAACACCAGTTTGTTTTGTGTGTGTCTGAAGAGGCCTATTCAGCCTCAGGTACTTCAGAATTAGACTTGAGTAAAAGTAGATTGTGGAGCAGAGGGCAGACAGGTTCCTTCAGAAAGTTCCAGAGCAGAGTGGAACCACAGAGGTGAATTGATTCCTACAGAGAAGACTGCAGAAACTTTGAAACCCATTGCCGCTCAAAGTGTTCCTGTGTCTTTGAGCTTGAAGAGTCAAGAGTTAAATGAGTAGAAATGCTAAGTACATAATTCTCTCGTCCACCCGTTGAACATGGCCTATGGGTCACATTTTATATGTGCATAAAAATGTAAATATAGATAAGTGTATGTTACTGTCTATTCTTCAATATTAGTTTAATGCCATCAGTCTACAATTAGATGCTATTTTTGTTAGCCAGTCCTTGTTATCAGTCTAGGGATGCAAATATTCCCCAAATCGTGTTTTAATGCCCTTTTTGTCAATGTCAAACCAGAAAGGTTTTAAACTTACCATATATGCTGCACAATTAATTGCATAGTGACTCACAGATTATGTTTATACAAGGATGCACCAGTGACGTGACCTGACAAAGATACTACCAAGATGTACTCTTGTAGCATGGCAAATTCAGTTTTAAAAAATTTTGTGCCACAGTTACCAGCTCTATTCAGCCTTTTGCAATTCAGTGCTTGGATCTGTAAGATGATTGCAGGTAAGAATGTATCTCATCTTTGGAATTAACTGTGGAAAAAATAGTATTAGAATATTCACAGTACTTAGCAGTACTGTGACTGCTAAGGCGTAGATGCTCTTTGCTTTCTTTTTGTCAGAGTACAACTTGAGTTTGAAAAGTTTGTTGTGTGCCGTGTCTCTAAGTTCAGTTCCCTTTTTTAAGGTGTCTTTACTCTCAGTGTTTGGCAAATTTAGGAAGGGTTTTTTTCATGTTGTCAGTGTGAAATCAAAGCTTATTTCTCTAGAATATTACTACTAATGTAAAACATGCTTTCAAGAACAGCATGTGGAACAAATTTCTCTCCAAAGAAAAACTTATTTTTCTTTTCAAAGTGATAATTTATACATAAGGTGCTGTAAACAGATACTTACATTGTGTATAATAACTTGCAGATTTTGTCTTAATCTGAAAACCCAATTAAGCATTGCCAGAGAAGCTGCTAAACCCTCTTATGGATAAACGTGATTTAAATTATTCTATACCTTCCTTTGAGAAGAAAACTTAGAAAAATAAATATATTTGTACCTAGGAAGAGGACTGAAACATTGCAATATAGCTATTGAAATGAGATTATAATGATTTTAATAAACATATGTAATATTTTAAACTGGATTTTTACAATTGTTCAGTATTTAACTTCTAAGGTTTTTACAGGATTTCAGTGAATCGTTTTACTAAATGAGGATAAATAAATCCACATTGCTGGATGAAACATGAGAATGCTGTTTTTTTCTGAGGGGGAAAAAACAAAGTAATGTTAGAGAACATTTATTTCTCACACAGTATTAGTTTAAGATCCCCTCTTTCTAGGGAGTCTAAATACACTGAATTTGAGAGCTTGCAATAGTATGTAGTCTATTCCAGAGATTTATTAGTTTTTTCTCATGGATGAACCATGCATCTTGCAGCAGTTTAGAGCTATTTCTTCTTGACCTGTTCATCAGATATGTTTTTCCTTTACATATTTTAGAATACTCTTGCTCGTGAACTGCAGCTCAGTTTTTATTTGTGTTTGAGAGCATTAGTTTGGGTATGAGAATAAATTAATGATGAAGATACCCAAAACAACGAACAGTATCACAAAGATGGTGACAATGATTAGAGATGGTACTTTGAAGCCAGCTTTTGGGCTCTTGGTGAGATGGTCTGAGGTCTTTTGGAAGCATTCCTGTTTTCCAGGGTGCTTCCAGGCGTGTGTGAAGTCCAGAGAATAATGTCAGTCTTGCTTAGTATTTCAGGTGTAAGCAAGTAATTTTAGGCCGCACAAACTGCTGGGTTGGCATGGGCATGAGCAGCAGGGCACTGCTGCTTTCAGGTCCAGGTGCATGTGTTTCACACTTCTAAATGTGAATTTGACAGGGATTTAAAATGTATTAAATGTGTGAGTGACAAGGGAGACATCCAGGTTGTTAGTGAATTGCATGCTAATATATAGATCAGATAACTATGTTACAGGTCCTGTAATTGTATTTATCTTCTATTATAAATTAGGTGATTTGTTTAGTTACATAAACCAGGCAGACTCAATTCATATATTTTTAATATTATTAAAACTGGGGGAGAGGTCTAGTACTTCTGAAATACTTTGCAGACTGAGGCCAGCAAGTATGTTCTGTGATGAGAATTGAATTCTCTGAGAATTTTGCTCATCCAAAATGGGAGAATGGGAGAACCAAAACATAGATAAAGTTTTTAAGAGTCTGAACTATAAATTTAAGAAGTCCCCTCCTCCTGTTGTATTGTATGCTGCATTTTAATTGTAAAAAAAACCTAGATTTTTTCAGAATGAATTTAATGACTGTCATGATTAGAAGGTATGAAAAGGAGCTGCACTAGGATGTGCTCTCAGCAGAGAATTCCATTATAAATAAAAATATGCACTTGGCTTAGGTAAGTATATATATCAATATTAACAGGCATTTAAAATCTTGACTCTAATATGTTTCATAAATTTCTCTCTGCCAAAGGTGGAAGTCTGTAAGCCACTAGTAATGCTTTTGAAGCTAAGTAATACAGAAAATATAGTATAGTACTCCCAGAAGATGAAGGTGTGAATTTTCCCATACATCATCTTAATGGCAACATTTTCTACAAAATGACATGGGGCACTCCTTTCATATTTCATGACTTTTATTTGCCCAGCTTCAAAATGCCAAATGTGCCAGTGAACAGCACTTTAATATTCATGGATTTCTGGGATGGCTTTGACAGTTGTCAGCTAGAAAAAATGGCTTAATTAGGAGGAGTATGACTTGTGATTTCTTCTTCATACTCAGCCTCATATACAAACATGCAGCATGTTTGTCTTCCACAGAAAATACAGTTCACAAATGAGTGTTCTTTTCCCATCACACTTGACTATGTTGATTGAAAATGCACTTTCATTTATTTTAATTGCTGGAATAATACCTTAGAGGAAAATATACTCTTACTTCAAAGGGGGAAATCCTGATCAGAACTGAAACTGATGATTTAATACTGTAAATATGAATAAAGTAGTATTATCATTAATTTATGTTATCAAAGAGGCAAATAGCTGAATTTCAGGCAGCCATTTTCCAGACAGATTAGTTATTTGTGTAAAAACCAGATTTTTAAAGAGATTAAAGAGAAAGCCAGCTTGTTTTGAAACAACAGAAGTTCTGCTGGGTGGTTATGTTCATACTGTATTGTTAACAGCAGGAAAGTATAAGCTAAAGAAAGGTTCAGAAATTAATTGGACTAGTATGTAAGAAACAACTAATGTAGTGGCAGAACATGTTGTTCTTAGAGGAGGAAACAGAGTGGACCTAAGACTTATCCTAGTGGATGAAGCCCTGAGCAGTTTGGAGTTTTTATAACTTTACACACACTTCCAAGATTAAGAAAAAGTCTGTGTGAAAACTTGGCAAGTATCTATAATATCAACTCCTTCTAGTTTGTCAAGTACTCACTAAAAGTGAGGTGTGAACAGTTGTGTTAAAGAAAAGCAGTTGTTTGGATTGCCCCAGAAGTACTTGCTATAAATTAAGCATGAAAATGTAGGAAGTCAAGAGTCTAAGCATCTTCAAGGAAAACATTAAGTGATCAGATAAAGTCAGAATTAGTGTATTTTGTAAAAACAGTATAAAAAACAGGCAGGAACTGTTTTTTAGTTCTGGCACAAAACATTTTAAGGATGCTGAGTCTTGGGTGTGTAAGTAGAATGACAAGACTTTAGGGTGTTTCATATAACTTTATTTAAAGGTGTACAGCCAGGTGGGAAAGCGTAGTCTACCATTAGTGTAACTTAATTCTCTTTCAATGAAAAAAAAACTTCATGTTTGAATTCCATATGGATTTTTTTGCCCTTGGAGCTCACTTGATGCAAACTGAAAAAACTGTTGTTTTGTTTTAGGGTTGTTTTTTTCTCGTTGTTGTTGGTTTTGTTTTGTTTTTTTGGAATTTTTTGTTTTAAATTTGATCTTAGTTTACCTTTAATTAGCAGGTTATATTCAAACATGAACAGGATTCAGAGATTTATCACTGGAATCTCGTGAGTTCCACTGTCCAGCTCAAACCAACAGCTAACTACTTCAAGCTGTTGCAATTCATGAAATATTTTCTTTGTATCTGAACAGCGAGTTAAAGGAAGTTTTTTTCAGCTTTAGGTCTCAGTAAGAATTAAGATCCCAAGGCAGTGCAGTTTTTGTGATCCAGATTGCATAATGAGATGTATACATTTTAAAGTTGTTCTGAACCCAGGTTCTATTTCACTGGTGCCATAGTGTGCTGTATGGAGGTGTTTTTTTTTCTCTGCATTTTATTCAGTGCTTAATTGGTCCTCATATCACTTGTGGATTCCCACATAAGGAGTTCTGTGAAATCTTGTATATAAACTGCAGATGCTGTACAATGCAGGCAAATTGCAAAATGGGACATCCTTATCAGTTCTTGACCAAAAATATTTTCTGTACTAAATTCACAATCCAAGTTTTTATTATATAGAGAATTCTTTATAATTTCTTGTACTTTAGTGCTGTGCAAGTTTTTTTATTTGATGATAGATCCTGAGCAGTGGAATTACTCGTGCTCATGAGTAATTGCTTTGCCACACTGAGAGCCTTGGAGAGCTAACTTTTATGCAAGACTCATTTCTGAAAAATAAGTATCATCATCTTCAAATCCATCTTTAGTCAGGGAAGCACTTAAAAATAATTTAGAACACCCAGCTTTCTTAGCAGCCAATGAAAAGGTATGTCATCTGAATTAAGTCTTGAATTCTGAATACAAGGTTTAGGCTTGATATGAAAGATGATCAATCATGAACTTCCTCTTCAGTGGGAAAATCTGCAAAACAAAAATCTGATCTTCTCCTTGTGAAATCTGTGGCAGTCGACTTTAATCTGTGCAGTAATTCAGGGTTGTCTGGGTTGTTCCATGATAATTTATTTCCATTTTAGTTACTTTAGGAATCTAATACATGTTTATGTAGCTTCTGGAAATATTTTAGCTTTTTCTTTTGTTTAATCCCTGGAAAAATGTCTTTTTGAAGAAAGACATTTGATTTGTTGCACCTGTTTTACTGTTAGAGAACTTGTACTTGAATGCGTGCATTGCTGTCAGTGCTACAGATAATTAAATCTTGAGAGAGAAGGACAGCAGGGGATTAATTGTTTTTATTAAGAAATTAACATGAAGTTTGATTAAGAATGATTAGAGTAGCCATGACATGTAACTATACTGACTTACTGTTTCTATTCATCAATAATTTTTGTCTTTTTCTGGACTTAAATACTGATCCTCTGTATACTTTTGTTCATGTGTATATAAATTCAAACAAACTTCCATTAACTTCAGAAGAGTTCTCATAAAATTCCATATTCATACGCTTTGCAGAAGTGGCATTTCAGATTATTAATATTCTAGATAGCATCGAGAGAATTAACTTCCACCTGGCATTAGCTGAAATAAAGCCATAGATTTCCGTGATACTGAAGTGATTTATATAATCTGATTTTTTTTTTCTCAGAAGTTTTTAGATTTGCTGATTATAAAAATTTGGATTTAGTCAGTCAGTATTAGCAATATTCAAGGTCAGTTTTACCAAACGCAGAGATGGGAATTCAAGGAGATGATCCAGATGCTGAGGTGGCTGTGTTTATCTTGGCATCCCAAGTGCACAAGTCCCCTGCCTTTTTCACTGAGCACAGCATTATTTTACATAAGTAGTATTTCAGAGTAATACTTTTTTTAATATTGCAGTTCTTTAGTTGCTGTTGTCTGATGTGAGATAATCAAGACATTGATTATCTCACATGACATTGATAATCAAGTGCTGTGGGACTTTAAAATAAGGAATACTAATTGGGCTCTTTCACCATCTGGATGAGGAATAGGTCACTAGAGAATATAACATTCTCAGGTGACATGCTATTAGACAACAGGGACATCTGAGAAATTCTTTGACATGAAATCAGTATTTCATAATCTGATTTGCCCATAGCCATTGTCAAATTTATTGTATTCCAGCACAGCTAGTAAATCTGCCATCAGACTGTCAGTTACATCAGTAAAGCTGCTTTTTCTCAGGTGTCAGTCCATAAATCCTTCATTGTATTTATTGATTGAGCCACAGATTATTTCACCTTTGACCTTCAAAACAGCAAGAATTTGTTTTTTCATCAAAAAGAATGTTAAATGTAAATTACAGTAACATTTGATGAAAAAATCTGCATTCTATTGACAAATTTTGTCTTTGATGTAATTCATCTTATTTACTTTCCTTGTGAATACAAGTAGATAACTGGGAATTTTTTGTGAATTTACAAGTGATTTTGTTAAAAGAAGTAGCATACTTCAGTTGAAACTCTTGGAGTTTAAATTATAATCTAGAATGTTCAATTGAAAACATTCTAGAGTAGTGCTAGAATGGAGTATTTAGTATATTTTCAGAAAACAGCACAAAAGTGAGTGGAGGAAAGATGGAACTTGCTGCGGTTATGTGATATATACACTAGAAAGTCATGAAAGTGTAAAATGCACTGGACTTTAGCTCATTTTCACTTGCTAATTTTGGTGTAACTAGAACCAGTTACAATAATCATGAGTTAAAGGGGATTAAAAGGCTGCACCAGTTAGCTCTGAAACAGAAATATCAAAGAGCTTTGAGAGCAGTTGATCACAGCAGTAACATTTTCAGTGATGTACATTGCCCATATGGCTCTGTAATTTTCTGTCAAGCTTCTGTCTTTATACTACTGCATCACAGATTTGGTCTTTAAGTTTGGTATTTTAGGATTTTGAGCAGTTCTTAAATTTTAGTGTTTTTATAGTGAAGGAGAACTCAAAGAAGGAGGGGATTTGATTTTTTTTGATGATAGGCCTAATTTGTGTGTAGCTATTTTTGGTTTTTGTTGCTTTAAATAAGTAAGAATATATAACGTTATTAATTTTACTTAAGAATAAGACAATGAAACATGAAATTTGAGGAACATACACCACAGCCTGGTCCTTTTCCATATTATTCGTCCATCTTATTAAGAATCTTCCATATTTTTAAGAAAAAATACTTTTTGTTTAATGTATTAATTTGAATATTAGCAAGTAACAATAGCTAATGAGTCATGCTATTGAATGGAGCACTAACATTACAGTGAGACAAGTGATCAGGTACAGCCTTCACCAGGGGCTGGTTTGGACCTTTTGTATAATTATGAGTTTCTTAAAATTGTATGGATGTGATTACAAAGGGAAAACTGCAGTGAGCACGTCTTCCTTCTCTGTTCCTTGGCAGCATCAGGAATAGTTCTTGGAAAGTATCTAAAATTCTAGTAGTTATGAAGTCCATGAAGATGAGAAGATGGACTTCAGGATGTGGGCTGAACATCCAAGCCAACACCTTTTATTTGGCAATGTAGCAATTGTGATGAGAGACTCAACAGAATTGCCCAAAAATAATGAGGTTTTGGTTTATGTTTGAGAAGGCTGTGCTGAAGACTTAGCAGAGAATTTTGAATTCCAAATTTGTTTAAATGTATTGGTTGTATATACTTAGCCTATAATGTAGTAATGTTCCCACATCTGAAGTATGTGCCTATCTTTCTTTACCAAGATGTGGTACAGGTTTACATGTGCTGTGACTCGGTAAAATACTATACCATTGCAATTATTTATTGAGATCCTCAACCTTGATGGACTCCTCAAAGCTGCATCTCTTGGCTCTTATTTCACCTGCTCTCTGTCCTATCTCCACGTCAGCCACCTCTGGTCCCCATTCACCCCCGCTCTGATGTCCTCCTTTCCTTAAGAGCCTCCCCTTTGATTATTCTTTGCTTTTCAATGCCCATTAATTGCTGTGGGTCTCTGGCACAGTCATCCAAAGCAGTCTGCCAGCTTCTCCTTCTTTTCTAACCTTAGTTCCCCAAAACTTGCATTGGCCTTTCCTAGCTATTTCTGAAATTTTTGGGACATCCCCATTACTGAAGATGTGTCATCCCTATTGCAAGGACACATCTCTGCTTAAAAACATGCAGAGGTGTTTTTATGTATCTGTCACCAAATTGAATTCATTACAATTGGCAAGTAGAAAACAGAAAAAAAATATAAACAAAACAAACCCAATTAGCTGTTACCTTACAGCATCTCTTTCTTCTTTCCATACCTGCATGACTGTTTTTAATTACTGCAGTATGAAAAGTTTTTAGTATGTTCTGACTCAGTTTACTTCTTTCAGTTGTATCCTAACTTTGTAGGTAGTTGAACAGTAAATCTCTAGGAAAGCCCACTACCTATCTACCTACTTACCTGTTTGTATCTCTGTGTTTGCGATTAATTCAGCTAGACTGTTCATGATAATTAAGTGGCTGTACTTGTTAGCAAGGCAAAAGTTAAGCATGTAAGTAATAAACAAAAAGATATGCAAGAAGTTAGGAGTGGAGATATAATTTAGAAATTTATCATAAAGCCCAAATCCTGTCATTATGCTGAAGAATTAAACGGAAAGGTCAATACTTTAATATTCTCTTTGCCTCATCACATATGCTATTAAATGTCAGGGCTTTACTAATGTGCATACTAAATTCATCTCCTGTATTTTGGTCTCTCAGTCTTTGTCAGGGACTGTTGTTTTTCCAAAGTGGCAGAAGACCGTCCATTGTTTTAACAGTCCCAATAGAAAGTGTAGTCAGGGAATTTTGGAGGGGAAGATGACTCTCAGGTTTTGTGTGGTTGTAAAACCCTCGCTAGGGGTTGTGTTGATGTTCTGTTTCACAACATCATTACACTGAGCTTAACCATGGAAAGGGTGCCTGTTGTCCTTCTCTGCTACTCACTGTCATTAATTGGCTGGCCCATCAGCTGCTCTTCCTCAGTTGCTGTGTTCCCTGCAGCTCTCTATTGATTTTCTGGTAAAAAAAAAAAGTTCACTGAGACAGCTGTGCTTGAATGTAGCTTGGTCTTTTAAGTTTTTCAGCTTTGCTTTCAATTAATTTAAATCTGTCTCTTTAAACTAGACAGGTCTGTGGTCTCCTCTCTCAAGGGATATATAGATATATATTTATATATGTGTATATATATTAAAAAATTATGGTGGCTTAAAACATTGATTAAAATTAAAATTGAGATAGAGTATAAATTTATTATATAAACAATAGGAAGGTGTGTACCACAGGGTGAATAATAAATATGCCAGAAAGGCGCATTAGTACAATTTTATGTAGCTTTTGTTCTTACTCCGTAACCTGGAAAAGAATTTCCAAATCTCTAAAGCAGAGCAACTGTTAAATGAAGTGTTTAATGAATTACATAAAAACCCCCTATATATTGTTTTCATAAGAGTAAATATATAGATAGTAAATGTATAGATTTTTGTTCATGTTTAGATTGTAGCCTGGTGCTTTTATAAACAAAAATGAAATTATATTTTTCGTTAATTTGTAAATTCCTTGGTTAAGGAAGTTTTAAACATTAATAGTATATTTTCAGGAAATAAAACCATTTTGAACACTTGGATTTAATTTTATTAGTTAAGTGATTCACCCCCCTTCATCTCTACATGGAATGGAGTAGTGCACTGCTAACTTGGGCTCTGTAATTATCTGCATTCACAGGTGTCTCACACCTCTGCTCACCTTGATCAAGAAGGCATTCAGGGTTAGACGTGTCCAGTTTTCACGTGTGAAAGAATTTGTTCCTTATCAGTCTACGCCAGTTTTTTTCAAATTGCTAAAGATTTGAAAAAATCTGAATCTGTAGAAAACCTTCTTCTGCCATCTCACATGCACTTTATTCTAGTCAGGGGTTGGAACACATGATCTCTCAAACCAGCATTGCAGCTTATCTCCTGGTGTGAAATCACTTGTGTATCTAGGCCTTGAGATCAATAGAGTCTGAGCAGGGCAGTGGAGTTACTGATAGAGGGCAACCCAGATTAAATGAAATCAGGACACATTCAACTAGGTTTAGCAGAGGCATTTGGAGAGAGCGTGGCATGGAAAAGAACAGGAGAATTGTGACAGCATCACATTATTGCCGACAGCTGATATGCACCTTAAAAATCTTTTAGATCTGCCTACAGAAATATTACTTATTGGTGCCTGGGCTAGGTTTTTTGTGTGTGCAGTAGTAGTATAATTGCATATAAAAGCAAACACTAATCTAACATTAGTAGAGTAACTGTATGTAAAACACTTGATTGTTTCAAAGATACAAGTTTATGAAGCCTGTCAAACAGTTCGGTCTATCTCAATTGTAAAGCCCTGAGGAAAAGGACAGAATTATTTTATCTGAAACTCTAAAACTACATGCTGCATGTAATATTTCAAAATAAATGAACAGAACAAAATGCAGCAACTGAAGTATTTGTTTGAATAGAGGGATGGAGTCTAGCCAAGAGTTTTTTTCTTAACAAGCGAGCATATGACAAGATTGTCCCATTGGCATTGGGAGTGATTCTAGAATGAAGAATTCCTTGTCTCTCAATTGTGCACTGCTGCTATGAATTCTGTTTAGATTTTAAAAAGTCACATGTCATAGTAATTTTAAATGTAGTAGATTGGATGGAGAGAGAAACAGAAGAGTAACAGATGATGATGATCCTTTTTTCAGTTTGTTTGTTCTGTTTTGTGTTTGTTTGGGGTTTCTTTTGTGCTTCAAGGCTTGTAAACTAAGTGACTGTATTCAAGGCTTGTAAACTAAGTGACTGTATTATGTTATCATTTGTTTGAAGCCTGTTTAGTCATCAGCGGTGGGTGCTGTGGGCTGTTTAGTGGATATAAATACCAGCTCACTGGCAGACTGAAATTTGGGCTTTTGGGCTCCCAGCCTCATCTGAGTTCCAGTCCCAGGAGCCCTTGCAACTTCAGTCTCCCTGGTCATACTGGCAGTGTTTTCCCTTTTTACTCCTTGACACTGCTCCATGATGTGTCTGGTGAAGGAATCTTACCCTTGGTGGCAAGCTGCCACAGGAGAGCTAGACATGGCCTTGGGTAAATGATGCTCAAATAAATTCTGTTACGATGTTAATCAATGTTAATTCATCGATTAATTGCAACCCCATCTGTTTTTCCCAGTAGCCTATTTCTGCATATGTTGAAGGTAAAAATCAAAATCCAAAAGAATTAGGATGTTAGAAAATAATCTTCTTTCATCCACTTTGCTGCTGGAAGGTAGAGCTCTAATCCTGCCCTCCAGCTGCTGCACAGCACACTGCTATTAGCTGGAAATGGAGATATTATCTATATTTTACATATTAGCATCATATTTGTGACAGTCAATCCTTGGTGTGTTGCTAAGATTCCCCTGAGCCTCTTGTTTCCCTGCCAGGTTTACTAGCCCTTGTTTTTTTAACCAACCTCTTGGAAAACAATTGATGCATGGCAGCAGTAAGCTTCATCTGTAAACTCTTCTGATTGTAAGAGCAGGAAGCTTGGACTTCAGATTTTCATTTCAGACATTTTATTCTGCAAATAGTAACACACAATGTTGCTTCTTTTTTGCAGAGTGATTTTGAAGCTACTCCTCTAGAGATTCAGAGTGCAGGTTAAACATTCTTCATTATCTACAGAATTTTTGATTGGAGACTCCCTGGCCTGCATCACATGTAAAAATATTGAAAAATTAGCTGGATGTTTTTGAATTACTGGCTCAACAGAGAAAAAAGCCCTGATGTCTGAAGTGTACACTGCTCACAGCTAGAAAGCAATTCTGTGTGATAAGTGTAAGTGTGAAATGAATATGAAAAGATTAATGAAAATAATGGGAAAGTTTAGGAGCAGCATTGGGTTTAAATTTGTTCTGGGTAAAAAATATGTAATTATAAGTAATATAATCTTTTTTTGCTATAATTACATTCTAAAAATTAGGAGATAATTAGTGCTAAGGAGCATTTCCTTTTATTCGTTTCTTGCTACATGCTTTTTACAACATCAAGTCATTACATGCAGTGAAATACTGCATTTAAAATGTGTAATAGTATTCTAACCTCAGTGTGTTTTTCATGAGCTGAAAACAAGGAAGGACATTCTTCCTGCTCTTAAAGTCAAAAAGGCGGGTCTTGCATTACATGTTTTCTCCTGAACATGGCTTTTTTGGGGGTGGTCTGTATGTAGAGTTCTTTAGAAGATCAAAGGTAAGGAATTTTTCAAGTTCAGAGGTCCTCTGTGAGTCCTGCTCACCAATGTACTTTATCCAACATACGAACCTGTAAAGTACCATCTCTAGCAGGAGAAAAGATTGTTCAAAGTTAATTCCTGACTGAATTTGAAAACTGAAATCTCCTTATCATTTTTCCTTACTCTGAACTGGAACAGCATTTGCCCTGTTTTCCAATTTTATAAATGAAAATTGTCAATCACAACTGAATTTCCTTCTGAAGAGTTATAGTCAGAAATAGAAAATTTAGACCAAGATACTGGAAGTGCTTCATGCTAGTGACATCACTGGAAATTCATTTTGACAATGATCCAGACTGAATGTTATAACATTAAATATTTTAAATACTAGAAGGTTGAAATTAATTTAGAAATACTTTAAATTATGGAGTTGCATTATTCAGTATATTATTTCCAGTTAGGTTATATTGTATTAATATAGCATTAATATAGTGTAATTAGTACAAAGGAGTTGCTAACTGTAATGTCTCAGTAGAAAAGAAGAGGTAACAGGTTAAAGCTTCAAGAGGAAAAATGTGTGCTTATTGCTGATGAGAAAAAAGCTCATATTAGAATAATATGATCTTTTGAATTCAGAAATTAATATGCTTTATTCACTTATGACATTGCCTGATAGCTTAGAAATTTACATGTCTATAATTTTCTTGACATCATAAGAGAGCTGGAATTTATGCCTTGCTCTGTTACTTTTTCCTGGGCATGTGTAAAAGCTGAGCTATTTGCTTGACCATAAGATTTAGAAGTCTGAAAAGAAAGAGAGCAATTCATCTCTCAACCCCAGCTTAAACTGTTTCTGGCAGTTAGATATAATACTTTACACCTCACTAAGTGACTGTCGAGTGGAGGCACTGACATCTGACACTACAAAGGCTAAAATATTCATGCATATTAAAAATACAGAATGCAAGAAGTAGTGCTCTCTGCTCACATTCACTGCTAGGAGTTAAGGCAAATATATGAATCATATCCCTCTGTACCTTCAATTGCTTGCCCAAAACCAAAGATACAACAAGCAGCTTTTGAGCAAGTTTTCATCTTTGTTTTGAATGGTGATCATGTTGGAAAAAGAAGGCAGAAAATCTCCTTTTAAAATTTATGGTATTTGTCCAAGTCTCTTCAAAATGATCTTGTAAAAGAAGGAGAAAGAAATTGAGGTTTTGTTCTTTATTGTTTTAAAGTAATTATTGCAATCACTTTTCTCTCTTAGTTTTGGCAAATTAGAAAATCTCAGACAACATAATGATTAGGTGGAGCCATTCTGCATTGGCATATCCACTCTTCAGAAAAAGTCATATATATGAGAATTGTATCAGTCTGAAGAAGGCTTCTTCAAAAAATAGCTTTTGCACAGAGGGAAAGCTGTACTTTCTGTTTCTGTTCTGTTTTCTTACTTCTGTGCAACTGTAGTTTATTTTTGGAAGTAAAGAACCAGTATTTGTTCTGCATCTTTCTTTACTTTTCAACAGGCAGTGGGGCAAGCAAGGCAATGTACAGAGCAAATGGACAGTACAAACTGTACCAGAGCTATAATTGCTGCTAACTGTTGTTTCACTACCCCATAGAAATCTTCTTTTGTGAATATTTCTCGAAAATGGGAATACTTTTGGTGCCGGCAGCTCTTTTGAAATGCCGTACTATTTAGTATGCTTGTGGGAAGCTTCTGTAGGAAGGAGCTGGAGTAAAGTGGCAGAGAAGGAAAGACATTTTTTGGCGTCACTTGGGAATCTGTGTTTTTAGCTTAATGAGAGGAACAAACAAAGTCTGTGATCCACGAAGGCAAAAAGCATTCGTTTGAAATGTATTTCCAATATAAAGAAAATATAAATCAATTTTTGTTTGTTTATTTCAGAGAGGTATATTTCTTTGCCATATCTATGATTGAATAGAGAGGCAAATAATTACTTTTTGATTTGTGGGATCGGCAATATTGCTTTTTATAAAACTGTTATTTTTTTTCCATATCTGGTTTGTGAATTCAGTTGTCTGATGGGTTTGTGCAAATGTCAGGTTTCCAAATGAATTATATGTGAATACCTTAGATATACCAAAGAAATGCATGGATTCAGTTGTATTGAATATTTTCTCTTACACTTCAAGTCAGTCACTGCCCACTCAGTTGTTTTATCAATTTTTTTACCTTTTAACCACAAATAAAAAGGTATGATTTTTTGTCATAGTATAAGCAGTTTAAACACTTGTAAAATGGAAACAGAGGACAATAAATTTACTTAGTTTGGAAAAGTATATTTTCCAGATTGTGCTGGTTTCGCTTGGGGTAATTTTCATCTTAGTATCTACATGGGGCTCTGTTTTGGATTTGTGCTGGAAACAGTGTTGATAATGCAGGGATGTTTTAGTTATTGCTGAGCAAGGCTTACACAGAATCAAGGCCTTTTCTGGTCCTCACCCCATGCCACCAGTGAGAAGACTGGGGGTGCACAAGGAGCTGGAAGGGGAGCACAGCTGGGACAGGTGACCCCAGCTGGCCAGAGGGAGAGCCCATACCATGTGGCATATCCTGCCCTGGTCAGTTGGTAGCATACAGTTGTCTTTCATTCATATCATGTGTCTATCTTGGGTTTTACATCTCTCCTTTTTTTTTCCCTCCCTGCTATTTTCCTTTTCATTTCAATTTTTATTATCATCATCATCATTATTATTTACTATTATCACCATTACTATAACTATTACTGTTATCATTCTTTCAGCTATTAAACTGTTCTTGTTGCAATGCATGAGTTTTCTCCCTTTTATTCTTAGGTTCTCTCCCCCATCCCACTGAGCAGGGGGAGCGAGTGAGTTGTTGTGTGGGTTTCAGTTTTCACCTGGGTTTACACCATGGCACAGTTACACATGTGACTGACTCCCAGCAAATTTAAGGAGACATTAATTTTTATTTGTTGTGTGCAGAACTGAAAGATGCTGAGCCTGCCAACATGATAATTTCCTTAGTGCCCTTCCCTTTCTTTGATGACTACTTGAAAAGTGATACCTACATTTAGTGTTGTTGACATCAAGTTAGACTAATAATTAGCAAACAAAAGAAAACAAATAAAACCCTTATGCAAATAATTTACTATAATTCTGAAACCAAGACAACATTTATATTCACCTGAAATCTTGATGACTAAATAGAAAAATTCTTTTTTTTTTTCTTAGAAAACTAAGAAAATACATTAATCTGTTAACTCAGTGGAGTAAAAAAATACATATAAATAAATATAAAAATTAATAGCACTCTATAAAGAACAAGAGCCATGACACAATTATGTTCTGACACAAATAAAAAAAAGTCAATTTATAACTTGGCATTTTTGAATAGAACCTTGTTGTAAGCATAGAAACCTAGAAATGTCTCTCTGTCAACTTTATTCCAAATGCAAGAGGAAACAATCCTGTTTTCATCTGGAACATCACCTCAGTACTTCATACCACTTTTTTTTTTTCTATACCAAGTGCCGTTGTTCTTGCTTTATTATTCAAGGAATCACTGATGAATGATTATCACAATAAGGACTGAGGATTTTTTTTGTTTGCTGTTGTTTTGCGTTGAATATCTGTCCCACCAAGTAGGAGGATTTTCAAACTATTAAGCAGTTTCTGTTATTTTGTGACTAGCAGAGGAGCTCTGAGAGATGAACAGGAATAGTGACAAAGCCTAGATTATAACTCTAAGATTGGTAAAATGATATAAATGAGACTTTTAAAAAGTAGATTCTGATGTTACCGCTTGACATTCCAAAGAGAGGTTTAAAAAATTACTTTTCAACTTTTGATATTTAAGGACCATAAAAATACTTGCTTTAGTATACATGATTTTTGCCGGATACTTCTGTAGTACTTTTTGCTGAACATCAAGTTAACCTTCCCAAAGCAGTTTTAATTGTGGTTTGAAAAGTTTCTATTGAAAAGCTAAATCAGTACTTGAGAAAAAAGAGAAAATTACTACTAATATTATCTGTGCAGTAATTACTTAAATTTCTAGTTGTGCTTGTAAGATGTTTTTACAGGCAATTATAGTCTCTTAGCCAGTTACATTGTGAGCAGTGCTGTCTCAAGGAAATGGGCTGAAATTCTAGAGGCTAGATGTGGTGTAAACCTTTATCTTCATATTATCTGTAAAAGGGATTATCTTTCTGTGATCTGACTTAGTGTTATAGAAAATGTTTGGAGTGCATGAACTGTGAAAGTAATTAAAAACAAACAAAAAGCCCAAGAGGTTATATTCTTTCCACTACTGAAGTGGTAACTGCACTGTAAGTTTGCTAAGTGAGACTCAAATAGCAGTGACAGCTACATTCTGTAATAACCATCCTGAGAAATGCAGTTTCTTTGTGATTCATGTTCTGTCAAAGCACTCATTTCATGCACTTCTGCCATATAAATCCACTCCAAAACCACTTGTCTTGATTGGCAAACTGATTCGTTTCAGATTTTAAGATGTAAGTTTGTGACTGTTGGTAAATGTAACTAAGGAAAACCTTAAATATTCTTCAGCTAGAACATTGCCTTGAATGCCTCAGCAGTTTTTATAAGGTTATTTCCATTTCTTGTTAAGTTATTTAAACTACAGCGAGTTAGGCTTTTTGTTGTTGCTATTTTTCTGTGTAAGCAGTACAAAAAAATGTGTGGGACTTTTTTTCATTTTGTAAGTGGTCTTTTAGTTTTTATTAATCCTTTTCACATAGCTTAAATTTCTTGGTAGAGTTCACAATTTCTTTTTTATGGGTTTAGAGTACCTGAATTTCTTTTTTTCAGGAAAATACGCATTATGGCACAGGATGCATGGAACCTGCCATATGATATTGGGTCTCTTTATTGTGTAAAAAGCTGCAAATGAGGTTTATAACTGTGCAGTAGTGTCTGTTTCCCCAAAACATGTGTATACAAGTCAACATGAGGTGATGTCATAGTGACTGTGGGTACATGACACCATTTTCCTCATTGTTAATTTTAAGTTGCAGAAAAAAGAGCTGGAGGAGGAAGCAGATCCTCAAAGATACTTAAAAATGTGTTTTATTCTTTAGTCACCAGCCTCTTGGATTGAACTCTGATCCTGAAATTCCTGCTCGAACTATGACCAGTGTCAGAAAATTAATTAAGGCGGGATGAAGAATTCAGCTTATCTCCTAACCAATGCCTTATTTACTTAAATAATCACAGACATTTGGCTGTAAAAATTACTACAATTCAATTAAGAGAATCAAGATGAGTATTTACATTTATTTCTAGATAGAGCTTGTTACTTCATTTCACATTAAGGAAAACAGTTGTGTGATTAATGCTACTATGTGTCATTTGGTCATACTGCTGTGCTCCAAAAAAACAGGACTGACTCTGCATAATACATTGGCTTTTGTTCTTTTCCATGTTTAGTTTTTCCCCTGTTTCCAACAGCTTCGTGTGTCTTGGAAGAGCCATTTTTTCCTTAATAGCTGCACCATCCGTGAGACAGTACTTGCATTTGCGGATGATAGGGTTCGGAGGAAGGTCTCATTGAATGACTCAATTATAATGGCTTTGAAGTTATTTATAGCTTTCTACAGAACACTCATTAGACTACCCCTCTGCCTCTCTCCAGGTCTTTTGTGAACACTTTCCAAGATGGTGACCTGGTTGCCTTTCTTTCAGCAAAACAACCCAATTAGCCTCACTAAATGTGCTTGCATTTATTTAGGCTTGTTTTTGTTGTCGTACTTCGAGAGCCATTTCTTCATGTGCTGACAGTAACTACTTCTCATTGTTTTCATTAGATCTCCTTATGTACTTATAAAAAATTGCTGTACTCTTTCATTAGTATTTTTTTCCTAGTGTATATTAACTCATTTTAATTTTGATCATGCTTATTACTCTTGCATTACAGAATAACTCTTTACTGTTCTGCAGTCTTGCTATCACACTAATTCAGCTATACAAATTAGCAGTGTATTTACAGTATTCTATGTTTATCTGTATCAATACATCAGAAAGTTAATTGCCCCACTAAAACTGCCTGTACAGCTTCTCCATGTACAATCTCTAGCATATAGTGCTAGTTTTGTAACTTGGTTCACATTCAGTATATTATATTTTATTTCTTGGATATTTTCCTTCAATACTCTTCCCTAGTCAGTATCATCTGTGGTTTATATGTGGTCCTATAGAGCTTTCTCTCTCTGAGTGTATCTCAATAAAGTCTCACTTGAATGATTGTAGCATTTATCCAGTAATATTTTGTCTTTAGTCAGCATGTTAACCCCTTCAAAGTGTTTTCGCTTCCTAATTCTTGAAAATATTTTATCTTTTCCTTGCTTACTCCACCTTCTTGTTTGACAGAGCACTGGTTAAGACATAGTCTTGCTTTTTATCACCTCTGTAATAATCCTGTGCATTTTTTAGATGTTCTTTTGCGCTATTTTTCAAATGCAGGGATTGCTGCTTCCTCTGGTTGTGTGACGTGTTATCATGGCTATATATATTGCCATAAATGTAGCAATTGTTGATGTCTGTGGCTATGGTTTTGGTTACACAAGCATTTCTTAGGGTCTTACGAAGACAGGGTACTGGGTATGAATTTGCAAAATGTTTTATCCCCGTAATGCCTTCATAAACCTTCCTATTAATAGAAACTCTTACTGTAGAGGGGAAAGGAAGGAATGCAGCTGCTGGCATCCTGAAGTAACCAGTCTAATTAGGGTAAGGGTGTCAGCAGCACAGCACATGCAGAGGTGATCCAAGCTGCAGTGATTTTGTGGGCTGAACATTTAAATAAGATCTCCTGCTTTCACTCTGCTTTGACACTTGACATTGAATCAGCTTCGCTTTCTGTGTGCTCTTCTCTTCAGCTGCACTGTGCATCAGAGCTGGGTTAGATGTCTGGCAGTGCTGCCACCTGTTTCATGTCACTCTGTTTGTTCTTCAGCAACTCTTCAGTACAGTGTAAGAGAGCTCTTGATTCTGTTTAAGGATATAATTTGGGCTCTCTTTCTAGTAATCAGTGGCATATTTCAATTGTAAATACAGTAGAAACAGAATTGTTTATCTTCTTAAGGAGGAAGTGGAAATCCATTAACGCAATCATAAGGCTATTTAATGTCTGCAGTCACAGTGTCCTCACTGGACATGGTGGGAAGTGCTATTCACATTCAGTGCTTAATCTTTCTCAGCTTTACCAACACAAATGCACAGTTTTTACAACAGCCACTGAGAAGAACCCCGTATATGCCAGCTGAAATCAGCTAGATAGCAAAATAGTGGTTGAGGTATACAGAACTGGATAGTGGTGTAAGATTATGCCAGTTAGAGATTTATTGTGTTGTAAAACACTTTGAGGTGGTATGCAGAGGACCCTATTTCTGTTTTTTGTTGTATTTAGTATTTTTTTCTTGGATCATTAATTGACAGTTATGATATTGCAACATGAATTTGAAGAAGAAAAGGTAAACTACTGAAAAACTTCAGAATGTTTAATTTCTCTTCTGAATGAAAGTAAAGCATTATGTTATTATAGTGCATTATCAATGCAGAATTGATCTCTGACTATTTTGTTAATTTTTCTCTTTTAAAATTTGGGAAGGTAAGAGCTCTCCTTGAATGGAGTCATCATAGAGTGGTTTGGGTTGGAAGCAGCTTTAAAGATCATCTAGTTCCATGGTCAAGGGTGCCACCCATTAGATCAGATTCCCTGGTGCCCCATCCAGCCTGGCCTGATCAATGCCAGGGATGGGGCATCCACAGCTTCTCTGGAGAACTTGTTTCATTGTCCCACTACCATCTGAGTGAAGAATTTCTTCCTAATATCTAATCTAAATCTCCCTTTTTTTAGTCTAAAACTATTCACCCTTGTCCTATCACATATGATGTGTCACACACTGCACAACACACAAGTAAATGTAGGTCTCTCACTGGAGTTTGCTAAGTGTAAAGAATATATACGCAAAATCCCAATATTCATGTTTCTTACAGAGTTTATGTCAAGGATTCAATTATTCCTGTTATTTCCAATAGAATAATGTATAAAGAAGTATTTAGTCTTAAAAAAGTAATGAATTACATTACTACTTAATTTAATGTGACATAGATTACAGTAGGCCAATAAATCATATGCATCCTTAGATGGGCTTTGAAACATTTTATGGCCAAGATCAGGATGTAAATTGAAAAACTGACATACCATTTTAGAATAATGATGCAGCTGCAGCAGGGAGAGAGATGGCCAAGGATAAAGGGGCAGACTCATTTTCAGAGGTAATTGCACCTGTGCTTCTCTCATGGTTTGTGACATTGCAAGTGTGAGGCCCTAGAAAGTGACTTCAGTTTATTGCCAGAGTTCTTGTCTGGGACAGGGAAAGTGCAAACCAGGAGTCACATGTCTTATGAATTAACTTTTATTCTAAAAAATATTTTTATTAATAAATTATGGATTTGTAGTTTGCCAAGAAGCTTCAGGCAGTAAATAAAAAAGTACTTCAGGTTGAATTACTCAACTCTCTTTTGCCGATTGTTTTTGTGCCCTTGAACTGACCAAGAGGTTTCCTGCTCGCACAGTTGTTAGCTTATTTTCTTTCTTCTACCCCTTTTGAGGTTCAAGTTCTTTTATGATATTACAGCTTATCTTTAGATTTAGATATTTTGACCAAAAATCAAATTTTTTGCTTTAGGAAACTTGTAGCTTGTACTTTTTCATTTTTAAAGAAGAGCCTTTCACAGAAGAGCTGTGAATAAGTCAAATGAGTATTAAATAAGAACATTTATTCAGGTCTTTTATCTTGTTGTTTTAGTCCTAAGAAAATTTGAATCATTGAGTATGTCACCAAACATGATATATTGGCTAACTGTGGAGCTATGAGCCATTTTAAAAGTACCAATATTGTAAGAGATACTAATGATAATCATTACGTTTAACAAGATGTCCATGTAATGTGTGTACAGTTTTATTTGCCTTGGAGAACAGTTTAAATGCAGATGAGCAACACAACCTACTCACATTTGAAATATGTAAGTGGAGTAGCACTATCTTCAGACTTGGGAGAAGATATCAATATGGCATGACTGTTAGTATCTAATTTAGCAGGCTAAATTACCTCACTAATCTCCCTAGAATCTCTTCAAAGAATATGAGAGAACATGGCTTCTCCAGAGAGCAATTCTTCAGCAAAAGCCTAATTTAAGGTGCTGAATTGACCTCTGGAGGAGTTTATTGCTCTCCTTTGAATAAGCCAGGAACTTGGTTAATAACTAAAAATTATTTATCTTCATGCTAAGGTAGATATCAAAACAGAAATCAGAATGTGTATGAAAAGTTGACCTAGTTATGCCCATTTGGGAAGGTGTAATTTCAGGTGAAATGGCTCACTTTGGTCTCTTTTTTCTAGAACTCCAGACTTCTTGTTGAGGAAATGCTTACAATTATTTTTACCAAAGTATAAGGTATGAAAACAGGCCTCACATCAGGAAATCACAAGGGAATTTCACATAGGTGTTAGATTAAATGCATGGAGGAAGATCAGAAGCAGATTGAAAGAGGCTGTTTAAAAGAACTCATCAATCTACAAACTCCTGGGTATTAGCAAGGTGAATCTTGCAAAGTCTGAGAGGCATGCTGTCCCCTTCCTGAACAGTCTTTCAAAGGCACTCTCTGCAAGAGATGCAGAGGCAGCAGCACAGCCATAAATATCACCTTCCTGAAGGAAAGTGTCTTTCCTGAGACCCCATAAATAGCAGCTGCCAAGCTGCGGCCAGAGAACTCGGCTCGAGATTTCCACAGCTGTTGCCTTGTAGCTAGCAGAAGCTGTAGTGTTGGTGTGGGGATTCTGTTGATTTGCCTTGAAATTGCATCATGGTTGCATTAATTGAAATTAAATATTTTCAGAAAGTCTTTAAATTGATGTAAGAACTGTAGGTTGTTTTCTGCTGGGTAGGTGTTTGTTTGCTGAATGTATGCAGTTTCATATACATACAACATACAACCAGTGAATGAGCTCATCAGAGAAACCTCTGAGGTGAGCTCAGTTTTTAGGCTATGAAAAGCTTTTAAGCAGTACTGAGCTTCCAAAATTCAGAACAGGTGTCTTGAGATTGAGCCAGTTTATGGCCTTGTAGGACCTCCTAAATTGAATTTGATTGAATTTGAGCTAGCTCAACCTTCTGCTTAGGCTGTTTCCCAAATTGGAGTAATTGTACTGGAACTGTGAAGAGATTTATTATCCCTTCCGTTCTTCCATTTCATGAATTCTGGCCTAATTGTGTCCACCAGACTCAAAAAGATTAAAAAAAAAAAAAAGGAAAAGTAAATGGGGTAATAATACAATATTAGAGAAGTCTACCTTTTTTTTTTTGTGGTTTGTTTGGAATTTTTTTTCAGTGAGTGGGAAGGGGGATAGCTGTATGAAAGCATTTAAAATATCACCTAGGTTTTCCTGACTGTTGTGGATATCACTGTACTGCGGTCAGAATGTATGACTGTCAGATTAGTTAGGCTCACCTCTTCTGCCTGGAATTGAGCTGACCTGAATCATTGTTGATGTCATGACTTTACAGATTTCTACATTAATTATACTGTCTTTATTAGACTTTGTATATCAATTTCTATGTATTCACTGCTATTGCTCTTCATATTCCTATGATACCACTCATGTATCAGTGAAGTAATTAGATAAAACCTCCACTGATGAATTACTAGTATGTTGATTTGATCTAGAGATTTCTAACAGATGTTTAATGTGTTAATAGTGTGTCCTGTTCACGCTCTGGAAAATGAGAAGCCTCTTGAATACTATTTGTTTAGGTTTGTGTAATGCAGCAAAGCAGAGATACTGAAGCTTGCTGAACTACTTTCAGACAGCACAAGATAATTGCATACAGCTGCAAGTTAGCAGCTAACACAGTATTCCACCTGGGTATATATCACTCTGCTTGTAGTGTAGATAATTAAATAAAGCAGAAAAGATTAAATAAAATTTCCCTCTTTTATATTTCTAGGTTAATATAAGTTCTTAGTGTCTTGTTAAGTAAATGCACTTAAAATTGAAGTATTGGGAGCAATGAAACAAAAAATTGTCTAATAATGATATAATTAGTGCCATCCTACATTGTTTCATGAGAAGAAACTCTTCTTGATGCAGATGAATCATTTTGTCATTATTATTTTGGCATATCTTGCCTGAAATAGCTATGTTTTGTAATAGAGGGAGTTGTATTTTCCAAATAAATCAAATAGCACAACTTGCTATTGTTATCTAACTTACAATTTGAGTTCATGAGCTCCAGTTCCTTATCACAATGTTTTAATTTACAGTTCTAACATGACCAATGCCAGTAAAATGTTTTAGTATATTATCTGGCAATAAGTAAAACCTGTCAAAAAATCGTTAAAAAGAACAGTGCTTAACAAAAGACATATGCCTCATAAATAATATGTCATGACAACTGGCAGGCCTAGTAAAATATTTGAAGGCAAATGCTGAAAAAAGTAACAAACCATAAGGAGCTAATGGGTTATTTTTGCTAGAAATCTGTGATAGATTTTTCCTGTCACAATATTATTGCATTTGTGATAAAGCAAAGGGATTTGCACCATGATTTTTCTAGCATACTATAGAACTAATTTCAATTAGCAAATATTATGTCACATTTATTTTTATAAAGAGCAAGTCTGTCATCCTCTCACTAATCCCTTCCTATATCAGTATTCCAATAATGCTAGTCTTCTGTCTTAACCTCAGACCTGGCTCATTGTTTTCCAAAAACATATGATGCACTTTTACAAAAGGCACATTTAACCACTTATAAATCATTAGTTCAAACCATAAAACAGTTTGGAAGAAACAGGTTCAGATAGTTTGAAAATGACAGGTTAATGAATTTGAGAGTAATCTATGTTTCACTTGACCTAGCAAACTAAACTTTCAAATCTCTTGAATCTAGTATGGGGGTTTGAGGTTTTTTGTAGTTTTGTTTGTTTGTTTGTTAATGAGTATGCTGAAATATTTGTAGTAAATGGGTATGTTTGCTTTAATGCAGTATATGATGATGAACTGTAAAATTGCAATAATAGCATGGAAGAGCCACACAACTACCATCCCCCTGAAAAAAACCACCCAACCCCCTACGATCCTGTCTCCCCAAAGCAAGATGTAAAGGTATCCTGAAACACTAGATCTAAAAGTAAGCTTTTAGGGAGGTTTCACAGCAGCAGGTAATTGGCCACTGGAATGAAGCCCAATTTGATGTCACAGAAATCTGTGAAGGCCGAATAGTTTTTATACAGAAGATGGTGAAGACATAATGTTGGGGATAGGGTGTAATGCAGTAGAAAATGGTAGTAAAGTAGTAATAAAACAGAATGGCTAAGGGAGGCAATTTTAAAACTGTCATCTTGAAAGAATTTTTGTGCTTTACTCTTAATTTTTTGTCAGCTTTTCATTTAGCTGATAAATTTAGGTGCAAGTCTTCCCTGTGTTCTTGGATGCAAAGAAAGTGGAAAGAAAGCTGTAACATAAATACAGAAGAGTTCCTGAGTACTTAATGGGCTGGTTTATTAAAAGTTCAGTACTTCTCCAATTTATCTGCGTTTACTCTGTGGGTGGCAGAACAGCTATTATTAAGTATTGTCTTCCAGTATTAGCATTAAAAAAAATCATGACATTTAAGTTAAATCTGAATCTTCTCTAATCTTAATACATGCATAGTTTTCCTTTGTTTCATTTGTGATTTTGCTGTACAAAGGATTCAGTGCTCCTGTTACTGCTGGTGAATTGAAAGTGTGTTATTACCACATCAGCCTTACAGAAGCTGGCATTTGAAATTATGGTAGGAGTGCAACATCGCAGCCCTCCTGATGTGTGAGGTGCAGAAGTTGTGCTATTTGCTAATTATGTGCCTTTTCTTCTGTGAAGAGAGATACTAAATAAGAACAGAAGTGATAAATGGCATGGGCTACCTGTATCATGCTTTGAGGTGAGCAGTGGGTCACAATTGAAACAGCAAAAAAGATCTCATACAAGAAATTGTCCTTTAACGATAAGAAACATTATTTCTGTTATTTCAGAAGAGAGGCAAAATGACCCACTAGCTTCAAAGGCTGTTCTGGATGCTTTTCAAATGTATCTGTGTCAGAAGTGCTTTCTGATGCTCTTGGTGAATAGCATGATGTTGGATAGGGTTTCAGTGCTTCTGTGTATTTACCTAGGCAGCACAGTGAAGAGAAATATATATTGAGACAAAAGAGTTGTTTGGGTTATGTGAATAATATAAAAAGGATCATCTCAGCTCTCAAAGAGTCTGGTGTTCTGTCTCATTTGGGAAAAAAAAAAAAAACTCCAAGTAGACAGAAATTTGGAAAGTTTTATTACATTTCTCCATTGATGAGAAAATATAAAATATGTATAAGTTTTTGAATCCCCCGATGAGAAAATATATGATGAATGGAAAGATATTTCCAGTAAAGTATCACCAAGTGTTACCTTGTGGCATTAGTAGATCTAAGGATGGATCTCTCACTGTTTAGGCTGTTTAGGATTTTCTGCTGCTACAGTCAGAATATGGACATTTGTACTATTCAAAACATAATTGTCTATAGATCAGATGGAAATGTTCATTGTCTCTTTTGGGGTGGGACTGAGATTAATTATCTTCATTTTGACTTGTGCTAGGCCTGCATGTGTCTAATGTCACATGCCAGGAATGCTTATTGGCACCTCCACTAATATAAATGCAAGAAGCCTTGCACAATTCTCTGTGCCAATATTGAAAATTTAAATTAAAATATGCACAGGCCAATATGTGGAATAATATCTCTTTGCAATTAGGGCAGCATGAATGGTAGCCAAAGAAACCAGCTGTAGAAAACAAAAGAAAATATAAGCCCTTATTAAAAAATACAAAAATCATATTTAGAAGCATCAAAGCACAGAGTGGAACCAAAGAAAGAGATTTATGATGTATCACTTCTAATTCTAATTTGCAGTCTGTTATTGTGATATAATCTGTGGTTCTCTTTGGGGAACAGCAAACAGCATCTGGTAGCTCTTTGGATTCCCTCCAAACTGCTTTGAAATAGATGTGAATACAGTAAAGTGGTGTGAAGGATAGGTATTCTGTTCTTTATATTCTGGTGAAGTTTATTGTTATGAATGCTGAGCTTAAAACTTAATTAAGCTTCTTATTTCAGGTGCTATAGTACTGGTTTGCAGTGTGAATGTGTTCCCAGCTGTCCTTGAAAATTTCCATAAAATGGATGACACAGAACTGTGGAGGCTGACTGAGCTTACCAGTCAGTCTTGAGCACTGTGCTGGAGTGACTGAACCCTGCTTTGAGACTGTGTCTGCTTGGGGTTCGCTGTCTCCTTGATGTGCCATGTCATGCCACAGCATCACAGCCAGGGAAGGCAGTCTGGGGATGAGGCACCATAAGTGGGAAAGCCCACGGCAGCTGGCTGCCTTCTGCAGCTGCAGCAGCCTTTAGAGCCGATAGCTCAAACTCTGCTGAAGGAAACCACAGTAACCTTTTGCAGATCGATGGGAGCTGACTGTGTCAATCATTTACACTGATGTGAATGACTGCTGCTGAGAATAGCTGACAGCTCTTTGGCTGTGTTTGCAGAATGCTGAATTTGAATTCAGCTGATGAAGGCCATGTTGTAGTTTTGGCCTTTACGGGTGGTCATAGGTGGCTAAGCTTACATCACCAATCAGTGTTGATAGCACAGTAGGTGTTGCTGAGCACCCAGTGCCTAGTTTACTGTGCTCTAGAGAGTGAAGTAGCTCTAGACTGATCTCATGGACTAGCTGTGAGCCAGTAGAAGACCTGGCAAAATTCCATTCTATAAGTTAGTTCTGGGTCATTAGTTCCTATTTCTCCCCAAAATCTCTACAAATGTAGCCTAGAAGGCCAAGCAGAGGAATACTTCTTTGTAGATATAAACATATACCACATTTTCCTCCCTTGCTTTTCTTGGTGTTTTAATAAAATACCATCACTTATTTTGGAAAATTATATTACAGTTTAATTAACCTAAGTGTTATGAAATGCCTTTTAGTGTCCTGTCCAATTTCTTTAAATTGTGTCATTCTTTTAATTATTTCTTATAGTAATTTCATACAAGTTCTCTGCTCTCCATAAGATGACAGTGCTTAAATCTACATAAAGGATTTATCTTCTGCATTATGTGATTATTTTCCATTTATAGTTATTTACTTTAAAAGTATGAATAATAAATAAATGGCAAAGTATAAAAGAAATATAATTACATAGAATACATAAAGGCAATTTTTTTTATTTTATAATTTATTAATAGTTGCCTCACACAGTGATCGTAATTGCCATTTATTTGTCAGTGTGCTGATCTCCAAAGATGCTGGTGCCTGTTCAGTGACCTGATGTGAGTGCCCAGTATTGGGAATAAGGTTCTTACACTGAAATCCCTGCACCTTGTGATTTGTTTTTACATTCATAAGTTCCAGCCTGCGTGCTTAAAACATATGTACCATATAATGCAAATCAAAGATTTACATAAAATCCATTATAACAAGGATGTACAGGATTTTTTCAAGCCTTTTAGTGATATCTCTGTTCTCCAAAAGTCACATGAATCATGAACATGAATAGAGGAACTCTTAAGCTGTTTACTGACATGTCTTGTGAAATTGCTTACAGCAGTGAGAATGTTACATAAATTCTCATAGTGAAGAAATGCAAAGAAGTGGTTATTTAATTATATGAAATGTTACAGAAGTGAAATAGCGAAAAACATCACAAAAGAGCTTATTCTTAATGCTTTCAACAGTCAACTGATTATTTTTGGCTAAGAAGTTGAAGTTGCAAGCACGGCATCCAAACAAAAGATTTCCTGAAGTTAGTCTTTACTTGTAATATGAGAAATAGTAGAATAATCTACTAGTTAAAGCATGGTCTTTTAATTTCTCATCAGCTTCTTAAGATGTTCTTAAGAACATCTTAGTTAGGAAATGTTATAGATGTGTGCTATTTGTAGTCTTATTAGGGAAGCAGAGTGACTCTGAATCCCCACTTGTGACTACTATAGTGCTCTTGCAGGGACAATACATTGATAGTTACATTTTTACTCCTAAAACCCACCCACCCCTATAGGGCTGAAAAATTGAGTACTTCACTTTAATGCAGTGTGAGCTCATTTGTTCCTAAAAATCTATGAAAAATAGAATGGAAATCATTATTAAAGTAATTTTATTAGAACTTTGCTTGCAAAGCATTAGCAGTAATCACTAGAAGCTGCTGGATCAGTACCTTTGAAGTTTGCCCAGTCACTCAAGCACACATTGTTCTGAACTCTGTCAGAATGTCTTACATGGGGACTTCTGCTGGGTTCTTCTTCTTTGAAATGTGTTTTTTTGGAGGTTGGGTTTATTTTTTTTTTGGTTTTTTTGCATAAAAAAACATTCACGCTTATAGCGTGCTATTACATTATGTATTACATAACCCCAGGCTGAAATGAAAGGTAGTAAATCTTACCTGTGACCAAAAAAAAATTGCTTATTCTTCATAAAATTTGGTTTTATGTTTATTGTACACAAGCAGTGTAAGATGTTATAGACTTAGCGAATTAGTTTCTTCCTTTGTTTTGAGTCCTGTGAATTTCTGAAAGATATAGCAGGAACATTTATGGCTCTTAGTGATCCCAGATTTTTAAGTTAAACATGTTGGGGTTTTGTTTCTTTTACAGCCATCTGTGCCCTGGGCTGCTTCCAAAGCAGTGTGATCAGCAGGTCGAAGGAGGGGATTTTGCCCCTCTGCTTTGCTCTCATGGGACCCCACCTGCAGTGCTCTGTCCAGCTCTGGGGTCCCCAACATAAGAAGGATATGGAGCTGTTGGAGCAAATCCAGAGGAGGGACACAAAGCTAATAAGAGGACCGAAGCACCTTCTTTATGAAGACGGGCTGGGAGAGTTGGGGCTGTTCAGCCTGGAGGAGAGAAGGTTGGGTGGAGACCTCATGGCAACCTCCCCATATCTGGAGGAAGCCTAAGAGAGACTTCATCAGGAGCTGTAGTGGTACAAGGAGTAATGGGTACAAATTGAAAGAGGGGAAATCTGGGTTAAATATTAGGGGAAAATTCTTTACTTTGAGAGTAGATAAGGCACTAAAACAGGTTGCAGTGTTCAAGGGCAGGTTGGATAATGCTTTGAGCAACCTGGTCTGGTGGGACGTATCCCTGACCATGGTAGGGGGCTTGGGACTGCATGATCTTTAAGGTACATTCCAATTCCTTAACATTCTATAATTCTGTGATTGTTTTGAGAATTAAAAGCAACATTTTTATTCAGTTTAGCTGAAGGAACTGAGATAATTTAAGCAGATTAGTTGATGACATTATTATTAAACTCTTCAAATTCATTATTACAAGTATTGTTTGTCTGCAAATCTTAAAGTGTTTAAGAGACAAATTTGCAAGAGGGATGCTGGTGCCTAAATGTCCCTGCAGGCATCTAAATCAAGCATTTAAATGTCAATGTATTCATACCTCACCTGTCAAGTACTGAGAAGAAAACTCTTTTGGATTTTTAGTTTCAAATTCTGTATCTGTATATGCTGCTCCTTTGCATTTTCATGGCTTACAAAATGTGACCAGTGAGTTGAACTGCAAGGAACCTTTGCACCAGGGGCTTTATTTGTGAAAACAGTGCATATGCAGCATCGATTCTCACGACTCATTTTCCATGGTGATATGCAGATGATGTCCTAAAATGCACTGATGGGCTTCCAGAAAAGATGGTGTAAAATGGTTTTGCTTAAAATACTTCACTGAAATATTTAAGAGACGGGAGTCACACTTTTTCCCTTTTTCCAAGGGTTTTACATTCAGGTTTTCATGTTAAACCATTGACTAGTCCTTATAGAGACTTTCATGATGGAGCTGTTCTATTTAGAATTAAGTACTTAAATGTCTTTTAAGCTAGAGAGAAGAACTCTGTAACCTAGGGATTAAGGCAGCCCTTTGGGATGGGAAAACAGCCTTTCAAATTCCACAACAATGAACATTTCACTGCTCTAAATTAAGCATTCATAATAGCAGGGTCTTGAACTCAGTCCTCCATCCTCCCAAATGAATAACCTAATCATGGAGCTATGGCAATTCCTATGTGCTCACTGTGATCCACAGGAAATCTTGGGATTTCTTGTGGTGCAAGGGAGGTGTGCTATGTGAGCATGAGGGTGAGTGCAGAGTCTGTTATCATGAGCTGGCTGTGTTAGTCTCCTGAAAGTGGAGATCAAATGGGCATTGGAATAGACACCCCTTTATTTGAAGGGGTTTTGAACCTCTGCCTTCTGTTATCTCATGTGTGCGTTGTAACTAGTGATTGACTGGATAAAACAGCAACTCCGTCAAACATGTTTTGAAAGAATCGATGCTGCTTGTTTTTCAGAAGGAAGCTCAGGACCCTGTTTCAGAAAATTCCAGAGTTACAAATAAGGGGAATATCTGCTGCTTTCTGCCAGGGGTGAGCTGCCTGTGGAAGGGAAAGAACTCAGCTTTCTTGACAGCCTTTTGTACTGACTAGCTCTATGCTGAGTATTCTGACTTTACTAAGCTACTTTCCTAGACACACGCTTCATATATCTACATATATATACACACACACACTTACATGTACACATGCATAAATTTGTAGCCTTCTCTCAAAACAGAGGTGTAATAGTGCATTCTGTGATAGCTTTTTTGTAAGAAAAATTATGCATTATTTCTGTATAAGCTTCAAGTTTTGAAATGCCACGTTAAAAAAAAAAAACCCCTTAATGTAATTTCTGCTATCATTAAAACCAACAAATTAGTTAAGTGAAATAATGATAATTGAAAGTGATTTGTATGGCATGAGTGTGTGCTGCTTTGTTAAAATAATTGCAGTTCTTGTGCCAAATACTTGTAAATCTCTACTTGATTTTTAGTATTTTTGACAGAAGGTTCCTTTTGTCAGCTTTGACAATTAATATTGTAATAGAGCAATCTAGGGACTTCCATGATTTAAGTCAAACAGTTTATACTCTGATACATTTTAGAATTTGGCACTCAATTATTTTAAGTAGAACTGATGAAATGTTAAGTTTGTTCAGTATTTCTCAATAGAATTTTTCATTTTAGGTGGCATATGACACTATTGAGCATAAGACGTAATGGTTGGAATTCCTTATGTAAAGTACCTGCATCATGTTGAATATTTGGAGATTTTTCAGGCAAAATGCATATTTCAGAAACCTCAAGTAGAGAAAACAGTATTTCCCTTATTTATACATATTTTATTTTAAATAGCCTTACTGTCCTACTTGGAAGCAGGAAGGTGAAATTACTTGGAGAAGGGGATTTGTCAAATCCATCCCTATTGTCTGCTTCATAGGCCCAAAGTTGGACAAGTTTTAAACTTTCAGTAATACCACTTTCTTGCATTCACAATGAAAATGTTTTGGTTCTTTCTAGGTAGCTAGATCTGCTTGTCACTTTGCATTATTAACCTTGGCTGTTTTATGGAATATCAGAGCAGAATCCTGTGGACTAGTAGGTTGGAAACCTATGTTGCCTGCGGAGGCAAGCTTAAAATTGAATATGTGGCACACAAAGTCTGTGTCATAAGTGACATGGGAAAAGGAAGGGAGAAAACGGGGTAGAAAATCTTAACAGATTAGGAGATGAGTATGGGGGAAGGAATCTAGGACTGAGTTTACAAAGGAAAGGCAACAGAATAAAGAGAAGGAAAGAGAGGGAATAGAATCTGTACAGTTTGATCGGGTGGTGGTCATTGGCCTAGGTGAGATATTTTGGAAACAGGACAGTGGATGCCTGGATTTAGTATAGAAATGAAGCGAATTACTTCATGGAGTCTTGATTTCTCCTACATTGCTGGAGATTACATTTGGAAGGTATTGTGAGTTAATTCCTTTTTCTACCTTACAAGACCTGATCCAATAACCAGTCAGTAGGCACTGAAGATCAGTTGCATTCCAGACAATATGTAAAAATGTGTTTTAAGTTCAAGAATAATGTTGCCTTATAAGCAGGGCAACAGTAGACATGGAAAGGCAAAGACAGAAGGGAAATTCCTTGAAGAAATTTGTCATCTGTCATGCTGTTGTCTCTGGAGCAGTTAGGGACCATTAATATTAGGTATATATTCAAATGTGTCAGTGATACCTTATTCACTGATGGCTTATTTGATTGCAGATGAGGCTGTAAATGTATTTGTATGGCAGTGGTAATGGCTACAAGGTGTAGCTCTTTCATCATGAGCTTTAATTTCAGAGAGATAAAATGTCTATTTTCTCATTTGATTTTGGAGTAGAGATGCACACTTAAAATTGATTATTTGGAATGTTAATGCTATGGAAATCTCAAAGTAGTTTAAAATAGGAAATAACATCTGTCACTGTCCATGATTTCCCAGAGGAGGCAACCATCTCTTTTCCTTGCCTAATTTCAGCGATAAGTTCCAGCAAAATTACGTGTCCGTCAATAATAATTATTCATTGTCATGAAATTTAATGAAGGCTTTGACAACCAATTTCCCATCTAATCTATGTATTTCAAACTTAGGGACTGTGGTTCCATAAGATTTCCTTGAAATACAGGATTCAGAGGGTGAGTGAGTTCATCTTTCTTCATCACTTGGGAATGCTCATTCCCAAGACTTTTACCTGATAGAGGACGAGCAATACCTTGATAAACCCATACTGGAAGCAAAACTGCCCATTCCCTTGCTATGAAGAGGTGTGTGGGAATTGGGCCACTTCCCCTCTCATCACCTCCTCCAAGCTCAAGAGGTGAAGTTGTTTTTATTTGTTGTGTGTCCGAAACCACTCTCATTAAGGTTTGTACATTTCAAATGGTACCTACTGCACAAAAAGGAAGACAGTAAATATATTTTCATTAAAATCTAGTTGTTAATGAGGAAGCTTTAACCATGACTGATAATTAGCACTATTGACTCGTTACAATACCCTAAATAATTTCTTCTTGCCAAGACATCACACATCACTTTTGGATGTTTAGTGTATAGTCCTGTTTCTTAGTTGGGAAAAGGGGTTTTTTTTCCATAGAAGTTTCTTTTCCATAGAAGAGGTAAGAATGGGGTTTTTTTTCATTGTTTCCATCAATTCCCTGTAAGCCTTTGGAAGATACTAATTTTGCGTGTGTAGAAAATTAGGCCAAATTTGGTGCCTTTTGCACCAAACATAAGGTCTACTGTAATGATAAATTACATTTAACTGCTAATTTTCAACTGCTTCATCAGTAGGAATTGTACTACTGGTTGGTTTGCAGTTGACAGGTTTAGACGTATTCTCCATATTTGCATTATGTTTGAGTCCTGAAAACTAGCAACATTTCATAAATGAGCTATTGAAAATGAGGTAGAATTTTTTTTTTAATGTGAAGGAAGCATTTGACACAATTAATTTGTTAGCAAGTCATAGGGTTTTTTTTAAGAGATACAATTAAAGAGATTTTTACAGCACAGATCAGTAATGATGGGACAAGTATATCAGTAGATATTCACTCAGGTCCTGGAAGACAATTTACAGAAAAATTATATTAAGAATGAAAAGAATGTAGTTTTTGAAAGAAAACTGCATGGATTACAGGTTTCCCAGGGACACTGTGAAATACCCACCTTTGGAGATACTGAAAAGCTCTTTGGACACCATCCTGGGCACCCTGCTCTTGGAGGCCCTTCTTGAGCACGGGTTTGGACCAGATGACCTCCAGAGGTCCCTTCCAACATTAGCCCTTTGGTGAATCTGTGATAGCCCTGTGGTAAGCTTGTATTGCTTAGAGCCTACATTTTTAACTGGGTAAGGTCCTTGGAAGTGAAAACAACAGGTGCAAAACCCCACCACATCTTTTCTTTATTTTAATGGTCCTGGGTAACCAATTTCATGGCTTTTCTTTCCTTTTGCAAGAGTTCAGAGTACAGGTGAATCTTATTCCATGTCAGGAGTTAATCTCTCTACTCTGATTAATCTTGATTTTCTCAGTGTCCTGCAAGTGAAACAAATACAGCTGTAGCATTGGCATTATTTAGAAAAAAAAATTTAGTTTGCTTTACAATTGATTTATTTTGGGAAATTGTGTAGCTCAAGGGAATGGTAATGGGATATATAATCTATCACCATGAAATAACCAGTGTAAATAAGGTCACTGTGATTAGTGATCAGAGCTGTTTTGGCATTCCGTTGGGTCACTGAATAGCTTGGTGAAATGAGATTGGTCTCAGTCCAGTTCACAGAGTTTCAATTTTGGTTTTTCACCTCAGGAAAAATCAGCTTTTGCTGACAGTTTGCAGAGAAAGATCAAGAACTTCTACAGTTGGTCTGTTTGAGAGAAGAGTAGCATGTGTAACATAAGTATGTTTAGGTGCTGCCTGATGCTGTATCTGTATAGAGGTATTCAGGGCCACCAAATGTTTCTGGGGTTTCTTTATTTTTAGAAATGTGTGTGTTACTAATTTTAAGCAAATATATATAAATTGTAATAATGCCTTATCTTCTTTTTTTTCTGTTATAACAAATCAATTCACTTTGAAACAATTTAGTTGCAACTGTGTTGTTAGCGTATAATTGCGCACACAAAGCTGATTGATATTCTGAGCTTTTCTGCTTTTCCTTCCACTCTTTTAAAGACTTTTAGAGGTTTTCTTTTTTTTTTTTAATAATTGGATCCTGTCAAAAATTTTGATTGGTAAACCTTTGAATTAGTAGAAATCAAAAAAAGGATGGAAACATTTCTTAAATACAGGGTGTGAATGAGCATGATTTTCCTTAGAATTTTGAGATTTGTTAAAAAAATCTTCCATATGTACTATGAGGCTGATTAAGTAATGTATACTATGAAGGCTGATGTGAGGCATAACTGTGGCAGCTTACTGGATAAAATCTCTGTGACTTCTACCACACCATCTAATAATTCATCAACTGAGAAGGTATAAATTTAATTTTTACTTGCCTGAGTCTAAAGTACAAGCTTGTACTGCTTTCCTGCTGCCAGCCATTCCAGAAAATAAAATGGTGACATTTTGTTAACATTTATAGCAGTGAAAGACTATAATTTACAAGTTATGCATAGATAGGTTTTATTTTGGATTGCAAGATAAGCATATGAAGAATGCTTGCTTTTAAACTGAATGCTCCTGAAAAATTAAACTCATTTTGCATTTAGTTTGTTCTTTTTGGGTAAGAAATTAAAAACCTGCGGGGTTTTGAGTTTAAAAAACGATGTTTAAAAGCTCATAAAAAACCTAAATAATTTGTTCTCTCCCGATAATATAACCTTCTCCTCCTGTAACCAAACATACTTACTATTGCCTATACTTCATTCCTTAGCTTGTGATGGAGCCATTCATTCTTCAGCTAAGAATGCTTTCATCTTAGTTTGCACAAGTCTGCTATGCTCATTTCAGTACTCACCTTTGTGTCTTTTTCCATGCAGACATAATAAACACTTGATTTAATGGAATGGACTTTATTGCAATATATTATACATCACATTAATTGGTAATTGCAACTTATCTTGAGACCTTTCAGAATATAGCTGAGTAGAAATAAAAATAAAAGTGAGGTAATTCTTCTTTTATGTATAAGTATGAAATATTTTTGAACTCTGCACTGCTGATTCCACAAATACGTGATGTCCAAACAAGATAACCCTTTGCATTGTTTTGGACTTTGAAGAAAGAATTTCAAGGGTTCATGGAAGCTCCTCCACTAAATATTTTCCCTCATCCTCAATGTTAACATTTATGCCTACATCATGGACTGTGGCTTGGCAGCTGTGTCAGCCAGTTCCCTCAGGACTCTGGGATGAATATCATCAGGTCCCTTACAGACTTAAGTACATTCCAGTTCCTCAGGCTAACGTACATTCCTGGTTGTGTAACAGAGGGAAGCACTTTGCTCCCCCAGGCTCCTTTCTGCTGTTCATCCTCTTAAGAGGTGTGAAAAGAGAGGTTGCCACTGAAGACTGAGGAAAAAAGTTGTTGATTACCTCAGTCTTCTCATTATCCACTGTTAGCAGTTTACCATCCTTGTTTATTGAGGGGTTAAACCTTCTTTGACCAACCTTTTCTGGCTAACAAACCTATAGGAACCCTTCTTGTTATTCTTTACATCCCTTGCCAGCTTCAGTTCCAGCTTCTCCTTGGCCTTCCTTGCCAAGGAGGTTGTTTGAACAACCAAACTTCATCTCTATACTATTTCCAGGTCACCTGTGCATGTGAGCTGTGCCTGAGTGTTTACTTCTTTCCCTTTGGTTTGACCAGCAGTTCCCTACTCAGCTATGACATACAAAGCCTCCTAATTATTGTGCATCAGCACCTGTGGGAAGTGAGGTGAGTGAAGCATTGCACTTAGCACTCAGGGCATGGACTACCCTCCATTTGCCACTTTCTTTACAACTGCTGCCTTTTCCTTGCTGAGGGATGGATAAAGGATCCCCTTAATCTCGAATTATTTCTGGTGGCTGCTCCTGTCTCAGGTAGGTTAGAGCTTGGTTCCAGTAGTCTTTCTCCCCTTCTTATTCTCTAGTACTCTTTAACCTTTCTAACTCATCCTGTAACTCTGCTACCAGGTTAAGCAGGTCATCACTTGGTTGCTGACACACCTGCTTTCTCTGCTACAATCCAGTGAAAGAAACTGGCACTCTGTGCAGCCTGATACTAGGATGGCCATATGTGTTTTTGGGAGCTCTGGTTGGGGCAGTCCATCCTTTTTGGTGAGCAGGGATGACTTGGCTTCTCACTGAGTGGATACCATACCAGAGCTCCTCCCCAGAGGGCAGTGACACCAGCTGAGCTCTGGAGTGGGTAGGATGTCCACATTCTGCACGTGCCAATTGCCTGCTCCTGGTCGCTCATACTCCATGGGGATGACTTAGCTCCAGGTGAGGGTAGGCATTGTCCATGCTGCTGGGTTGTCAGGGCTGCCTCTGAGCCACAGCTTCCCCACTGCTGGCTCAACAGTAGGGATTTGGGTCTGTCTCTCTGTTCTGCTGTTGAGGTCTTGCTGGTTAGGAAGGCTCTCCCCCCTCCTTTGGTGGGATCCTCAGCTCCAGAGTACATTTGTCTGTGCAGGTTGACTCAGAATCTTCACTGAAGAAGATTTATGTTTATGTAATAAATACAGCAACCATGATATGTTCAATGTTTTGGGCATAGAATGAAAGAATCACACAGAACTTCCAAGGCATGTAAGTCTTTATAAAAAGAGCTAAAGTGAATTACTGCAGTTTGAGTCTATAACAACATAGCAAGAAACATTAATCCACTTCTCCATCTAGTAGTCTGTCTCCTGACTGCTGTCATCCAGCTATATGATTATCCAGATTTTGAATGTAGTGTGTAGGAGTGAAATAAGGATTATTTAAGGCAAACTACTCAGGAATTTTTTTTTTTTGTGAGTTGGGTTTCAGCTCATATTGTATGATATTTATGATTCAGTCATTGTAGATCTGAAAAAAAAGATGGTGCTCTTTATTTTCATCAAGAGTTTGTTCATTTCTGTGGAAAGAAAAGGCTTTTCTTTTAACTTCTTGACATGTGACGATGTTGCAATTGTTGAGCTTTGAAAAGAAGAAGTCAATACCATACAGAATGCAGAGCTAAAAGGTCCCTGAGAAAAACTTAAGTATCTTCGTTGCCTAACTAGGCTAAAGAAATCTCTGGGAATTTCTAGTTGGATATATCTTGCCCAGGTAAGCTTCATTTATGTTGCAGTACTCAGCAAAATAATGCCTAAAAAAGGGTCATTTAAATGAAATCCATTCCAGATGGCTTTAATTTTTTTATTATTGCTCTGCTGTTGGATTTGAAGAAAATAGTAACTGAAAAGTGGCAGTAATACTTCATCCACCTTCAGGTAATTCTGGATGTCTGTCTACTCACAGTTTTCTATTCAGTAAAAAAGCAAAAAACCTGTGAAAGTCATTTTGGTGGCATTCCTTTGCTATATAATTTAAAATAAATTCTCTATATCAGTGATAACTGAGAGTACATAATTAAGGTAAAGCAGTTAGTATACTTTTAGACATAAACCCCACACTTATGTAAGCCCACACATACAGACAGTCCTTTCCTAATCAATGTCAGAAGCAGGGGAGGATGAAAAGCAAGACAGGTTTTTATGGTAGTGGAAATAAGATGAGTAATAGCAAGATTACTATTGAGAGATGCAGATTGTGCTATGGGGAATCAGGCTGTGGCAGGCAGAGAAGCAGCTCTGAGATAAAACTCCTTTTCATATTACTTTTATGTATACACAATCACAGTGCAGCTGTGTCACAGATTTTTTTTATGTATAACCTCCAAGCTGTAAATATGAAAATAGTATAAAGTGAAAAGCATGTCTGATGGATAAAATCACCTATAAAGAAGTATTCCAGAAGAATAAAAGAATGAAGAAGTATATCCAGCAGTATATACCTTTTCTTTGATAAGATAATGTAATTCATTAACTTAAAATGAACACTAGAAAATAAATTGTAATGGGTATCAAAATTATGAGGACCACTTGTGCTGTTAACATTTACCAGTGAGTAGTTGCACACAGTTCACCTACCAAGTGCCTCACATCTCTTTTTTCTGCTTTCATCACAAGTGTTTCTGATCTGCCTTTCAAAATAGCCTTTTGGTGGAGTCACATGTGAAATAGACATTATGCACATTTCACAAGTAAATTACTTTGTCACTGGAGTCTGTGCTACTATTTGTCCAATACCTGTATTCTTATCTGTATCCACAGCTGTGAACTACTTGCATTCTTTCAAGTCTCCATGTTAATAAAGCAAAGCAGAGCACAGACTTGACAATTGAGTGTTCTACTGAGAAGTACTTGATGCGCTTGTGAATTTTACTTTTTTAAAATTGAAATAAGAATGATGAATAGAAGCTGAAGCTCTGTTTTTTTAGAGGTGCTTTGGACTGTCATCTACAGATGTTGTGTTTCAAGAACCTTGAAATCCAGCTTTTGAATGTCAGACTTCACCATGACAGCAGGTTTATCTCTACACCTCAGTCTTTGTAACTGGTCACTTTTCACAGAGTCTTCTGGCCTCATTGGCGTTGTTTTGCTCCTGGTGGTCCGTTTTGACTCCATTCTGCAAAGAAACACACCATTTGAAAAGGAAAATGGGATATGTCCCTGTTCCTGCTCTGCTGTTGACATTTATGCAGTTCCCTATCATCGGTTCCTGAGTAAATGGATGTTCAGAGTTAATGGCCGTGCTGGTAGGAAACATATTACTGCTGTACAGTGAAACTGTTAAGTGTAGAAAGCTCTTGATTCCTCTGCCACAGATTCCCAGACAGAGAATGGCTGCTGGCAGTCAGGCTTCTGATACAAGATGGGTACTATAATTTGCAGAGAGGGTTTTGATCATAAATAGCTGTCATGTATTAAAATAAAATTTATAACTTAAGAAAGGGTGTCTTGAAAATTCCATGAAGATGTTGCTTTTTTGGTTATAGGAAATTAAGTTTTTAGAACTCAGTTAAATGATTGCCTTTGGCAAAGGAATTTCTGTCATATTTTTATGGGTTTTAATTTGTTTTTTTATTTTAGGCTTGCCATAGTGCCCAAAGTCCCCTTCTTGAAGCATATCTTTCAGTTGTAGGTAGAATAATGAAGGCTTCAAGGGCAGCTCTTGCATTCTGTTGTATCACCTTCACTACAGATACTAAAACATTTGTAATACTGATGTTGTCCTGTTTTCTTCTTGTTGCCTACCATGCTGAACTATTTACACCAATTCTCAGTTGTTCATCAAGGCATTAACAACTGATTTTAAGTAATTTTGTTATTTCTGCAGAAAAAATAATATAAATACTTTATTGTTCATAAGACCTTGCAAGTAGTGTTCTTGGAAGTTATAATTATCACTATTGCAGTAAGTAATTACTGCAATTATAATCCAAAAGGTATATTTAATTATAATCCAAATTTTAATTATAATCCAAAAGCTATATTTTGTTAGAAGAAGCTGATGTTCTAGTATGAGAGATTTTTAGAGTTGAGCCTTACTTTGAAAGGTTTAAAGAATTGCACCAGTAAATTACAGGACCAGTAGTCCCTGTAAACAACAAGGTTTACAAATTAAGGAAATACTTGAAATCTGTACCTCACAGAAAACGTTGTGCAACATCCATTTTCAATAGCGTTATGGTATCACTGTGTTAAGTTTTATTTTGTATATAATCCCTAAAAATTATTGTCCTTTATTTATCAGTTTAGTAGACTGATGCTTCTTTCTGCTAATGTTAGCAGGAATTAAGTATTAGAGTTTAAACTCTTTAAGTGTTTATACTTTAAACTCTTAAAATGTTTCATCCACTATCTTGGACAGGGCTTAAAAGATCAGGGAAGATACCTAGTGAAAGAACCTGTAATTAACTTCTAATATTAATATAAGGAATTCTTTCTCAGTATAGAAGTGTTAATGTATTTGGCAATTCTCATTGTTTTCATTCTAACAAATGTAACTTTTCAGACTAGGCTGAATTTTAATATAAAGATTTTAGATAGAAATGTGAAAAACATCTTGATGATCATAAAATCACTTTGAGATAAACAAATGAATTTTTTTTTAAATCAAAAGACTCTGAAGTGCTAAATGTAGAGTTTCCACAATAATTACTTATTTTCATTACATAAAATCTGCATTTGATGAAATGGTGTGGGTCATTCAGAAATTTGACAGCTAAGACTAGAAGTATTTTCTTGTGAGAGTATAGGAATGCTATCAGAGAAGGAAATAAGGCACCTGCAAAATTCTGATAAAGAAAGTGGTATATATTGATGATTTTAAGCCTGTGGAAAAAGCTTGTCTAATCTATCTCAACAGCCACTAAAGCAGCTGAACTCATTATTGAAAGCTTGACCTATGTGCTGTACAGCCTATTCAGTTCTCTATCTTTCAGGATTTTTTTTTAAAGGATTATGGATGTACTCTATATCACATGCTTCAGTCTCAGCATCACTGAGTTTTTGGTGCAGCTATTATGACCGAAAGAGCTAAACCAATAAAACTCAAGTGCAGTTTATCTCCTCCTATAATTCTTCAGACACTATGAAAAAAAAATTACTGCCCTGACACTAATGACTTGCTCTCCGTTTGTATTTGCTCTGTCTACAATTCTTGTTACAAGTGCTAGTGCATATTATTTACATTAATGAACATGCAAATAATAGTATCTGTATTATAATGTATGAAGCTGGGAAGTTTCCAGTTTAAAATGTACTAGAGGTTATTTCAGACAGGTCAAATTCTATCAGCCAGATATCATGTATTTCCCTTATTTATTTTCTTAGATATAAACCTGTGTGAATGTAGTCAACCACAGATAGGATCATGACATCCAGGTCTTATCTGGGGATCATATGAATTAAATTAAGACCTCTTGAATGACTGTTTCAAGTCTAGAATCCCCTTGATTAAATATATTTCAATTTTATATTTCAGATTGCAATGTAAGCAATGTGATGTAGAGCATCAAAACAGAGCTGAACAAAATTGGTTTTGAAAGGTTAAAATGGTTCATTTTGAGACTTCTGACCTCAAAGTGTTTTGTGTTATATTTTTTTTTTCCAATTTCAAGCAATCTACAATTTCTTTTGTGTTATTTTGGGCACTGAACGGAGGAAAAAATGATCACCATGTCTACATGCATAGTCATGTATTTTCACACATTAGTTGGACTATTCCTAAGGATGATGACAGGAGTAGGAATAACAGTTGCTAGGTCAATGACAGATAAATTTCAATTGGGAATAACATTTCCATATTCTCTCTTCTGTACTGTCAATGTGCGTCAGGCATATCTTTTTTTTTTTTCCCTCCCTTTTATTTCCACTTTGATTTCTGGAGCATCCACTACATTTGGACTCCACTCTGGAACCTGATCTGCTCACTACTCCTACCACTGCATTACAAGAGTTAATAATGCTCATGAGCTGGTGGGGAATTGCTGAAGGTGTCCCTTCACTTTCTGTCACACAGTTAACTGCGAGGTCCTGGTGTGGCTCAGAACCTGACAGATGTCAGTGCAGAGACCTGAGCATGTCCAGTGAACTGCATTCTGCTGCATGATTTTACCATTTTGGCAGTAATAGTTCTCTGTGTCCTGTTGATATTATATCGAATTAAAATTAAAAATCTGACACAATGAAGGAATATGTTCCTTAGCCTGTCTGTTTAGACAAAAGCACATACACAGAAATGCAATATGGATGTGTATGGAAGCTGGTATAAATATTGAAAGCTGGTGCAATTATCATACCAGAAAAGTAGATTTATGATTGCTTGCTATTCTAGAAATACCCATTCTTTGCCTCAGCAATATTCACACTCTATTGTCTTTCCACTCCAAGACTTTTTGCAAGGGCTTGTAATGACAGGAAGGTGTAGTGACTTTACAGTGACAGAGGGTATGTTTAGATAAGGTTTTAGGAAGAAATTCCTTCTTGTGAGGGTGGTGAGGCACTGGAACAGTTTGCCCAGAGAAGCTGTGGTTGCCTCATCCCTGGATGTGTTGGAGGCCAGGTTGAGTGGGACTTGGAACAACCTGGTCTAGTGGAAGGTGTCCCTGCCCGTGGCAGGGGAATTGGAATGAGATAGTGTTTAAATCTTTTCCAACCCTAAACTTCCCATGATCTTTGAAAGGTCGTGTACTTTTCACAATGTATAAGACTTTTAGTAACAGGAGAAAGCTGCCCTGCTTCAGTTTTAGAATGCAGTGGTTCATCATCTATTCTTGCAGAACTGTGATGTATATTTTAGAGTTCCATAAGCATTGAGCCTGTGTAGTTTTTTGTTAGTTTACAGTTAAATATGCACCCTTTTAACAAAATACACCAAGATGCAATATGATACTCTATAATAAGTAATTCACCATAAATGACAGTCAGACATAACTTGAAAATTAAGATATATACACTATATAGATATCTTACATAGGTATATTATATGTGTGTATAATATATCCATGCAACAATCTGAAATGATTTGTTACGTTAGGGTAATGTAGGTCTGTTACATAATTAATACTCATTTTTTAAAGTAAAAAAATGTTTTAAGAAAAAAACACAGTGGTCATGTCAAATAAAGCCTTTTACTGACATGTTTCAGTGCACATGTTCTGAATTCTGATCTTTGTCTCACCAGATCCTGTGGAAGTGAGAGCACAAGTTTAGCTGTCCTGATACCTGCACAGGAACCCTGTGCTGCTGTAACACACACAGAGGTGTTCAAGAAAATTTGGAGGAAAAGCAGGTGGAGAGGTTGGGATCTGATAATTATGGTTGTCACAGCCCAAAGTGGTATTAGCAGCTAAGCTATTTACATGGCTCCTGTTTAAAAGCTCCAAATCCACTCTATCACTTACCTTCTTGACACATCTGAAAAGTAACTGTAAATAAATTCTTGTTACTCTAATTTAATTCAAATAGAAAGGGAGGATTCCACAATATGATGTGACATAGTGTTGCCCAATTTTTATTAAAAGAAACGTACTCTCATAGGTGAAATTTAACCTGACTTGAGGAAGGACAGAAGTGATAAAAATCAAAATTTAACCTCTAGAGGCTGTATGAGGGAAGAAGCAATAATATATGACAATTTGAAATTTGTCATTCATAACGAGTTAATTCATACATGTTAAGGCCTGGCCTGCAGCCCTGTGATCACAGGGCTGTTGGTCTGAACTATTCCAAGATCCTCAGCCTAAGGAGAGAAGCATTAGCTGCTTCTGCTTGGAGTTTCTGGCTACTCTTGTAGTCTCGGGACTCTGGTCCAACATATTTCTTTTAAACAATCTGACTGGCATGTTTGAACTCTGAAATACATGGCTTGGGTCTCCCAGTACCTCTGCCCCATTGTCACTCATCCACACATTCCCTCAGCATTTAACAGCATTCAGGCATCAAGCTTAACCCATTCATGGATACAACAGGTAGCAAACAATGTCAGCACAGCAAAGAAACCTTATAGCAAGAGCCAATTTTAAAAGCACTTGGAGAAAGATACTTACAGTTCAACCTGAGTATTTGGATTGGGCAGAGAGCTCTTTGCTCATTATTTTTCAATATATGACATCAATACATGACATATGGTGTCAGTAGAAAACATCCTCTTATTTTAAAAGGAATCTGCTTCCATGAGTTCAGCTGGAAATTTAAGTCTTTTCTTAGTCCCACTCATCCCATCTGTGCAAAGGAGGTGTACTGCTCTGGGGAACAGATGGAGTCAGTGGCTCTACTTTGTTGTGCTGTGGGCTCCACATTCTGGATTAGTCACGTTCCTTGAGTAGGGTACTTTCCTGCAGTGTAAGATAGCAAGGGCTGTTATGTGAGTTTATTAGATACTCAGCATATAAGAAAAAAAAAATGGAGTGCTATTAATCAGGCCTCATTCTGGCATATGCGAATTTCTCTTTCAGGATGCATTTGAAATTTTATAATATCTGCCTAAGTGCTGTACCTTTGTTTGTGGTCATAATTTTCCTTAGTTTACTTTTTAATTATGTATCTGCTCTGGAAAAACAAAGTCGACAACTGTTCTAATAATAAAAAATCCATCCCTTGCAATTTGACTTTAAAAATATTTGCAGTCTCAGAAAGCACAGTATTCACCAAGCAGTAATTAGTTTCAAGAGAGATTTGTGATCAAAAGAGTCCTTTTCAGCTTGTTGAACAAGGACAGAGTCAAAAGTCATAGGAACAAATGCATAAGGAAAGCATGTGGATGGTATCACAGATGTAACATTAGTCCCTTGGGTGGAGTTGAAGTTTTTGTGAGAGTTTTGCTATGAAACTTGATTGAAATTTGCTATTTAGAGAGGCCACAAAGGGAACATGAAAAAACTTTCAAGAGTATGTGAGTCATCAGTACCTGTGTTCCAGTACTACTGTTGTCAAGAGAAGACTTAAGGTTTCTTATTGCAACTATGAAGTTGTTTTAAGATAAATTTCTACATCTTCTGAGTTTGGCTGAAGTATTATATTAATCTTAAAACATTAACAAAAATATATTTTCTTTTGTAAAAAAAAGCATTTACTTTTTTCAGTGGAATAAGCTTGCACTTTTTTTAAGAGCAGTTTGCTTTATTTTTCTGTAAAATAAAGTAAGGAACATGGGCTTTGCAGAAAAGATCAGGGGCTCAGGGCAAATGAAAGTTTTAGATGATCACGAGAAGTGAGAATAGATAGCAAGGTCTTCTGTCTGTCCTCTGTCCGTCCTCTGTCCTCACTTCTTTAGACCAGATCCTCTTTCATAATGGCAGGTTAAGCAAGAAAAAACCTTTATTTAATAAATTTTTCTGGATTTTTATGACATGCGCTACTCAGCATCACTTCAGAAATTCTCATTAGCAGAACCTTCTTTTAAGGGTCAAGTCCTTATGTTGAGATGCCATTCACCACTGTTGACACTTGTGTAAGCCATCCAAGAAGGTGACAGGCATGTCAACACCTTACCTGTGGCAGCTACTCGAGGGTTATATGCTCTTTAAACATAGGTCACATTTTTCCAAAGGCAACTGTAATGTCAAATTAAGGTCACACCTTTGATACATAAGTGTACAGACAGGTGTCTGTTATACTAAGCTGTGAGAATTAAGCAGAAAACAATAAGATAGTATTTAGAATCTGGTAGAAACCATTAAGATTTTATTCTATCTGCATACATTTTAGACTGTATAGTAGCTGTAGTACTTCAGTGTTTGTGATTTAATTGTTGTCATATTTGTAGTGATAGCATTGGGTGTGGCAAGTTAGAGGAAGGCATAGAAAACACTTTTGGCATTTTAATTAAATTCTCTCTACTTTCAGTAAATAAGCATCCTATGCTTATAAGCATCCTATCCTAAGCAGACTATGTAGTTATGTATAAGTGATAGACAATGTGGGCTTTATTCCTATGTCTGCGAAGACTGTTTTATAGATGTAATTCCTTTTACCATTTTAGATAATATTGCTGTGTCTCTTATGTTTGTTTACTGTATCAGAATTGAAATATACCAACTGATGAGTCAAACTGTGTGAGCTAACCGCAGTAATGGAAATTTGTTTGTGTGCTGCTCAGTGCTCTCTACACATTACAATAATACCTCTAGTCTCTTCAGCAGGCATTTTGAGGGTTTGATTTGAGACTCAAAATGAAAGTTAGGAGAGTTACAGGTAATGTATTTGTAATTAACTTTATTAAGTCAGTCTACTATATTTTGAAGTTATGAAAGAGTTTATATTTTTCTACTTTTTTAGGTTTTTTCTAATGTGTAAATTTTGAACATAGAATTTGGATGATGCAGTTTGACAGCTGATGTTTGACTGGTTTACATAATACTTTGTCCAAGCACTGCTTTTATTGCAGGTAATAGCTCAAATTATTGACACTTCCATGAATTGTGACCAACTGTTACAGTGGGCAGCATCCTATCTGTGCAGCTCCTGGTTTCCAAAACAAGGCATCTGGATGGAAAACATTGGATGTGAATTGATAATTAAGATATAATTGCTGCAGAAATGTATGTGGGCTAGCTGGTAAGGGACAAAAACATTGTTCTAATTGTTCTCTGTTTTAAAAGGCCATGTTTCTTTGCCCAAAAGTACTCCCAAGCACTTTTAAAAGTGTTGCTGCACTGCATGTATACTGTAGTATATGTGTATGGCCTGTCACCTTTCATTATCTGCAATCCACTTTGTCAGACTATTACCCTTTTAAATGCAAGAAATTAAACCATTTATCAGTGCTTTCATGTAGTGCCTCATTTATTAACATCTCTGTTATCTGGACCTTTCTGAGAGATGACAGTGTTTTTTTTCAGTACTGATTTTCAGACTTATATGTGGTACAAATGATTTTTCTTCATTATTTTCTCTTCCCTTATTGTTGGGGGTTTTTTTTAATCTTTTTCCCCCTTTTTTATGACTGAGATGTGTTATGGCAAGCTTGTTCTATGATATCTGGTCTTTCTTTTGCTTTTTCAAACTGCTTGAGTGTAGCCTTGTATTTTCCTCAAAGAAAGACTGCTGTTTGTGGCAGTTTATGCTGTTTATTTCTTTTCAGGTACATTAATTTAACTGAGTGCATTATGGCCTGAGCAGTGTGGTGTTTCTGTTGTCAATGACTCATTTTGGGTCTGGAATTCAGCTGCCTGTGTGGTTTCACCAGAGGTGCTTTGAGGAAGCCTCTGGGTGAGGCTCACAAGCTGTAGAAAGCTGACCTCCATCTGCTGCTCCCCTGCTTTAGCTCAGGCCAGGCTTAGCACATTCCTGAGGTAGTGTTGAACGAGCCCCTTGAGCAGATGGCCTGCTCTGGGCCCTGCTGGGTCTTGGGTTTATCCCGCAGAGCCCCATGGGGATGGATGGCTCCCAGGCCTCAAGAGCAGCTTTCTGGAGAGAACTTATGACCTTCCTTAGTTCCCAGACACAGGGTGGCCCTGTGGTGGTGGTTGGGTGGCCACAGCTGTTAAGTTTCTGGCTGACTTTACTTCATGTTATGTAACAATTCATTAATTCAGTCATTATTGTGCTATGTATTAATTACTGTTACATAACAATCCACTTTGTGATTTATAGTTCTGTGGATAAGGTGCTTCCAGCTTTCTGGTGAGTTAGTGTTTCTAAAGGTACTCTCAGGCCTTTTGGACTTGGGAAAGCGAGCGATGTTGTTGGTGTAGAAATGGTCAGGAGCAGCAGGTGCCCAGCTGTCAGCCAGGCCGCTCTTGGGGGCCCTGGTGGCGTGGGCAAGCATGGCCAAGCCAGGCCACCAGCACACGGGTGTGAGGGGCAGGATCAGAGGAGAGCGGGGTGAGGTGCAGCCTGAATTGGCAGGCAGGAACACAAGGATGAGCAGGGTGCCTGTGGGTTGGGGACTGGCCCCAGGCCCATGGATGGGCCTGGTTTGGCCAGAGTGGTCACTTGGGTAAGGTCTGGGTCTCCCTAACAAGACCCTGCAGGGGAAGATGTGGCAGTCTGACAAAATTATTTACTATTAGAAGTACCTTGCATAGTGCAGTTTCCTGATATATCAATTCATTCTAACAACTGTGAAGCCTTTAAAGATGACTGTAATGTGATTATTTTCCACCATAGTAACTAGGATACAGTGTTGGTGAAAAATATTTCAATATAGCATTCATAACAATCACATTATGGTTGTCTGATTTCTGTTTTGAGAACCACAGTTTTTCGGATAATATAAATTCATGGAAAAGATAAAAGCTCTGTGTAAATAAAATTCAGATTAAATTCTTCCAAAAGATTTTTTCTGCAGTGAGTTTTCCCTTTCTTCATGTACATTAGCTATGGGAAGCTGGTGATCAATCAAAGGATGATCCATCCTATCTGTTAAAGATATGTAGAAAACATAATTGGATGAAAAAAAAATTACAGCCAGTTGCTGGAGAAATTGAATGGGTTTTGAGTTAAATGAATTGCTCATTTGAATTTCTTATTGAAGAAATTCCTTAAGTTCCACTTGCTGCAGAGATGGGTATTAGATGGAGATTATTTTTCATCTCAGAAGAAACTGTTAGCAATAACTGCAGGGCGTTTTGCCCCCTGTGGTATGAGAAGGACAAGGTTATAACTTCTCCTAAAGCTCTTAATTCCTCTTCAGGTCAGCTTAAGGAAAATTATTTTCACTCTTAGTGAGAGTGGTGTGTTGAACTGGAATTGGGTGGCAGAAACATTAAAAGAAACTGTTCTTAAATTATTTATGTGCGGTACTAAACACAGACCATCTGACAGATGAATACCTGAGCATGCATGAATGACAAATGCTGCCTTAATCAGTAATGAATGATAGTGAAGACAGAGCAGCTTATGCAGATGAAACTGTGGGCACAGGACAGGTGCATGTTTACATTCCAGACAGGAATGGATGGAGGACTTCTCCAATTCAGGATGTGTCATGGGGAAGAAGTTGCACTGCCCAAGTGATGCATTTTCTGTTGGGTTCACATGTGCAGGGCTTGGTACAGGCAATTGGTCAAATACAGACTTGACAAAGTGTTGTAGCACATGCTCTCCAGGAAGAGCAGAGTGACATGAGGCCTTTTGTGACAGTGTAGTTTGGTGTCATCACCTTTGTCATCAAGGCCATGTCTGTATGAGTGAGATAAAGAGCTATTGGGGACGGGCAGGAATCCATGGGTCTGCTTGACTGTGTAAACCCAAGAGGAATGCTTAATAATTTGCATGAAGAAAATTGTGTCTTAAAAGATTTCCAGACTAATTACAAGAAAAATCATCAAGCTAAGGAGTTATTTTTGAGTGAAGGGTAGTGTATGATATCTTGTTTGGAGTCAAATGGAAAGCTTAAGGTTTTTTCTCCCCCACATTTTCAGGGACATGGAACCTCTTCTATTGATCCATAGAGCTGAGGATTTGTTCAAGCATTAGCATCCCAATCCCTGTTGTCTCTTTCTCCTTAGAACTGACAAAGAACAAGGAAACCACTACTGCCTTGACTATGTCTTATTGTTGTCCCTAATATAAAACACTAAACATTCTCTTCCTAATTTTAATCCCCAAGTGCTTTGGAGATTACCCCAGCTCTTTTATTAGATCTTCAAATACCAATTCTCCTTAGTCCATGGATCTCAGTCTAAATCTTTGTCTCCCTTTTGTGTTGCCTCAGAGGAGCAGAAGGTACAGTTCTATGAAATAATGTCACTACTCCTAAATTAAAAAGGAAATCCTTTTTTGTGATGTCAGATTCTTGAATTTAGCACTAGTTATGTTCATAGTGCACTGAAAACATAGTTTTCCATGCTGAATAATATTGTCTTATGCTTGTATTTCTCTCCTCATTTGCTTTAATTGTAAACACATCTGGGCAAAAATTAGGTTTTGCTGCTGAACACTGTAGACTCGCAATTCTTAAACAGGGGATGTTAGACACTGTCCTAGTGAAGTATCTGCAATAAAACTTTAATTGCAACTGTTGTTCATAATTCTTCTGACAGTTTGATCGTGGTAAAAGCTTAATAAGATTTGCTTGCACTGTGAAATTATGTTTGAAAAGAAATCTGTTCAGTAGATTTGCAGTTAGTATGAATGCAGGGGTGATGATGTTTAATTTAGTAACAGAACTAAATCCTTTTCTTTTCCTTCTGTTAACATGGTTCACGCTGAGCAGAGCTAAGAGCATAATTTCAGTTTATTCCTTCTCCTTCACCATGACTGGGTTTGATAATTCACCTGCAATAAGAGTTTGAACAGGCTTCACCAGTCTAAACTCAGAGAGGCACATGACTGCACAGGTGTTTCTGGGGGCTCAGATTTTGCTGCTCAGAAAATTACTTGGAGGGAAATTCTGTCAGAGCTTTGTTTCATTTAGAGTTCATGATGGTCTGATCAAGTTCGTGTAAGTCATAGGCTTCTTCAAATGGCTTTATCTGAGATCTAAAGGTACAGATACTGGTACCTATCTTTTGAAGGTACGTATATTGTAAAAACAGTGGTAGATGCTGTAACATAATAAAAATCCTTGTTATATATCCATCTCTAAATTTAATTCTGTGATATTTTACAAATACCATTGAGCTGTTCATATTTTATTGTATGGTATGTGTGCCAAGACATTGTATATCAGAGTGATAATAGAAAACATGACTATCAGACTGAAAATAGAACATTTAGAAGTGAAATTTTTCAGTTAAACTGATACTATTGATAGCCTTCAGAATGTGCTGTGCTAGACATCATATGCTTGTAACTGATTTCTCAGAATTACATCCGTGAATACAGCTTGGAAACAGTTCTAGTTGCTGTTTAAAGTTCAGAAGATCTGTGACTTTCAGGTTGTTTTTTTTTTTTTTTTCTTTTTTTTTTTTTTCATCTATGGAACATCTAGTGTTGAATTTTGCCTCACTATATTTCTGCCAAATGTCTCTAAATATTGCCCAGGTTGTTTTTTTCTTTTGTAACTAGAAATTTAGAAATTTTTACATTTGGGGTGGAGGAAAGGAATATCTGCTTTTATACCTGTAGGGAGGGGTTGTGTGTATGAATAAATGATAGAGGAAGAAAGATAAATTATAAGTATTCAAAAAATAAGCAATCACTTGGTTGATCCATGATCTTTTTCTTACTTGTTTATTCTTTGATACTTCTTTCCTTGTATTTTGTGTGTACTGTCATGCAATCAGGGCATATTACTTAGCCTTTCTGTATAATCCTTGTGTGTCTGGGTTTTTGCATTATTATATTTATATCTATAGACATTGATGTCTCCAGAACAGGAGTCATGGGAGGAACAAAGGAGATCTGAATGCAACTATTGCTATGATTTTGCTTGTGCTTAATAATTCTTCAGTTTAAGGTTAGTCATCTTCCTCCACAAGTTGTTCTCAAGTCGCTCAAGAAATATTTGTCATCTCTCCATTTGAATATTATACATGAATAGAACTATGTGTTTAATTACTTCCCATTTCTTTGTGTTTTACATGAAAATTCTGCTTATGAAAATGTGTATGCAGGTCCTAATAGCCCCTTTAAAATCAGGTTTGCTTGAATTATTCTTTTTCTTCCATTTTATGTTCTGGTTTATGGTGGTTCTGTGGTTTTGACCTTTATTAGCCTCCCTTGTGAACTTTCTTTCTCTGTATCTGAGCTAAGTCATAGCTCTCTGAAGTTTCACTTTAATATCTCTGTACCTGAAAACTCATTAATGTTTAATATTCATAGATGAAAAGTGAAATTTAATGTCTCCATGGATCCTAATAGATATTAAACTGAAAATTTAATGTGTTTCCTTTTAGACTCTTCCCCATATCTGAAAAATTTTAAAGTTCAGATTTTTTTCAGTATTGAAATATCCAGCTAAGGGAAAAGAGGGACTAACAATATTAATCCCTGTAATTGTAGCAGTCATCAGTAAAAAGTCAGTTTTTAAAGAACAGCTACTTCATGGTGGTAGCTGTCACAATATAATTTTTCCTCTGTGTGTACATGGTAATAATGGCCCTGCTTGTAGAGAGAATTTGGTCTTTCAGGGAGCCCTGGAGTTTGCCTTAGAGCCACTGAAGCATAGCTGGGTATCAGCTCTGCTGGGGAACATAAGGACACTCAGTTCAGCTAAGGTAGTGTGAAGGGAATAAAAGTGTTTTATGTTTATGCATAGAGACTTTCCAAAGACAGAAGGGAGACTCTCCTAAGCTCCCAGGCAGGCCTGGTGAAAGGCAGCCTGCAGGCAGACAGGAGCCTGCTGGGATGAAAGCATCCACGGGGCCGGGGTTAACCGGTGCTGCAGCTGTGAGCCAGCAGGAGCTGCAGGAGGGTCTGCTGCCTGGAGTTTGCTGGAAGCTGGCCCTCGGACAGGGGCCATCCAAAGGGTCTGTCACACCCTGCTGCACCTCGTGTTCTCAAGGGGGAGAGTGTAGTCGCATCCCTCTGGCTGCCACGTTTTCGGCAGCATTTAGTGGCTCTTGAACACAGACTCTGCCCGAATTCCTCGGTGCAATGCCATAGGGTGGTCTGAAGTACAAGATGTTTAGATATAGTAACTGATGTTATCAGTCTCAAACTTTAAAGGTAACATTTGTAGGAGTTGTGCGTACCGATGAAAAACAGGATGACTATATTTATGTAAACAGAAATTTAAATACCTGGCTTTGGATGTTGGATAGGTTATAGTTCTCGAAAAACTGGATATCTTAATTAACTCAGGAAGTGAACTCACACTGAAAAATAACTATTTTGCATTTTAAGGAGGACTCTTTCAAAATCTATATAAGTAGTCAATAACAAAGGTGTATATAGATCTTCTTCCAAAAGAACTATGATAATTAAATTTAATGCTCATCTTCATTGGTAGTTGTGGGATTTATTTTTTTTAAAAAAAAGGATTTTATGTTTAAAAACTTTGCTCACAGCTCCAGACCTATCAATTTGGTGTCTGTACATTACAGGGGGGAGAAAAATTGAAGGTCAAATCTTTGAAGCTACATTTGAGTTACAGTAGCTTACACTGCTCAATGATGTGTAACCTTCATTTCCTACCAAAGGAGTGGGAGATGAGGAATTAGAAATTAAACCTCAGTATATCAATCAAAGCTGTTCACCTTACTTTAATATGCTTTTCACGTTCTGGCTGTTGATAAAATTAGATTTAACTAATCACAGTACTCCTTTTAGTGAAAGATACTGTGATTGGTTTTTTAATTGAAAACTATTGGCATAAAATGGAAAGGTCAGCTTAAATGGCATTAGACAGAGGAGATAATGGGTTTGACCAATATCAGAATTTTTGGTTCAGAGAAAAAAAAAAGAGGTCATTGTTTGAATTTGAACCTCTCATAAGTCTTCCCTCCTTCTACTCTTGTTCATGGGGATGGATTTCTTTGCATATGTGAATTATTTAAATATGCTCTCACTGCAAGGGGAAAACCCAGCATTTATTCAGGCACGACCAAAAGTACAAGATGCGTTTGACCAAAATTGCTAGTAGTTTGATAATTTTAAGTATATGAGTCTTGTTGAATTTCAGTGTCATTACAGGTTTATAACATAATTTAATCATTACTATCTTAATTATTTATAAACATTTCAGTCATTGGTCCACTTTAATTAAGAGAATTCACTGCTGCTTTGTAAAATAGTGTTAGATTGGATAGGAAGTATGAAGTATTTATGAATCACAACATGGGTATGCAAGGCTATTTTATTCTTAGACAGGGAAAAAGCATGTTACAATAAATAACTTAATCTTACTTATTTTTAGGAAATGTAGCCTCCTAGTACTAGTCTTAGTTCTTCATCCATTTGGTAATCATGTTTCTTGTTGGTCTGTTTGGAAGTTTTTAATAAGCATTTTACACTTGCTGTTCTTAGCCTTATCCAATTACTAACAAAGTAATGCTGTTCTCAAAGTTCCATGTATTTCAGGGTCAGCAACAAGAGCTAAGAAGAACTTGAAAAAATAAGAACATTTAATCTAGGAGAGAAAATAATTTTCATGTCCACGAAAATGTAGCTGCTAGAAAGGAAATATGTTATTCTTGTCCCTGGTGGAAAGAACAAAGAAATGAAAGGCTTAAATTATGGCAAGTAATGCAGGTTAGATGAAAGGGGAAATTTCCTAATTGCAAGAGTAATGAAGTATTGAAGGAAATTGCCTTGAGTGCTTGTGCAATCCCTGCTATTGGAAATTGGCAAAGGCAGATGTGATTTAGGCATACCCAGTCCAGATTTGAGTCGGGGTAAGATTATACCTCAAAGGAACTTCCAGATGCATTTTTATGATTCTGCAACTGATTGTTGAACTTCACACAAAAAATCCTTTTAATTTTCTGTAGTAGTTGATTTATTTTGGTGTTATTAATTTACTTGTTCTTGCAATTGACTGGATTCATTGGAAGTCAGCCAAATCTAATATGGTTTAATATGTTAAGATATTTCTTATATCATTTTGTTATTGTTCCATTGCTAGAAAGTTAGAGTGAAAAACTTTTTCTCACATGAAGGGAGTATATTAAACAGTGCTGTTTCATAAAATCTCTCTCAATTTACTTAATTTTTAGAGAGTTACCTAGAAAAAGAAGTAAGGGAATAGCTTGACTTAAAAACTCTTACAAAAAGGTAATGACCGGGGGACTGAGTATGAAAAAGATATAGAGCTAAGTCAGATTGAGAAAAGCATGATTAGACCTAAACAAAGAATAAAGTGAAAATCACAAAAAACTAAAAACTAATAATAGTAGTAAAAAGAGGTATGGTTCAGACTGGGAAAAAAATGCAATATACATGTAATCTGACTTTACATAGTGAAGTTAAACAATGTCTTTAGCTCAGAGCTTAGGAACTGTTTTAAGCAGAGGAGTCTCAGACTTCCATGACTACCTGTGAACATGTAGAACGACTGAAAATTTTATTTTTTTTAGGTGCAAACTTCATTATGCTGGAAGCACTAGGAAGACTGTCTTTGGTCTCAGTAAATCTGCATTGAGTTCACGCAGAGCACAGAAACTGTCATGGTTCCAAAGACCTTGCAAGAGGTCTCCTTATCAGCTTCATGTTAAGACGACTGAACAAGAATGTAAAGCTGTCAGTCATGTTTAATCGGCTTGTTTCTGTGCACTTTGTTTGGAAATCTTTTACACAATGGAAGTGACTATCCAGTGCCCACATAAGAAAAGAATTCTGAGAGATCGAGTAATGATGCATATGCTGCAGCATCAGCAAGCCTGCTGATAAGAGTGTTTTCTCTCATTTGTGCAGATTAGCTTAAGGTCTTCCTTAAAGTGCAAGGTGATAATTCTTTTCCAACATGGGTTCATTACTTCAGTTAACTAAACACTGGGGTTTTAAATCCAATGTAACATGAACTGCAAATTACAAAGTTGGTTATTAATGCCAGAAGCTTGAGTTTTCTGCAGATAGTTGCCTGTGGAACATGAATTTTGTCGTGGCATAAATCAGTAAGAAACATTAAAAATACTATTCAAACAAATCCATATTTTCCCTCTACTATTTCTGAAAATGTGCAGACAGCTACATAAAATAAAAATTCACTGTATTTCACCTGTATGCTGAGCTGTTTCATTTTATGGTCATGTAACTGTAGAGATTATAATTTAAAGATTTAAAGCTCATTAAAATACTTATTCAAAAATCTACTACTTTTCTTCTTGAACAATTGAAAAATTACTCCTGGAAGACTATTAGCTTCTGTGTATACTTGGAGGTGTCAAATTAAGTTCTGCCTTGTGTTGTAGTCAAAAATATAGAATAATCTATCTCATTGCTATAGAAAATGATTTTTTTTCTAACAAATTTTTAAGTTGTGCTAAAACATTCCAGGCAGCAAATTTTGCTCAAGTTAGTTTCTGTATCTGACCTTTCTCTTACAATGTTTCTCCTATTATAGAATGTGAAAAAACCAAAAAAAATAGCCATTTCTACTGAAAATATTGATCAGTGGCAATAATTGGTAGATATCCTTTTTCTAGTATTACTGGGTCTGCTGGAGCAGTGGTTTCAGATTTGCTGCAAAGTTGTTCTCAGTTGTGCCACAGAGATTTGAACAATGTTCCAGTTATGCTGCAGCTCGTGTTTTTATAAGAGGTGCACCAGATGAGAAAAAGAAAAATTAGAAAATGCTTCTGAAATTATTCTTGTCACCTCATGAAGCAACACATAAGTTGAATTTTACTCATTAGAGGTAACTGTAGTGAAAATTCTTCACTCTTTATAAAATCTGTTTCCTAAGAGAGAATGCTCTTCTAGTAAAGCAAATTAAAAGGCAAATTGCATCAGAAGTTATCATAAGGAAATAAGGTTTTTAATCACCACTGAACAGATAAAGCAAGAAAGGGGTTCCTGCTTAAAACACCTGACATTTGCATCCTGCAAAAGCACTTTTTATGTTAAGCTAGTGCCATAGCCAACACAAAACAGTGTGGCACTTAGCATAGTAAAAACCTAATGACATTTTTCTAAACTTCAGGAAAAACATGTATATTAAGAGTCTATTAAGAAAAAGCACTGTCACATTTTTATTATTCAGCCTTTTAGAAATTACAAAATTAATAACACTGTGGTTCTTTCCATGGACGTAGGTTCTGTTTTGATTTTTGTGACTTGGTGTTGTGTTGGTTTTCGGTTTTGTTTTAGTTTTTTTTTAAGGAGCTGTTTATATGAAAGAACATACTTAAAATTTTCTTTATCCATGTGGCATATAATGAAACATCTCGGAAACATAGGATATAATATAATCTCTTCCAGGAGTCACTCAAAATCATTGTTTATATTGTTTATCAGGATGGTTGTACAGATCTTTTTTTGGTTCAAAACCAACCAATACTGGCAAAAATCCTGCTGAGTTTCTTCAAACTCCTTTCAGGTATTTTGATGTTAAAAATAATTTCTGAAAAAAGTAGTTATTAAAAAATGCAGCATTAACACGATTTCAAGTATAATTTTTAAATTTATTTTAAATTTCAGGATTTTAATTTTAAATTTAAAATTAATTTTTATTTATTATAAATTTCAGGAAGTTTAAAATTTCCTGAAAATGAATAATTCAATATTAATGCAGGCTTTTCTGCAAGATGACCCTATAGGGCTGTCAAAGCAGTCTTCAGCTGAAAAAGATGACCTGGAGAGAGCAGTGCATGGGCAACATGTATTCATTTAGGTCTGTCATAAATGCTCATGTTACTGGAGTCTGGTTTCTTTTCCTTGAACTGGAAATAACACAAGTGAAAATAAAACAAGAAAATATAGATTTAGGTGTTTTTGAGCAAATCTCTGAGCAGGTAGAAAGAGATGGGAGTTGCATGGTCTGTGGAATATTTTGTTTTATTATTATTATTAAAAGTTTTCTTTTATTTTCTTTTATTAGTATTAAAATATTTTACTATTATTATTATTATTGTTATTATTGTTATTATATTTTTTCTTTCTTATCCTTTAAGTCTAGACTCTTCCTCTGCCCTACAGTCAGTTCAAATTGTGTCATTTGGAAAGCCAGGGTTCACTGCCGGACTTCATAGGTCACCTTTAGCAATTCATGATGCTTCATATTCAACAGATACAGAGTACAAACTCCTCTGGAGTTCTGTGCTCATGTTTTAACTTAATCTTTTTTGCTGTGGTTTTGTGACCTGAAATATATAACCGTAGTGCAGCAATAACAGCTTTTTTATACCTGTCTATAAAAGTCTCTGTAATGAAATGCTTGGGGAGCTTGGCATTTTCTAAATAACATTATTAACAGCTTTGATTTGGAATTGATGGCATGATGCTACTGGGTTGTCCATGATAGTCTAGAATCTACAAGCGCAAATAGTGTGATATAAGTGTCTCGAAAATGAAATAACCTCGAGCCATTCAGATGTCACAGACTAAATCAAGTGCTGCCCTTTTTTTGATATGCTGGGCTAATTATTTCTACTAATGTAAATGTCAGTGCAATGAACACTTATTTGCTGTGGCATAGCAAATAAGTGGCACAGGAAATCTGAGCATATGAAGAAATTCATCATGTCCTGAAGTCTCTGTTATATGGCTTCAAGCCAAGGATATGGAAAACAAATTTTTTTAAGTGTTTTAAAAGTACATAAAAATGGAGTAAAAATAAAAGGCAGTAATTTAGTCTCAATGTATTTTGATTTTTTTCATTCTTTTTGGAATAGTCTAGATCTAGAGCCTTTACTGCCTTTTCTTGATAGCAAATAGTAGCTGTATACATTTTTCTGGCCAACCTTGGCTTCACCATCAGTGCCTTTCTGATGGGCATCAATTTTGGCTGGCAGTGGCTGCCTAGCATGGGGGCAGGACCAATGGGAACTGTCTGTGAATGGCGTCGATACCTGGGCTCCCCCTTGTGCAGGGCAGCTGCTGCCCACCCCAAAGCCTGCCACTGCATGAACTGCAGCCACTGCTCCCCACCTAGAGGGACAGAATCCCAGAGAAGGATCCAGACAGGAAACATGTAACCTGGAGCTTCAAAACTGTCACCTGATATTTTTAGGCCATGCTAAAATAATGCCTGTCCTGCTGTCTTTAGGGAATATTCATGGTGGATCCAAATTGTTACATTGATACTTTGATTTTGTGGTGATGGGAGCTTCACAGGCACTTAAGGGCTGTATTGTACCTTTTCTCTGTGTGTGGTACTTATGCACAGATCTCACTTCACACATAGGGCCTTTTTTGTTTTTTAGTCTTAACACTGAAGAGATACAGGAAAGAAGAGCCACACAGGCAGTGTTCAGTGCTTAAGCATAAAGGTGTAGAGATGAGGTAGTGTGATGTTTGGGGTTTACGCCTTTTCCATCGATCAGGCTGCCTTAAATCAAGCACTTCATTAGGGGAAAAACATTTTTGTTTTCATCTTTAATATCCTCATCCAGTCACTGCACTGGAATGGATTTTGCTTGAGCACTTGACTTGAGATTTGGCTGCCATAGTGCTGAGATTTCACTGTGATGATCTTGTGCTAAAATGTACCATAATCAGGAAAAGGGGAAATCTTTCAAAATAAATTGTTTTCTTGACTCTTCCAACTGCTGGGGATGAAGCTTCATGAGAATGTCTTCATATACTTTTGATAATACCAGAAGAGAAATTTGGTAAATGAATATATTGTGATTTTGCGACTGATATATAATGATCATATGATCTTGCACCCAGTGACACCATTCATTAAAAAGTTACCCTTAATATTATTTTGTTGAAGGAATGAATTTTATTGCTCAGTGAGTTCAGGTTCTTTTGTTATTGTCTTTTTTGATCAGAGTAGTTGGTCAGAGCTTAGAGCCCTGAGAATGATCGGTGTTAGAAGGGTACAAAAAAAGTAGTGAATTATGTCTTTTCACTACACTGTTTACAAACACTATACAGAAGCTTTTATTTCAAGAACAGAGAGGAACCAGTGGTTATTTTTGTGCTTATCCTGAAATATACCCAAAGGTGTCTAAGTACTTCTTCACTGCTTTTATTTCCCATGTGTATCTTTTCCTGAGTGTGAACAAATGCTTATGTCTAAATAAGATTATTTCCTAAAATTCATTAAACAATTGGAAGTGGTTATGCTGATCATTATATGATGTTTTGTTAGTGCAGTATTCAATTATATGTTGCTGTTTAGTAAAATGTCCCTAGAGCCAGTGAGCAAATCTTCACACTCAAAGTAAATCTGTAATTTCTGTAATTTCTTTTTAAAGGTGCATTTCCATTGATACACCATCTTCCCTTGCCTGAGTCCTCTCTAATTGTCTGCCTCCACAGAGTGAAATTAAAAATAAATGAATTATTCAATGAAGGCACTTGTTTCTTAGTTCAAGCTTTCAAATGTCAAAGTACAGAAGCTTTTTTTCCTCTCTGAGGGATCTAATAGCATGTGAGTGATTTTTTGGTAATAGCTCTATTTTTTTTGTAATTGAACCAGATGTTAAGTCTTCTCTGGAGAAGAGTCTTCTCAGTTTATGTAGTACTGTATCAGTCTTGCATCCCAAAAGATTTGAGGTTAATGTGAAAATGAAATAGTAAGGCAGATGCTGTAAGTAATGCTCCTGTAGGTGGGTAATCCCTTTTGGACTGAAACATTTAAAAATATGTAACTCAGAGGCACATACCACATGTAACAAATGGTTGGATGATAAATTGTTGTAGGATTGTTTTGACAATCAGTCAAAATCCAATGCTTTGTATGCAGTGGGGTATTTGCTGTTGTAAATAGCTCTGCAATGATGAAATGGTTTATGAGGTCAAGGCTAAGGGCTGTAGGGGCAGACTCCACTATTGTGGGTGACGTCAGAAATGTTTTGGAGGGGAAAACCCTGAGTATGTTTCAGCTACTTAACTGAGCTTGTTTCTTACCCATATGTATTTATATGTCAGTAAAGAATACGTGTAAGCTTTCCTTTTGTGTTAGGATAAGGTTCAGGGGAGAAGCAGGGGCAGGTGTGCCTGAGTCTTCTCTTTTCTCATATCTTGGTTCCCACCAGAAAGAATCCTTATTTCATGTGTAGGAAGGAACCATAATGTTCTGAAGTCATGCTTTCCATTTCTAAGGCCCTTGTGTATACCAAAAGTCTACTACTGCTCTTACAGGCAGTTGTAGAACTAACACTTCACAGTATCCATGGAATGTTGCTGCCATTTAAGTACATAAAAACTCAGGATGTGCAAATAGCAAATGTGTATTTCCAGAATGCCATGTCTCTTATGATGTATGGTTCAGTAACTTGCCTACTCAGAGGTAATAATCCTTGATAAATTTTTTCTTTTATGGGTTGGAACCCAACCTAATTTGGTTATTTGTTTAAACACCTAAACATATTTTTGTGCTGAATTCATTATGCATTTTATAGCATGAATTTAATAGTTTGATCTGTTTATACATTACCCCTAAAATGAAGAATTTCTTTTGTTGCCTTATTTAGCATTTGTACCTCTGTGTTGTGGTTAATTTTATTTCACTTGAGTCCATCAGTTTATGGTTAAATATATATGCAGCAAAAACTCAGAATCCAGATTTATTGGCACACTCCATCTTTTATTATCATATTCAGCTACTCAGAACTTGTTGTTCTGAGATGGGATGTAGAGTTGTGTGGGCTTTCTTGTATGCATTTTTTCAAGTAGCTTGGTAGTTCTTGTTATCCAGCCATTACACCAGAGAATCAGCCTGTGTGTAACTAAACCAGAGCTGCTTCTAGTTTGGTGCAAAACAGTTTTAAATTGTCAAGGTAGCAAAAAAGATGGAGAACTGAGAGAGAAAAGTATGTAGGGAGAAGACAAATGCTAGAATAAGAATACTACATTATTTTTCTTTTTTTTTTTCTTTTCCTTCTTCCACAGCTAGAAATGAAATGGGAGCTCTTCCAGTCATTATCATCTGGGTAAGAGAGGCATGTAAGCATACTTAGAGATTTACAGTGGAGCCTTGCAGCAGTTTTCAAAAATTCCAGAAACTGTGTTTTAAGGTCTTTCAAAATGCAATTTGTTTACCCTCAGGTAGAAGTGAAATGGAGAAACCCATTTTCTCAAGTTCTTTTGTATCTTGTTAAACAATATAGCAACTTGGAAAAAAGAAAAAAGAAAATATCCTTCAGTTGCTGACAAGGGAGATATTTAGTTGAGGGACTGAAGGCAGTTCAGATTTTTTCAGAGCTAAAGAGCTTGCACTGCAAAACTCTTGCTCTTCCCAGAGAGTTTGTCTGTGCAACTCGACATCCCTTTCTAAGCCCTGCTTCATGCTCACTGAAACTCACATGCAGGTGAAACTAGTGTGTACACAGAGTGAATTTCCTGAAGTCCAGTCCCTGTAGGGGTCACAGCGCTCAGTCAGCACTGAGATGGTGCTGTCTGAATGCTGGTTTTACAAAGTGACACATGAGAGCATTCTATTGAATTCCTCTTACACTGGAAGGATGTTAGAGCTGAAAAATTGCCATAGTACAATGTGAGGGAGTTAAGGGATTTATTAAAAAGAAATCCCAGCAATCCAAACAATACTCTCAGTAGTTAAACTGGAACTTCTAATGGTACCAATACAGTGGTTTGTTTCCTGTTTCCTCTTACAGCAATGTTACTGTTCCAAAATATGAGCCACAGCAAGGCTTCTATTAGTTTTTGTCTATCATACGATATTTGGATTTATATTTATCCTTTTGCTAGATTAATTTTAGTGAATATATTTATTTAACTATATTATGCTTGCAAGAGTCTCCTGGTACATTAGACTTGTAAATGCTATCAGGCAAAGTAGCTACCTGTAATATAATTAATATTTTTAAAGAGTAATGGCATCAAAATGCAAATAGATAACAGGAAACCAGCTGTAAACTCTACTACTCAGCTATCTTTCAGTGTCCTGCAAACTTGCCATTTAAATAACTGATTTTAAGGAAATAAGCTAGCACAGGAATAAAAGATCACAAAAGTAAACTTTATCTTGCTTTTGATAGTTTAAATAGTTTTTCATTTTTGGATCCAAGTGATTCACACCACCTGTGCCCATACTGAGAAGGGTACAAGTTTAATTGAAGTGAATCTGTCTGGGTCTGACTTTAAAGAACCAGTTACTGCTTCAGAGTAGATTATTTTAGAAATTTTTGCTTAAGAATCATGATTAATGCTGTTGCAGCCTGTTTTCTACCTTATGCTTCTGACTTTAAAACCCAAGCAATTTAATATTACTATTAGAACATTGGCCTTGTTTGAACTCAAAAATTATTGTAATTAATGTGTTCATTTTAATGACATGAAAGGTTAGATATTTTGATAACCTGACACATTTTTATCAGGATGTATTAAGTTCTTCAGTTCTTTTATGTGTGAACCTCTGACTTTTATCATATTAAAATATGACAGCAGTATTTTCTTGGAATATGTTTGCAAAAGTGGTAATAGAAGAATAAACAAACTAGATTGCAGTTTGGCATTATGTAACATAAGTTGCCTTTAATACTAAAACTTAGAAATATAGGCCATGCTAGCAGAGTGTGATGGACTTTCCTCAGTATTTCAGGGATTTGTTGGAGAGCACTGAGCTCACTGCACTTTGCCCTGAATATCCAGCATTCTCAACTGACCCAAAGGAGGTATTTTCAGTATAAATCTTTGTCAGGGGGATTTCTAGCATCCTTTGCTAGAAAGACTGATTACTTGAAGGTAACCAGTCATGGCTGGAATTCCTAACTTCTTGTTTACAAATCCAAAAGCCTTTGAAACCCAGTTTAAGGATGGCTTAGCAACCAGATCTGCATCATGTAGCTTGGCAAATATCTGTCTGTCCTAGAAAAAAGAAACCCTAACTGAGCATGCTGGAGCAATTTCACTTGGAGTCAGTGAGTGCCATCCAGTTCTGTGCAGCCAGTGGTGTAAAATCAGTAAGAGAGTATGGGTGAGTCCAGTGTTCATTGGGTTTACGAACTTCAGACATGGAGGGCAAAGCTTCACTATTACACAGGCATGAGATTTTTCTAGGGCTTTCAGGGTTTCCTAGTAGAAGGCTGATCAGATGTTGTGTCCCTGGAACAGCTGTTCGAGTGTGTTTTCTCATAACTTTGAGAGCATTTCTAGCACTGATTTCATACATGCCTTTTGTTCCGGACATAAACCTGTAATTAGCAGAGCTAAAGTTTTCATGTTATTCTTATTAGCAATTAATCTACATTTCATATACTTGCAATTGTACTTTTTGATTCTTAATTTTCATAAAAATACTAGCTTTTAGCAGAAAGTATCAAGAGAGGGGGGAAAAAAAGAGCTCTAGGAAGATAATCTTGCTTAGAAGCAAAAATAAGTTGTTACCTTTACTCAGGAATTTGGAGTTTGGAAAGGGGAAGTCAGTTTACCAACTACATATTGTATGGGGGTTTATTTTCTGGGTGTTCTGTGGGAGTGGGGTGTGTTTTGGGGTATTTTCTCCCTTATTGCCTATTGTGAAGATCTGCAGGATTTGAAAGTGCTTTGAGAATTGCTTTGCTCTGGGCCTTTGATGTAGTCCTTTGACCTTGTGTGTATAATAACTTAGTAGCAGCTATTAAAAAACTTGCAAAAAAATGAAAGGGAAACATTGTAAAGTGCAGAGTAACTACAACTCCAATCTTGCACAAGTGATACTTTAAAGAAAAAAATCCAAGTCCTTCATGTGTTGAAGGATAAGGCATTTTTGAAACCTGTTCAATTTAATCTCCATGAGCTTCTTGCCAGGCAGTCATATCGGGACACTGCTGAAAAGAGAAATGTTAAGCTCTAGATGTTTGATATACTTTAAATTGTTTGTCAAGAACTAAATTCACTGTTTTCTCACAGTATTTAGAAAAATAACTTCATTTATCACAGTAAACTTTCAATATTTGCATTGAATAAAGTGGATATGGCTACTGCCATGTTATGAGGGTTCCTCTGTAATAACATGAACCACTTATGTATGTATATATTTATTTGTTTGTTTACTCTTTTCACAGACACTTCCTTTGGGGCTGGGAGATGGACAGCTTTTTACCTGGACTGATGGCCTGAAAAGGAAGGACTGGCACGATTATGAAAGCATTCAAAAAGATGCTATGCGTTCAGGTATACATGAGTTCAGAACAAATTGAAGTGGTTTGTTTACTCATTCATTCTCTCTCTGTTTGGTCTTTTGTGTCCTTTAAGGAGGCATTCCTAACAACTTTTTTTTTTATTGTAGCAATGTCACAAGGTTGTTATGTCCTGAATTGAGAGGTCAAACCAAGCACAAATAGCTTCTCTGAAAGTAGCCAAGTGACAATGTGTTTCCTGCTAGTAACTATATAATGATTGTACAACCAGCAAAAACCTTATCAACAAATTATTTTCCATGTTGAAGTCAGTTGTCAGACTGTGACCAAGTAGAGTGTTGGTTTACAGAAGGACATATGTTACAACTATGGCCAAGTTGTCTTTAAATCAATGCCCGAGTTCAATAACCTATAGTGCCAAGAGCCTTTGACACTTCTACCATTGTCAAATTCCAATCGTTTAGTCTTGCTAAAGCAACCTCATCTCATTATGACAGTCTACAATTATTTGAAAATGGGAGAAAATTGTGTTTGCAAATAGACTGAAGGACACTTTGTTGCAGTGAGTAATGTAATTTTAATGTACCTTCACATGCTGCATCCCATACGTGCAGAGAGTATGGTTTGTGTTCCTCTTTCTGTCATCAGAGCATGTTCAGATTTGAGTTCTTCTTTTACAACATAATGCACAACTATTCAACATAAGATGAATTAAATTAGAAGGAAGGATGTGAAATAGCAGTTGAATTACACCTTAATCAGTGTTTGAAAGTCATTATTTTACAAAGGCCAATCTACTATTGTAAAACAAATTATGCTGTCTTGATCCCACTGTCTTGAGACAGACAAAACCTCCCCCAAAATATCTCTATAACTGAATCTCGTTGACAGATTCATAAGACTTGGTAAGTACTTAATTTTGCAGGAGCCTGAGCTAGTAAAGTATTGCAAGTGTATGTTAATTTTTTAAGCTATTTTCCCCTTTCTCTTTTGAATCTTGATTACTTACTAAAGAAATTATCCTTTCCTCCCACATGCTTAGGAGGTAAAAAAGATAGGAAGGGGAAGGAAATTATTCTCGACAATTTGGTAGTTGTCAGATCAATAATTGCTGTGTTCCAAATTGCTATATGTAAAATGACAAATATGTAAGAGAGAATGTACAAAGTAAAAGCAGCATGTATTTGGAAACTTGCATACATGTGGGGAATATCATTGCTGCTTGGAATGGACCTGCATGGATGTTTTGGCAGTGTACTTTTAATTTCTAAATATGGACCCCATATGTTTTGGACAATAACAGTAATACTTATGATTGTCAGATGGCCAGCTTAAAGCATTGCCAATGTAATGCAAGCCAATGTAATGCATGGAGTTGGCTGAGAAACTGAAAAAACATGTTATATAGCTTTGTAGTTCCCAGTCCTAAACCTAGCATGATAACTGTAGTAGCATGTGAATATTAAGGTATTCTGACTTATTTACATTTTTTTTAATTTTAGCATTTGCTGAGTTTGACATTTTAGAGATATATTTTAAATAGTTTATATTTTTCATCATTATTCAATAGGTGAAAATATCTTTTAGTGCTCTTTTCTTTGAAAATCACAATATGATAATAAAAATACAAAGCTAGAGCATCTCAGTGCACTCTTTTGGGATATACTATATCATTTTTCTTGCTAATAGCATTAGCTGAAATGCACTATTAGTTAAAAATCTATCTGAAAGCACGATGTAAAAGGGCTTCTCATGACATTTCAGGAAAGGCGGTTAATGCTTGTTGTACAGAAACGAAGAATAGAGTGAGGTATTTTTTAAATTCAGTCTTACTGTTTATCTGTAAAGCTTACGATTTCCTAAGCACTGAGAATGTGGATTTCATAATTTCTAATTATGGAGAGGTACTAATTTCATGTAGTAGTGCTACTACTACTACTACTAGTTTCATGACTACTGCTGTTTCATGGACAAATATTTTAATCCCTTCTCATTCAACCAATTAAAACCTCTTTGTGAATTTGGATGGTCTTCCCTCTTGAAGTCAAGAGTAAACCCTTTTGCATGACATGCAGAAGAAAAAGGTATTATTTCTATTTATTTTAAGTGTTTCTTACTTCACATTTTGTTAACATGGTGATGCTACTTGAGAAGGTGCTTGAAGGGAAGGATGGAGAGTCAACGCTTTACACGTAGCCAGAACTTAATTTAAAAGCACTTTTGGAAGTCTTTGTAAAGACTTCCAAACCAGTTATAACACTATTAGTTGGTTAATCTTGATAGAAAAATTCAAAAAGACAGGGAAATGCTGTTGGGTTGCAAGAGGACAAATTGTTGGTGGAACAGGGAAGTTACCTATTTAGTTGCCAGTTATCCAAGCGCTGATTTACACAATGTCAGAAAGGAAATCTAATGACTTAAATACACTTTCTATCATGCTATCAGTACAAAATAGATGTAGTGAAATGAAAATTAAGTTATTCAGTCAACCCAATCACTTCCATTCTTCTCTGAATATTACTCTGTCATTAGCTCAAAACCAGTGTCTGAAATATAGCAAAAGGAAAGCAAAAGTTAACCTTAAAAAAAAAAAAAAAGTAATTCTTAACAAAACAGTTGTGATAGATACTTTGGAAGGAAGGAAAAAAAAAAGAAGTTTAATTGCTTCCATTTTCTAAAGTGAGCCATTAAGTCAATCACATATAACAATGGAATGGGAGGGAACAAAATAAGCTAATCAGAGAAACTGACTTTATTGGAGTTTATAAGTCATGCCAGCTTTTGACACGAAATCAGAATTTAAAATAAGACCAGTTTCTATTAATTTCTTTTCCTGTGGGAATACAACTGATGACATGCCTTGATGAATAATATACTTAATTTGCATTAAAAATATGAGAACTGTAAACAAATGCAAATCTTACATCTGTCAGTTTTTGTTTTGGTAAGTAATAAACAATGTCTTCTGTGTATCAGAAGAATGATCTTGCCTTGGGTTTCAGAGTGGTGCATGAATGCAGCCTGCGTAGCAATGAACCGGGTGGCTCCTGGTGTGTGTGTTAGCCCAGCTACAGCAATGCCTGCTGTGTCAGGGCACTGTAAATCCACCTGTATCTCTACAGAGGGTGGAGATCCTGGATGCTGAGGCCCCTGGCTTTGCCGTGAATCAGTTACTGTAGTTGCCATTTCTTTGTTTTATCAGAGACTTCCCTACTTCAGTTGTATAGGGAGGACTCTCAGGACATTTCTGCCAAGAGGTTAATTTCAGGGGCATGTCAGCTTCTGTGGCTCTGATAGCACTGGTTTCCCATGGTTTCTGTGCTGCACTAGGAGCCTGAGATCTCTCAATGCCCCCATGAGGGATGAGATTCACAGGAGAGGGCCATGAAAGCCTAAGGCAGTAATTCAGAAGCATCCATGAGAAGACATGATGTTAGTTTCACCTCTATCTTTATGTCCTGGGTAGTGAGACTGAACATCCTCAAGAATCAGTCAATGTCATTGTTTCTTAATTTCTGAAAGTTATTTCATCTGTTTCACTCAAGAAATTATCAGCTTTATCATCAATTGCGAGTAGTAGCAGTAATGATGAATTACAGCTCTTCTCAGGCAAGAGGAGGGATTCATATGTGTGATTTCTGGGCTTTTAAAGAAGTGCAGATTGAATGTTTATGTTCAAATATGGTGCTGTTTCTGATCATGGCAACTTATTTCTAACTACTAGTGATAACTTTTCCAGTGTAAAGTACTACAAAAGGGTAACAGGTTGAATGGAGAAAGGAGAAAAATCCAAGGTTTTATTTCTGAAAGCATGTAATCAATTCTATCAGTGATATTAATAGCTGATAAGATATACTTAGACTATATACTGAAAGTGGGTTTTGTTTTCAATTTTTATTCTTTAAATACAGTCTTTAATTTTTTTCCCTTTATAATGCTTCAGAGGTATTTTTGTCTGATTGCATGTGTATGCTGAAATTATTATATTCTATAAGATGGATTGAAAATTCAGTGTAATAAACTAATTTCTGAGAGAATGGTAAAATAGAAGAAGCTGTGTTAATATTAATTTATAAAAACCTTTGTCTTCAAAAGAAATTGGCTAAGGAAAAGAATAAGTGGCTGTCAATATTTTTATGTTTGACTATTGAGCCATTTTGGTTTTGTCTGCTAATGAGATCTCAAAGGAAAAACCTTTTAGAAAGTACTGTAACACCCAGTGTCTATTCCAGCAGTTACTGAGTCATTTGCAGTCTTTGTTCCTCCTATTTGTACATTTAAATAGCATGCAGAAGCTTTATGGGGAGGCAGGGAGGGAATGAAGGTTGTAATTCTTTCCTGTATTCAGTATTGTCTTTACCTTTCTGCTTCTTCAAAATGTTACCTTGACTGGGAGAAGGAGATTTTAAAGATCTTGACCTTTAGATGCCTCAGTGCAGGCCTTTCATAGAGATTAGTTCTATAAACAAACAGACAATATGTTCTGTAGTTCTACAAACATTCATACAGATTAGTTTTATAAACAAGCTGAGCAGAGATATTGAAAAATAAGTGACCTGTACATGTTTGTGATGACAGTGGAAATAGAATGGAGCTCTCTGTTCTTGGGGTAGAATGTCAAAAGACGACAAAAGACATGAACACTTCTGTACAGCAGTAACAGATAGTAAACAGCTGAAATATGACTTCAGTGTCACTTAAATTGTGTGCTGGTGATCCTTTTCCATCACTTCTGCTCAAATATTTGGTTAATCCTTATCATAATTTTGGATAGTGCCCATTCTTAAATTCCGAAGAACTTGTCAAGCCTAGTGCCAAAGTGTTTCTAGAAGATATGATGCAGAATGATACAGAAAACAACATTGATTGCAATTCCCCATTTTCTATGAAAAAAATTAGCTCTGTGATACTTATATAGATAAAAGTAATAAAATTTGTGCAAGAAAATAAATGTATACTAAAATACTGATTTACTTACGCCATATTTCATATGGAATTATGCACTGGAATTTTTTCAGCATTATGTATTAAACAAGTTTACTAAATTTAATTTAGGTCTTTGAACTTGCAATTCCTTTAGAAGGAATTTGAGAATTTGCAGTATAATTGGAACTGTAGTGGTAGCCAAGGTCTCAATAAGCAGTCATAACTTAATTGTTCATAGTATTAATCATGAATATGCTTCATGCAGTTTACAATGTATTGTTTGAAAAAGAGAAAAATGTTCATCAGTTTATCTTAATGCAAGTCTAACATGATTAAAAAATTCTGAACAGTAATGTTAATCATGGCTTGTCAAGGAGAGAGCACATAAAGGATGTAGAATATGAAAGATGGATGCAATCTTCTGCAGTTACATAAAGTATTTCACATATTAAAATGCATTTGCACCATAAATAAAGTGCTGCAGACTGTGATCCGATTCTACCACTTGTAATGGTCTGGATGTCCTATTGAAAACAGTGAGATCAGCCTGGAGCTGGGTGCCAAGCATGATAAAACTATTATGCTCTAAAATACTGATTTGGAAAGAGAAATTATTATTTTTACTAGTGCCTTCTTTAAAAGTTTAAACCCTGGTAGTTAGAAAATACAGTTTAGTGTTTTGGTTTTTCATCACAAGGCCTTAAGGTTTTCTGTGGGTAACTATGGACTGACTTCCTCAGATTGTGAAATGGCATATCACAGTATTATTTAAGCAGGAGCTTGGGTACACATTTTTGCAGGCTCTCAGGTTACAACTTAGAATAGTTACACTGCAGAAGAAGACAGGAAGTATAAGGCTGCGGTTGTATAGAATTTGCCTCTGTCAGAAAACTCTGTGCATGATAAACCTCTTGCCACTTAAATCTATGCATAAAAACAGTTTATAGGTGGCTGTAAGTCAGAGCCAAGCTTGTATTTTAAAGCACAAAGCCTCTGTTGCCTTGGCCAGATATGAGGCCCTTTTTGTGGCTGAAGTAAATATGATTCTTTCCCTGTTCTTCCCTCTCCTCACCCCCTGTCACACACACACACTTTGGAAACTCATCAGTTAAACCATTTAAATGTAATTGGAAAGCTAATTTTTAAGAGCTACCAGGGTGACCAAGGAAGGGGAAGCAGAGTTGATAATATGACTTCTGTTATTTAGAACACTGAAAACTATCTTCTGCATGCTTTTCTGTGCTGGGACATGGCATGTTGATTTTTTACCTTGATAGGCAGGAAGAAAATTGCATTCCCAGAAACTTGGCAAGAACTATCTATTGACTCTCACTCTTATCAGTGATACATATTCTCAAATGAAACTAGTATCCAGAATTCAAGTGCTCTCTTAGAAAAATTATTAAAGTTGCTAGGTTGTCATCTTTCACTATATTTTCCATCTGTGTGGGGATATGTGGTTTCAAATCCTTAAAACACCAAAGTTTACTCTCTAGTACCTTCTCCCATTGTATTTGAATGTTGATCTGAGTGCTCACGCAATTTTAAAAAAGAAAGAAGCAAGCCAAAGCAAAAAAAAAAATTTAAAAAAATAAGAAGCAGATGCCATCTGTTTGTGATAGCCCCAAGTATAATATTTCCTGTTGAGTATAGCAGTGAAGACCTGTCTTCAGGGACTTACATCAGTAATAGTGATCAAGAGCTGATATTGGTGAAAGTATTTAACAAATGATACTTGGGGATTTAATAAAGTTGCTGACTTAAAAAAGAGGAAGCCTGACTTCAGAAGTTTGTGTCTGGGGTTTATTTGGGAGGGAGAGTATGAGAGGGCCTCTCAGCTAAAATGGATCTTTTAATTTGGCATTTGCATTCTAGAATGATGGTTCAGTTTTGGCTGTTAGGCATCTTTCTCTTTGTGCTTAAACATTTTCAAGGCTCTCTAAGTAGTATTTAGTAGGAGTTCTTTGTAGATACTTGGCTGGTTGGGTTTTTTGTTTGCTTGTTTTTTTGAGAGAGAGATGTTCTGTAATAATTCTGAAAAAGGAATTTTATCTGCATAGTCTTCAAAAACATGAGGCTCAGTTGCAGAGAGAGTTTGGAACAACCAGACAGCTTACAGACCTTCAAGGTGGACCTGTCTGTATGTAAGGAGGAGGAGAGCTCTGTAGATCATCTAAATTGATCATATTAGCTTTTGTGATGGGTGTAAAAATGATCAAGTTTGTCAGTTCAGGGCAATTATTGTTTGACTCAGTGCAACAAAGAAACATCTCTTAGTTTGCTGTGAAAACTCAAATACAGAGAAGGCAGCGGGAAGCAGGGGACATGGTTACATTCACAAGAACCTTTTTGGAGTCTTGTGTTTAGCCTTTTGGTCTTCAAGAAGCCAACAAGATGCTTGGATTCCTGAAAAAAAAACCAACTAATAAATAGTGCCTGCTTTCCTGTCATAGCTTCTTTCTTTTGAGGACATGAATGAAGTTTGCATGTACAAAAGTCTAGTATAGTTATCTCAATGCAGTTTATGACTGAAATATGTGTAAGGTGACTTTCTTTCTTTTCCTTTCTGTTTTCATTAAATAAGCTGACAGAGGAAATTTATTGGACTGATGAGACCATTTGTCTGACATCCAGTGAATATATGTGAAAAGGCAGAGATGTATTATTATTTTGCTATAATTTGCTTTATAGACACTAGCTCATCAAATTATGCCCTGTAATCACTGCTTCTCAAAAAACAGAGCTACCTTTTAGATGGGATTGTGTAACACAAAGTTGTCTGCTCTGCATGCTTGTAGTGAAGTGTTGTCTAGTGTTGCCCTCCTCCTAATATAAAGAAACTAGGAAAAGAAATCACATTTCTAGGAGTGGCATTTTGTTCTGCCAACCAACGTGACAGTTCTACTGGCTACAAGGTAGAAAGCTTTTTTACTTTTTTTTTAGGCAATCTTGATTAAAAATTCTGCAGGTGATGTTGAAATGTGAATAGTAAAACTTGCCAGGAGTTTCAGTGGAAAAATGCTCAGACTAAATAAAAAATCAAGATGCATTTTTAAGTTTCATTATAGGTATTTTTAAAACACGGAAACAGTCTTTCTCTTGAAATTTCTCATGAAATGTTTTACATTTTTATATTTTCAAAAGATAGCTGAAGTCATTTCAGGTTACCCTGACCGTTACTTCTGTTTTACATGCTGTGTAATAGGATAGCTTATATGTGTTTCTGAAACTACTGTGAATGTATATGAGGTTACTGCTACTTCTACTTGCTTCTTGCATTTTTTTTTTCCATGCCAGTTTACAAAAGATGAGACTGATCTGAAATACAGTGAACACTGGTGTGTAAAGTGGGGAAGGAGTAGTCTCCAGAGGACAAGTTGCAGACTCTCTAAAAGGATACTGATTCTGTTGTCTTCCCAGATCTTGAATACTTCAATGATGTTTTCTTTGAGAGAATAATCTATTCCTAATATTGTCACACAAACAGAAAGAAGCCTCTAAATAAATAACATTAGTTTATTTGGATTCTTTTTCTGTATATTTCGTTCCCAGCTTTCACTAAAATGGTTATACTGGAAAGAAATCCAAACTTCATATGCCTTACAAAAAAAGTGAAAGCTGTGAGTAGTTAAAGTTCTGGAGGGCTGACATTTTAATTAGCTGCTGTTAATGAGTAAGTTAAGCAAGTTACTAACATACTGCCACTTCAGCCTGGTATTAAAATGACTTTTCTCCCCCAGTTTATACAATGAACAACTTTTAAAAATCTGTAATAAGCAGTGGTAAAGTTCATGTCTTCATCTTTTTTTCTTCTTTTTTGGACACTTCTGAAGTCATACATAGAATTTTTGAGACCCTGAGCATTTCTTGGCAAAAAGATAATTTTTCCCCAATTTGAGTCTCTTTTACCCATGACAGCAGTTAGTGATTGATCTCTCCCTGCCCTTATCTCAACCAGAAAAAAAACCCTTTTGTTATATTTTGTCTCCACTGTCCAGCGGAGGAGGGGAGAGATGGAGTGACTTTGGTGAGCACCTGACATCCAGCCAGGGTCAAATGGCCGCAGTAGAGCATCAGTTCCTAATCTGGTACAAGTTGTTTGTCGTAATTTCTCTTGCTATTGTAAAGGTGTTGATTTACTAGCTAAGCAAGTACAGGAAAAACTAAATTAAATATATGCAGAAACACTTTCTCTAAGTTAAATCATATGACATGCAGCGATGAATTAATAGCGAGAAAATAGACAAAGTGGGGTTTTTTTCCTCTGTGGAAAATGTGAGGTGTGGTGATGTTTCTGCTTTTCTAGTTTTAAATTTACCTGACAAATTTAATGGTGTAATTTCTGGTAATACATCTGAAACAAAACCTACAATTAAAGTAAGTCTCTGATTTACATCCTATTCCTCTGTTACCTGTGGTTATGGATGGCTGTGAATCCTTGCTCTCTTAACATGGTTGCTAAAGACTTTTCTCCTCAAAAAAATGGATTTATTGAGGGGCTCTTGATCATACAGCCATAAGCAGAATTCAGAGTTATTGTGTGCTGCATAAATACATCATAAATCTGCATAATGGCCTTTAACATGTTTTTTTTAAATGTTTTCAGTGAGAAAGAAATTTTTAGGGACTTTCTTTATATACACCTGAAATTTCGAGCTGTGTACATGTGAGACTTTGGGCTGGTACTTGACACTTTTTCTGTCTGTGATAAAATTAGAAAGTATTGTTTTGGCTCATAACCAACATTTTTGTCTTGAATGTCTATCCTTTATTAATATTATTCAAGTTCTATCATTTATATAAGATTTGGGAAAAAAATACTGCAATTTAAAAATTTTGGCTTCCAAAATGTTTTTTTTGTTTCTCTTAACACAGATATCATCTTTAAAAAAAAATCAGAAAATACTTTTGGCTGAATCCAGACATCAGTTTTCAATAAGTTATCTTTTTCAGAAAAGTTCCCAATGGACATATTGGGTTCCAACTGAATTATGCATATCTATGGCCTTGGGATAAATGCTTAGTTATGTTCTGTAAGTGATGAGTTGTCCTTTTGAATAGAAAGTATTTTAAACTAATTAGCTGAAAATCTGTTCAGATCCTGGCTGAAGGTGGTTCAAGAAGTCTCAACTTCTGCCTCTGCATGATTTGACAGCATATACGGATTGGAAATTTCAGTTGACTTTTGTACAAGAAATTTGCTCAAATTTGTGTCAGGCATTTGAAAAATAGTTGTTGTTTATTAGACTTACAGTATTCAGAAATATATGAATCATTGGGAAGGGAGGAAAAGGGCTGTGGAGGTCTGTGCTCTGCTCAGAGCAGGTCAAGCATTAACTTTAGCTCTCCTTACCATGGGAATGTCAGTCAGTTGAAAGGCTCTTTAAAACAAATAATGCATTTTAAACCATTTTTAAAAACAATGCATTTAAAAATTAGTGATAAAAGGAAATACCAACGATTGCAGCATTAGTATCTTTTATAAGAACAGGGAAAAGCAGTGGCTGGGAAGTGCAGTGGTAGTGAATATATGGAGCAGTCAGTATATGTAGTATCAAAAGCTTTCACAAGAGTAATGCCAAAAGAAAACATGAAAAAAAGAAGAGCATTGAGATTCTTAGTGCTACTTTGGGTGTGACATAACAAAATGCATTTTATTCTTAATAGAGCAGAAGGACTTAGGCAGGCCAGTCCCAAAAACATGGCATTACTTGTCTCAGTTGTTCATCTGGGTTTGTATTGCTTGCCTTGATGATAATTGTTCTATCTCTGAAATTGTAGGGGTGCCTGTTTTTTATATTATCTTTAGTAATTATTTGCATACTCAGCTTATAATGTATAAATCTGAACAGACCTGAAAAAGCAATAAACCATTTCTGTACTACCTGAGAAACTTGCAAATGCTGCTTGCTTATTGGCATTCTTTTCAGATTTACAGAAGGAATAAGCTTGTCCTTGTCACTGAGTCACCATGTGGGGAATCAGATGGCTTAGTTCTGCTTCTTGGGTCTGCCTCAGACTTTAACTGTGAATATTTACTATCTCCATATGTAAGAATGGTTATTTTATATATATATATATATATGTGTGTGTCTATGTATGTATATTTGTTGTTGCTGTTTTTTAGCTGGTGTTCGTGGTTTGTTTTGTTTCAGGATTTTTTTGTAGGAGTCCTACAGGTTAAATCCAAATTTACTGGCAGTGGTGACAGCTCATGTGTTCTCTGGAGGATATACATCATAATGCTTCATGTACAAGAGTGACTACATTGTTGTACGCTGTTGACTCACACTCATTTTTTACAGGTTATTCCATCTTTTTCATATGGCAGCCACAAAGCCAGCTTCTGGAGCTAGTTTAGGTTGAATTAACCAAAAAAAATCCTATATTAAGAAATTTGTTCCATGGAACATGTTATTTTTTCCTGTGATAGTATATGGTAAACAGCACATGGTTATAATATGTCTTATAATGAGGACAAATAGAAGAGCAGTGATAACTTGTATGTTAATTACAGCTGTTATGACCCTATCATTTTGTATTTTGGGGTTTTCTGAAATTACCTGTGTAATTGTAATTTTACATTAATTTTGTGGATCTGTTTGGTTCCTGTACCTAACTGTGTTATGGACACTTTGGTTTGAGCTTTTTCAGTGTATCAGCTTGACCACACACATGAATTAGATATGACTTTCTGGTATTAGACACTATTAGAATGCCATTCTTGACACATTTTGTTTTAATTAATTCATTTAAGTACAGAAACAAACACCTTACCATTATTAGTAATTTTGTTTCAATTCATGTTCCATAGTAGATACTTTTTATCCTAGCAGGTCCTTCAGTTACTGGCTGAAACTGTGTAGCCTTTTTTATGGTTGAATTCTGTTTCTCCCATGCTTGCTCTTTCTTTCGGTGTTCGGCTCTGATTAATGGTCTACAGCCCAGTCTAATGTTAAATGAAAAAAACATTCTGGTGGCTGTGGCATTTGGTGATAAGTAGTTAGACTAAACAGAAGATGCACTGTGCATCCCTTGGCTACAGAGTTATGATTAGATTCAGTTCAGCCTGCAGAATACTACTGAGGATATTGCTTCTCTGCTGCAGTGAGAGAGCAACTCCTATCAAAACAGCATGTGTTGCTGCTTATCTTGCATTGTACACTGTGGCATTGTAAACACACTGGACAAAACAAATAGTATGGTCTGTTTTTTTCTTTTATTTTTGCTAGATTTATTAAAGTGGAAATGAGGAGTTAGAATGACTGTTTCCACCCAGCAAGCCATTGTAGTACTTACTTGCAGCAAAATTTAAAAGCCATATCTTTTAAGAAAAATTATATTGCTTATTTTTGTGAAATGTTTATTGAAGCCTTTGGACAGTTGACTTTTCAGGGTTCATACACAGTCATTCTTCTGCTAAAACAAAACAATCCCACTGGTTTACCTCATGATATATTTTAAAGTAATCACTTCTCTCAGACACATACACACTGTATTTTACTCTGCAATGTTCATGTTGGAAATTTAGAGGCTGCATTTTTAATGTTTCAAATGAATGAAAAAGGAGTTGTGTACTTTACTCTAATATTCCATAAAGCACAGGCTGTAAGATTTAGAAATTAATTATTGATTAATTAAGTGAAAATGACTGATTAAAAAATGCACATGTTTAAGATGAACCACAGTTTCTTATTTCTGTATCAATCATTTAATATTGGTTATTTGAAAGATACAGAATTGGATTTTTCTAATGGTTACCTGTATAATGCCCTTTTTCTGCTAGGACACCACTGCCAACAGTAAAGGCCATGTTGCATTTTAAAGTGACATCTAGTAAAATGCCTAGATACCTTCAAGAATTAATCTCAAGAGCACTGAGCTAATTTTTTCTTCTTGCAAGTTAATTAGCTCAGCAAACAATATTTTATTCCAGATAAACGGGTAACATAAAAGAGCTAGTTCCTGAAGTTATAACAATAATAATTTTTCAATCCACTTTGTCAAGACAACAGCTAGGCCATCTGATTTTTCCCCATTCCTGAGCCAAAACGTGCCTTACTTCTGGGAACTGTGGAGCCCTGTGAGGCAATGAGCCCCAGCTGAAGTTTCCAGAGCTTTGTGCTGTGGCCTGGGGCTTTTGACATAATGCCAGATGTTGCTGTTGCTTGCTCCACTTGGTAGACTCGTTCATTCTTCTGCTCACTGCCACTACTGCTCCTCATTTTTCTGCTGCTCGGCCTGACCCACTGTCATTTGGTATCATTTCCTCTTGTTTCTACTTTAAACAAATGCGCATGAAATGCTAGCATGTCCTTGATATATACAGAATATTGGTAATCAGCTTCTCCTGCTTCATGAAGTCTTAAAAAAAATGTTGCCACATTTCTTCCTTGCAGTTTGACACAGATTATAACATGAAGAGTTGGCCTATGACTATTAAGTCTGTGGAAATCTGGAAATTATATTTAATACAGTTACAAAGCTGTAATTTACTTTTTTTTCTCCACTTGGATGTTCTTTTTTATAAAAACACTTCTCAAACATCTGTAAATTAAGTGCATTTGAGAGGTTCCTATTTGTGCCTCTCATTTCCTCCCCTGGAAATGCTCTTTCTTTACCTGCTTCCTACCCACTCTGGGTTGAGGAATGGCAGAACACATCACTACTATAAGTAGGGATTTCATTTTGTGTTTGTAACAGGTTCCTTTAATTTTTATCTCATGTGAATGATAAGCAAACAATACTCCAAAGATCCAACTACAGTACAATTTGAATGTACTCTTCTAAACATCTCTATACCACTTACCAAGGACAACATGATCCTTGGAAAAGAAAATCTGTGTTTACTACGGTCGTCTGAACATAGATAAAATAGTACGGACTTAAATGCTTTCTAACAGAAAACTGAGTGAATTTTTGATTGTTTTCTGTAATAGTTTGATATTGAAACTGTAATAAATTCTATTATATATTTATAAAGAAGTTATTCTTCCTTGAAAATTTATTGTTCAGGATTTCCTTGACAAGGTTTTTGCATAAGTAAGATTTGATTAGTTCTGTAATGCTAAGAAAAAGCCTTTTATGGTGCCTCAGTCCTTGACAGTTATGTAATAAATAATTAGAAGTGTTGTAAATCTTACTGTAGTGCCTTTTTAAGCTGCTGCAAGGTAGAGATAAAATATTCTTGATCAGATCCTTTTGATCCTATTTCTATTCATGTAAAATCAATTAAATTCTTTTCCCTATAATATAAATTAGGGTAATGAAATTGTACAACTGAGTGAGATAGGCTGAGAAGTTTAGGAAAAGTAGAATAAACTTGAGGTAAATATACTCCAGTTTCTGATGTGACTTTTATTCACTCTGAGAGAGCCTATAGTCAGTTCTCCTCCTATTTCTCATAGCATTCATAGAAATTTAAGGTTGGAATCCACCTTAATAGATGACTAGAGTTGTATCAGTCATCATTCTGAGGCATGTTATCATTTCTTGCATGCCTATACCTGTTCCCTGGATTGCCTATTCCATTCTTTTACTACTCACACAGTTGAAAAAAAATGTTCTTTACTTTCAGTCTGAAAAGCCATTTTATATACATGTAAATATACACCTACACATTTTTTCAAAGCTGGGTACTTCCATTTGATATGGAGGAAATTAATGTGAGAAATGCAGTTTTAATTTTCTGTCTCAGTAACAAATTGTCCAAGATCATTCATACATTTATTAAATTAAAATTTTCATCCATTTTGTTGGAAATTAACATAAATGTGCAAAACCACAAAAGGCATTTGCTCAAAACAAGCAACTCCTTTTCTAACATGAAAGGAGAAGGTCATTTCTGCACCCTGCCCTCCTGTCTGTGAGGAAAAGGAAAAATAAGAAATACAATTATTTTTGTTAGTACTCAAATGGAAATTCACTTCCAAAAAAGCAGAATGTGCTGGTAGTTTGAGTTGCTAATCTGTATCTAAATAATATGAAGTTGATATCTGCAGTGAAAGATGGGAGACTTGTATACAACTGTGCACTAGGAAAATATCAGAAATTATGTAAAAGATACGACAGATTGCTTTAAACAGGGTTTTTGCCCTCTGACTTGGCCAGTTGCAATATCAGGGCTCAAAAAGTTTTTCTATGAACATTTACGTGTCAAAATGAAGTAAGATCTCTGACTTAAGTGTTTTTATTCTGTTGCTGATCTTTATTTTCCATTTTACTTTTCACACTCTTTCTTTGAGGCTGACGTGTGACTGCATTCATTTGGAATTAGTGTTTCTCTGTCTACCTTTGCTAAAAAATACAGTCAGTCTCTCCTCATGGGACTTCAGTTCTGTATTGAAAGATTGCTCTAGGACAAGATTAAACATCTGTTCTCACTGTGAAAACTTCCATGAGAGAGGATGAGCTTGGAGTTTATGTGTGATGAGCACAGCCAAACTGTGGTAGATTCTCAGGGGAATATTTGGAGATAATTCCTAACATATATTTGAAAGAATGGCAGAGTTAACTTATCCACAATAATAAAATGCACTACAAGTAAGACAACTTAATTATTTGTAGGTTTATATATGAAAATAAAGTCCTTATATGTACTAAAGCATTTAGCACATGGAGAATTCCTATTCCCTACTACTGGTTTAGGGTTAAAGGATGCTTGAATGCTTGAATTAAAGTCTGTGCTTAAATACTTCTGTGAATTATAGTGTTGAATTGGTATGGCTGTGTAGTCATGCCTGAGTAAACTAATAGCAGTGAGTAGAAACAGTAAATAATTCAGATTTGTACACAGCTCTTCCCCACAGACACTCAATGGCTTATGTTCTTTATCCACTTGGCTTCTTGCATTAAGATGTCAAGCAGTTATTTAATTTCTTAAACTTATATGGCAAAGCCAATCTTTTTTACCATGCCTGCTGAATTATAAATGAAGTTCATCTGAATTATAAAAACAGAACCCCAAAAGAAAACCCAAAAGACCCTGAAATGAGAACCTGTTGTCACTTGATTTGTTGTTTATAGTTTTAAGCAAGGTCCCCTATCTATTGCATATGGAAGTAGTGCAGCACTCCTGTTGCATTTTCAAACTGATTTACAGTTGATCTATTTTGCGAACAATATCCCTGTTCTCTTTATAATTATAGTATCTGACAACGATACCAGTGTGGTTGATTGAGACCCATTATTCTGCAATTAGATTTTTGTACTGAGTATACAGAATGTTATTTTACTTTCTTGTTTCACCTTAATCATCTTCCCTTTGAACCATCTGTTGAACCAGAGGGCTTATTCTCCTCCTGCTGTATCTGCATTATATATAAGCAGAAGATGCCTAACTGAGGTGTCCTTGAACTATCAGTTATCACAAGTTGCCACGCATAGAACTGAAAATTTTTAGGGCTAGGTATACAGTGTGTGGTTTCCTAGGAGACTGTAACATCCCTGAGTAGGGCTAAAAAAGCCTAATACTTGGCCAAGCTAGTACTTTATCTTGATGCCTTCAATATCTTTATATTTTTTATGTGAATGCCTATGGAGAATCGTTTTAAGACGGTGTATTAGAACCCTTAAAATAGCACAGTACTAAGCAATGTAGAGATGTTAACTCTAAAACAATCATAGTGCCTTAAGAGGAAAACCTAGCATATTTTCTTGCTTGCTTATGTTGATTACTGAAATTAAAAATCAGACTAATAATGCTGTAATCACAAAGGTAAGACGGCACTGTATGAATTAAACATTGCTCTGAGGCTTCCCATGCAGTGGAGCATTCTGATGGGATTTTTGGGCCCAGTGTTAGTGCTGGGTTGGTTTTATCCATCACATTTGAATGAGTCACATTTGGATGAGTCCCCTTTTAGATATAAAGAGGCAAAAAAATTTACCATTGGGTTTTTTACTCTCAGTTCCTATAGTACTTTATAGCCTTGTTGCGCTTTCTGTATTGCTGTTTTGCTTTCAGACAGAAGAGACAGTATAAGAGGGCTTACGTCTGTCTATCAATAGATTTAAAGTAGTCTTCCGTAGCCAGTAATGATACTTAAAATTGTACTTAATCAGGGTCCTTTTCACCAGAATTTTACTCTTCTTGCATGTGGAATTTCCCCTTTTTCTCCTGGCATATAGGTCCACCTCCAAACCAGTGTGCAGTGATGGAAATTACTGTCAGACATCTAGGGAGGTGAATCAGTGACAGGAGAATTTTCCGTGTTTATGATGTTTTTTAATGCTGAGTAGGCTCATGCTTGGAACTTTTCTCTACAAAGGGAATCCTTCAAGACTAATGGTCACCCAGAAGTTGTACTGAATTTTTTTTAATGCTTATCTTCTGAGCTCTCTATTTCTCTCCTTCCAAGGTTCTTCCTAAGAAATGGTCTCTTTTTACCAAAGCTCTTTTAGAGAAATTAGCAAACTGCTTCCAGCTCTACCTGATAGATGATTCCCCTAGCTAATGATCCATAGCTAATCAGGAGGAACTGCAGGGTGAGAGAGCAAGCAAACAAAAAGCTGGGAGAACTAGTCATGACATTCAAAAAAGTGCATAAGCCTCTGTTTATGCTATACACAAGTATTTTAATAAAGTGTTAGGAAAGAGTCATGCTTCACACCTAGTGCACCTCATGGCTGAGCTCTACTGCATAAGTGCAAAAGCAACTTGGGCAAATACTTACACAGCATGGTAGGGGAATGTTCTGCCCATTCCTGAGTTGCTCTACATAACCACCATGATATCTATACTTTATCACACAGTGATATTGCTTCTTATTTGATGGGGATGAATGGAAAGCTGTTTTAAAAATGCTTGTCTTCAGTTTCACTGGCAAGGGACATTGTGAAGAAAATCTTAGGACAAATATTCATCTCCTGAAGAGCCAAATGGACTCATTTAAGAAAAACAAAGCAAGAATCCACCTCTCTTCATGCAGGGTGAATAGCTGGAATATGCAGAAAAATGTATAGCAAAAAAAACTTATTTACAATAGCATGTTTTAATCATATAGGTAATTCATTTCAGAATGTTCAGTATTAGTAACTACCTGGATAAAACTCTTATTAATAGCCAGTTAAAATATTTACTTCTGGTCTCTGTAGAATATAGGCTGAAAGAGAGGGGCTAAAATTTTGGTGTTTTAGGTTGAATGACATTAGCTTAGTGTTACTTTATTATGAATCATATTTGATACAATTGTACCATTGAATTTGGAGTGGTACTTTGACTCATTAGCTGCTTTTATAGAATCCTACTTTCTTCCCATTATTACTATGAAATCATAAAGATGCACATAGAAACTTATTCTCAGATTTTGTATTATGTTAGTGTGTTGCAGCATGCATTTGGGGATAAAAAATGACAAAATACCTGTTGGTAATGAAATAGCATAAACAGAAAGGGTTTCATGATAGGAATTAATCCCCCCCCCCCCGGCCTTGTATGTAGCAGTAATTGTTTTCATTGAGAATTTAAATGAAATTGTAAATATATGTATGAATTTTGGAATTAAAAATATTACTATTTTAGCTGAAAAAAGTCTAAAATTGAGTCACTACAGTACCTTTAATTGCATATTCTGTGTTTTTAATGCCTTGTGCTTGTGCAGTGCAAAATAGGGTGCTAACAGAGCCTTATGGACTTTAGGAATACCACTGGATGTTTCTCTCAACCTCTGGTTGCTTTCCTTTTCATCCACTCCTGTAGCTACTCCTGATTAGCTGAGGATCACATGCCCTTGATCACTTGAGTCCAGGTGATTAATTTCTCTATAAGAGCCCAGGTAAAAGGAGGTATTTCCTTCCGAGGAAGCCTGGTGGTAGAAGGACAGAGAGGTTATAAACTGATCAATAAAATGTAAAGTAAAGCATATGTTCTTGAGAATCTGTGTAGGATGTGGAAGGGTTTTGAAACTGTGAAGAGTATATCCTCTGCAATAATGGGAAGAATAAAACTAGTTGAGAAGAATTGAAGGCTTTTATTTTCTGATTTTCTTTGAAGTGCTTTTTTTTTGTTCTCTGCTCTCTTACTGGAAGAGGTAGAGGTATAATAGCCTGAGGTAGGTACTAAGCAAGCCAAGTGACTGATGATGAGAACTAACTTGGGAATAAAAAGCTGGACTAAAAAGTCTGTGCTTTACTAGGGAACAAGCAGATAATTTCTTTGGGGTAGCACAAAGTGAGCAGTTTCTGAAACCAACTCCACAGTGCTGTGGCTTTAGAAACACTGAGTACATCTGTCTTGTCCCTAGGGGGGTGCAAGGATGTTCAAGGAGCCTAGAGCAAAACATCTGGTTTACTTATTCTTTCTTCTGGAAGGTTGGACACCTTAAACTTCAGTGCTGAAGTTGCATTCTGAAAACGAGTGGGTGTTAGGTGTGCTGTAAGGTAAAGTAACTCGGTAACCAGGTTTCTCATAGTGACTGCAAGGCGTATTGCTGGAATTGATCGATTTGTTCATAATTTTGCTATGGAAAAGGAAGGTCTTGGCTTAATTTGCAGTTGAGATTTTTCTATATAAAATGGCTTTAACCTGATTGTGTGTCTTGATAGAGGAAAGTTAGACGAATTGGGTGACTTTGTGCCTACTTTCTGGTTTTGTATTGAAAATAACAGAAGTATTGCTAAAGACATTGCAAGAGATTCCTTTGAGGTGTTCCAGGCACAGTGTACTAATTGAGGTTCTGTGTAACTTCTTTTTGTCCTTGTAGTACATTTTTTGCTGTCAGTTTGAGGTAAATAATTGTTTTGTTTTGTTATAGGGAAAGGTGAACATGGGAAACCATACCCTCTTACAGAGGAAGACCATGATGATTCTGCTTATAGGGAAAATGGCTTCAACATATTTGTTAGCAACAACATAGCACTGGAACGATCCCTGCCAGACATCCGACATCCTAAGTATGTAAACTCTTTCCTGGACTATTTAATTTTTAAGATTTTATCTTTGTATATCTCTAAACAAGTTCTTTTCCAGGAAGGTAAAACATAAGCAGTCAACAAAAACTAATAATTTCATTTTATTTTATAGCAAGTGGAAAATTTACCACTGTTGTTAAATCATTTGCTCTGTCTTTTAAAGTGACTTCTCATCTGATTAGTTACACATTAAGAATTTAAAAGGCCTCTTTTCATTATAGAATGATTTTTATTAAATTTCTGTGTAGTGAGGTGGGCTTAAAAGCATTCACATAACTTCTCTTGTTCTCATTTGGTTAATAGCTGCAGATCTTTGGGCTGGGGAGCGGAATGACATCTTGTATATAGTTTTTGGCTGTGATTGCAGAGTGTTTCTTCTGTTTTGGTATATACAAATTTAAAGCATTGCAATAGCTGCCAAGTGCTGATACATCAGCTGATTTATGCTGTGTAGAATTGTGCAAAAACAGAATACGCATGATGAACAGGCAGAATGTGGGAGCACTGGATGACGGTATTGTTCCCCAAAGCATTAATATAACACAGAGAAATGGGATGAAGGTTATTCTGGAAAATAACCACTGAGTTGAAATTGTCATACAACAAACCTGACTTGCTTTTCATGTTAATTTTTGGCTCTTTTATACGAAAAGTAGAACTTCCTGTCTGGGACAGGAAGAGGGGCACTATTGCCATTGAAGACTCCAGGCTCTTGTTCTCTAGAGTCATTCTGAATCTGAACTCTGAAGAGGGAGCTGATTTGGTTTGTCTCCTTGCCTGATATTTTCCTGCTCTTTTAATTGGATGTTATGCAACTAGTGTATGGGAGAAAGGTGAGACAAAACTGTCTCCATGACTATGTTTCTGTTTCCCTGCAGGTACAATTCTCTCTGTTATACAAAGATTCATGTTAAGATATCGTACCACTTCTTAACTTATTTTGATGTGAAAAGTTGTCAGAGAACAACACTGAACTTTAGAGCTTGAAAGAACTTCTCACTGCAGGGATGAGAAACATCATGGCAACTAACACATTTTTATATTAAATGTGCAACTGTCTTTTTCAAATAATTAATAGTATATAAGTATTTGCATAGTAAGAGTTTAAAAAAATTCACAGCAGAGGAATTAACCTTTTCTTAGAGATGTTTCTAATTTAATTTTAATTGTCCATTGCCTAATGTAATTTGTAAACAATATATTAGGATTGCTTGCATAGGATTAAGTAAAAAGAAATATATTTTTATAACAAGCTGTATGTTTTATGTAAATTCTTTGCTTTCTGCTTTGACAAATTAGCTGAAATTACATAATGAGTACTTCCAAGAAGTTTGAGTTCAAATGTACAGCTGTATAGCATTGAAGCTGTGGTAGATTACATTGTTGGTATAATAAATGTGTTCATCAAGTAACCTCCTTTGTTAACAAAACTGCAGAGGATAATGACTAGACACAAAAGGAAGCTGTCAGTTTTGTCATCTCTTTGTACTTTTGTAAGTTGCTCTTTCGGCAATTTCTTTCCCCCCTCTGCTGTCCTCACAGTCCCTGGCATTTCCATGCATGTCCCCAGAAGCGAGGTGTTGTCAGAAGTGACGTGTTAGGAAGGAGTCAGTGCCTCACCAGACTGTCTCTGCCCTCTTTCCCCAGCACAAATCTTTTTCTGACTTGCACCTCAGTGTCTCATTTGAGAAGCTTGTATCCTTAGGTGCCTGCGTTGTTTCCATGTTCTGATTCAGCCAGGTTCCTGTGGCATTCAGTGAAATCTCGTGTGGTGGGTAGTGTCCTGACTGAACTGACTGGAGTCACGGCCTTCTAACCTTCCTTGTGTTAAACACACATAATACAAGTAGCTCATTAGTTAATTGACTGTATTACTTACCGTCTAAAGATAAAGAGAAAAAATGTTCTTGTGCTATAATTGCCTACTAACTAGTGCATCAATTAAGGTGACAAAGCTGGGCTCAATACTTTTGATGGCTATGCCTTGAAGCAAGTGTATTTCTTGAACTTCCAAGGGATACAGAAGTCTGACAATACTTTCTGACCTACTGTTAGAAACAAGCACGTCTCTTGGCTGCTGTGTGTTAAATATGGCCAGTCTCAAACTGCACTTCACTTTTGGAAATGTCTTCTTGCTTCAGAAGTGTGTGTGAAATGTGAAGTAATTCACATGTCATAGTGCTGGTTTTGGCTGGGGTAGAGTTAATTTTCTTTATGAATTTGCATGTCATCCATGCTAGAGCTGGAGGCTAAACCATGACACTAATAGAGTTGCTTTCAGACAAACTATTGGAAAATCAGGTAATTTCTGTCTTGAGAAAAGGGTGCTCTTCAGTAACATTATAGCAGATAAATCAGGTGTGATATAGCAGGCAGGTCTAGTTTGGGCCAGCTTTTGAACATTTTAAAGGGTTTGGCTTTGTGGAGTTCTAACTGCTCTGAGGCCTTTAGCTGTCATCTTATGCAAATTTATGGGAGATGCTAGTATTATAAATTTTGAGTTTTGATCCTCCGTCTCTATTTAGTGTATTCCATTTGCACAGGGAAAATGGTTATCTTCTGCTGAAGATGTATTTCCTGAAAATACTGTCTGTGATATGTTTTATTGAACCAAATAGAATGGTTTTATTGCCATTAGTAGAGAAAATCCACAAAATTAGCCTTCAAATGCAAGAAAACTGAGTGGTAAATCCTGTAATTTGAATAAAAAATTAAATCAAAACTGCAGCTGAAGTAGTTTTTATTTTCTTCCAAAATAACTTCAAAAATATTATATTCCAAAGTCAAACCAAAGAAATTTGAATAACCACTTACAAGTGTTTGATTTTCTGGGAAGTATGCAAAGACAGCAGAAAAAATTTGTTCTTTTTAATCCAAATTTCTTTTTCTGGGTTTCTTTGGAATTTGGGCTTAGGATTTGCAAATAACACCTTCTGCAGGGGGATGGGTAGAACTAAACAAATGCTTAGATGATTGAGCTCTCAGAAGTTTTGGTTTTTCAATGTGTTTAATAATATTCTTTTGTTTTTTCCTGTGATATTTATAACACTTCAACGAGATGTTATGATTGATTCTTCTTTCCTTTTTAAGGCAGCAAAATGTGTGTACTGTAAAACAACTGTGTAATGAAATGAAACTGTTAACTTCTATTCTAAGGCTGACTTGACCTTTCCTGCATCTTTAATATGTTTTATTGCATCCTTGTAATATCTCCCATGCTTTTTTTCTGTCTCTCATAGCTGTGCTCAAAGAATATTTTTTTCCATTTCTGAGTGGTCTTTGATGTCTTGTCTCTATTCCACTCTTGTGTGAAAGCCTTGGCACAGTGGGTGCCAAGCTACATTAGCTAATTTTCTGTTCTCTGCCCACAGTCACCCATGTCTTTAAACAAAGAAACAATCAAACAAAACAACTTCCCCCCCCCACCCCCAATTCTAAATAACAATCTGAAAGAGGCTTATCACACCAATTTATTTGGTTTTGGGACTGATTTAGTGAAAATAAGAGTTCTGGTCACCCAAAATGAAAGGCAACATTGAGTTTTGCGTAGTATTGAGAGAAAGCAATGGAATTAATGTTTAGGGGTTGGAAATTCTATACCAATCCAAGAAATATTTCAAAACCCACAAGAAGAGTGTTTTCATTCAGTTCTGTTTTCACCTGCTTTGTGCCACATTGTGTAGTCTAGAATGCAACAAATCTGCTAATGCTAGGGAAAAAATGGGCAGTATTATTTTCTATTGTAGAAAGATGTTGCAGCGTGCTTTTATACTTTGTAATACTTTGTAATAGTTGGATTTTGTACCCCCTTATTCTCCCCAGATGATGTACCCCTTTTTGTACCCCCTTCCTCTACCTGTGTAACCATTCTCCTGTGTTGAGATCATCCCCCAAATCCCCGCCCTGGCTCTCTGTCAGTCACTCAGCATCCCATCCCTTCTATCTAGATCTTTCGGTCAAAGCTGTCGAGTGATTAGCCCGAAGCCAGGGGTCAGCCCTCCAAGGATGATGTTATACGCTATCCCAAATGTCCATCCCCTAAGGCTGTATCCCTGGAGGGTCTTTATTGGTCAGCAAATGTATCTACCCTCGGTTTCCTCCCCCCCTTTAAATGTAACCTTGAGATTCCTTTGTCTCACTCTGAGCACGGCGCACCCCTGAGGTGTGGGGCTCTCTGGGGAGCTCCGAATAAACCTTGGATTGGCCCCCTGTTCAGAGTCGGCCTTTTACCCTCCACCGATGTCTCCAGCGTCTCTTCTGCTGCAAAGGTGACTAGCCTAGCTGCCCTCAGTACCCTCGGGGCACCAGAGAGTGTCCCCCCCGCTTTCGGTCACTTCGGGGCTGCCCCCCCGCTGTTTGCCGACCCGGGGCTGGCCGGGGTTCACTGGGAGGCACCCAGAGAGACGGAGACAGAAAGAGAAATGCTACTTATTCTAATACTGAATGTACCAGTTGAAATTAATTCTTATCTTCTCCACATTATCAAATATTCTGCTATTCATACCAGCTTTGTTCAAACAAACAAAACTGAATCTGACTAGCATTTTGAATAGTGCTCTAAACATGATTTAAATGAGACTTGGGGGAAGGACTGCAATCATCTAGTCTGAACAGTGAATATAAATTTTGTGACCTATCCTGTTTCAAGCTCCTAAGTCTTTTTATACTAGACAATAAATTTTTTAAGCTTTTCATTATTGACACAAGGAATTCAAGTTAGTCCCAGATACCAATACATTTGCAAGCTTTATAATTTAAAATATTTTGGTTTGTATGTTTATATATCTTCATTTCAACAGCAGGTCTCCTTTTAGCTAAAATTTGTAGATTAATTGCTGATAACCATATCCTGGAGCACGTCAAGCGCAGCATTGCAAGGGAGGAGATTGTCCTGCTCTGTGCTGGTGCAGCCTCACTTTGAGTCCTGTGTACAGTACCACAATGTTAGAGGGATAAAAAAGCTATTGGAGAGCATCCAGAGGAGTGTCATGAAGATGAAGGATGTACAGGTGAAGCTGTGTGAGCTGTGGCTGAGGTCACTTGGTCTGTTCAGCTGGAGGAGGCAGAGTGGAGACCTCACTGAAGTCTGCTCGGGAGGGAAAGAAAAAGGGCAGGCACTGATTTCTCTTCTGTGGTTACCAGTGGCAGGAGCCTAAGAAAAGGCACGAAGGTGTGTCAGGGGAGATTGAGGTTGGATATTAGATCAAAGGTGGTTTTTACTCAGAGGGTGATCAGGCACTGGGTCAGGCTCCCCAGGAAAGTGGTCACAGCACCAAGCCTGACAGAGTTCAAAAAATGTTTGGAAAATGCTCTAAGACAAATTGTGTGATCCTTGGAGCTGTCCTGTGCAGGGCCTTGATGATCCTTGTGAATCTTTTCCAGCTCAAGCTATTCTATGATTTTATGTCTTGGGTAGTCTTAGATCAGATGTGCAAATACTCCCCCGCTTGTTTGAGTAATCTATCACAAGAAATCTCATCCTTTTGAGGTTTTCCTGGGCATAGATAGATTAATTTGGTAATGAAATTCTTAACATTCTTCTTGTGCATTAAAAATATCCAATGTGATTCTTGTGATGTCTGGTTTTTAGCCTGTATGGGCTGGAGTCAGTGTTTCCAATCCTTTTCTGCTGGTCTTGCTGTTGATGTGTGAAGTTCTGGCCCTTCACTGTCACTCCCAGCAATATTCCTCTTTAGAAGTCTGAACTATGCTCATTTTTCTTAGGCATTGAATTTTTCACAACCCTTAGAAGAAATACATTTTCATAATCAAAGAAATGAGAGTGTTTAGCTAAGGGCTGGTTACATCTTCTGTGTCCTGAACAGTAATGAGGTTTTATTTCTTTCTAATAACAAAACCAAATTTCATTCCATGGGTTCTGCACAACTGAAACTCTCCTTTTCAGTAGCAGAAGCTGAGAGAGTGCCTGAATGGTTCTCTCTCAAAACATTTGAATGCAATGTGGTTGCTCTCCACTGTATTTTTAAAAGAGGCTAAAATGAATATGTAATGGGATTTCTCCAGGCAGTATGTTTTTTTTGATTGGCTCCATTTTTGTGTTTCTTTAGAGTAGTTGCAGAGCTAACAGAGTTGGAGTTGCTCTTAATCTATCTTTTAGTACACTTTGCAGAGAGTTCTAGTATTACTAAACTCATGGGAAAGGGATATAGTTAGATACATAGGCAGACAGTAGCACATATCTGAATCCCCTAAAAAAAGTAATTATTTCATTGTATTTAGTTACTTTCTTTTTATAAATACAGTGCATTTGTCACAATCTAGCCTATGTATCTTTTCTCTAAAACTAAAATTTAAAAACCTGTCTTTCATCCAATGTTCCAAGATTAATTCCCTCTGCAGTCTGTCATCTTAAAGACAGGCTTGGGTTGTCCTGCCTTGCTAAAAAATAAGATAAAATTAGATTAACCATTTAAGTATGCTGAACTTAAAAATATTTAATAAGTCTTATGGAAGTAATTGGTTATTTCTGTTGATCTTCTGTTGAATTTTTGATCATATGGTGGAAGAAACCAAGATAGTAGAAGGCTTTTTCTAGTTCTCATTCATTTTGGGGAATCAGAAATGTCTTCAGACACACATATATATTGCATTGCTTCATATTGCTGATTACTCCTATTAGCTTAATTTGTCTGGCCACAGAGAAACCTGTTTAAACTCCAGGTGTGTTCTTTTAGTGGAAAAGCTAGAGATTGTTGCTGTGCTTTTCAAACTCTTTTGTGTAGTTGCTGAATAATGTAGTGAAAGTGAAAAGTTGTGGTCCAAAACACGCTAGGCAGTGTCCCCATTTCCAAGCCCAACCAGGCTGTTCTCTGCAATTGCTTCAGGGCATCCCATTTGAAGTGCAGCTCCTCAAAACAGGATCAGGAATATTTTATACCCAAGGAAACCTATGGCTTTCTGTCTCTGCCATGCCTGCTGTCACTTTCTCTGCAGGATATGTATTGATAGGAACAAATAACCTGGAATAATTCCCAAGTGCTTTCTGGGTGCTTGTGTGTCTTTTTTTTAGGGCAGCAGCAGTAAAAATATGGCTGAAGATTGATGATTCCTCTTCTCTCCTTTTATTGAGAAATAGGCTGCAGTGTTAAATAGGCCAGTGGGGAGAGACCAAGTCTGATGGGAATATTTCTGTTTACTAAAAATTATTTGATAAAAGAAATAATCTGTTTATGCACATGGAGAGAAGTAGTTCTTGTGTATTTAGTTGCCTTGCATGTTACTTAGACTCCAGTAAATCCTCCCACACTGCTGAGAAAATACCAAGCTGCAGTAAACATAACTGTGAAATCTAAACGTAATAGGGACAGGAATTCTGAAGAATATTTACCCTCTAGCCAGTTCTGTACATCTGGGATAGCCAAGTCTATTAGCATTTGGCAGTGGTTAAAGCTTAAATTTTTAACTGTCAAATAATGCAATAGTAAAATTGGAAAGTACATCCAGCTTTGCTAAGATTTCTGTGGAATGTGGGATATTCTGGGGTTTTGTATCTTTGAAGTTCATAGATGATAGTGATGATATATGTTGTTAATATAGTAGTTTTATGAAGAGCTCAGTACACCTTACTTCAGTAAGGTTGTACATTCTTGGCAGTACATTCTCAATGGCAACACAATTAGGTGTTGCACCTCATGTAATAAGGACAGCAGATGTGCAGCAGTGCTGCAATGGAAAAACAACTTCTATTTTGCCTAATTTGTTTGTGAGTAAGCTTCTTGAGCTCCAATTTTCTGAAGGCTGTGCTGGCCACAGGATGTGGTAGTAGGCATGGGAATTTTCTGATCTTGTTGGCACACGTGGTCCATGAGGCCCAGCAGCTTTTTCACAGCATTTGTTCCCTTGTTAACCAGCTGTGATTTCAGTATTCCAAGCACTGGTCAGACCTAGTACTGTCTTGCCCATTATCTCTTCTGTTGTGTGCAGGTGGTGGTGTTGAGAGGTGTAAGCCTGACCACATATTGCACTGAAAAGGAGAGGTGAAATGATGGAGGTAGATCACAGAAAGACTGTCTTTTAAAATTAAGTATTTTATGCTTAAGCAAACTGGACATGGTAAGTCCATGGGCCTGAGGGGATGTACCCATGAGTGCTGAGGGAACTGATGTCTCTTTGAGGCTCCTCTCAATGGTCTTTGAATGATCACAGCAATTGAGAGAAGTACCCGAGGACTGATGCAAAACTGGGAGGAGTGGCTGAGCTTTTAGAGGGTTCCTAGAAGCCTGTGGGGTGCCTTTGGAATATAAGGGTAAGTGGTAGTAAGCTAACTAGGATTTCTGGAATGGAAGTTTAAAGGGTAATTGAATGTCACAGGTTGTTTTTTTCCTGAAGTAGTGTGCTTTAAAATGCACTTTTGAAATGAAAAAACCTGAATTCTAATCCTGTTCCTTCTTCAGCCATGAAAATGACCTTAGACTCAAAATAGAGGGTTTTTATTGATGGCCTTTTTATCGAGGTCTGCCTTACTTGTGAGAGATAATCAGATAAGTATGCTGGGGTTGAATGAATGAATTTTAACTAGATTTTTTAAAGACAAGATCAGAGAAATAACAAAGTGTTTTGAGGTTGTTTGCTTGTGTATGTATTAAATAAATTGGTCTGATGTTATTTTTGAATTCATAGGTAACAAAGTGCAAGGTTTAAGCTAAAATATAATTAGAGTACTAGGATGCCTTCTTATGTGCGCTTGCTAATGAGGAATTTTGAGATAGTATAAAATGACTACATGTATTATTTCCCAAGCCTCCTAGATTTAATACATATGGTGAGTAGATAAGTTTCTTAAAATATATTAATGATTTTTTAAAATTTATAACATCTTTCCATAAGCAATGAGATTTTGTAAGTCACTGTGTCATAAAACAAAATTTTGTCAACATAAACATGCTTTATTTCAATATAGTTTCTCTGATTCTTAGGCTCTTCCCTTGGTAAGAGGAACTTTTCAGTTTGAAGGACAAAGCAAGGCAAACTCAGACTTTGATTTCTTCAGAGACAGAGAGTGCTACTGAAGAAACTGTATATGACAGGCCAAAATGAGGCAATTTGACATAAAGTAACAAGCACCTAATTCAGCTCCATCAGTGCTGATGAATTCCATGCTGAAGGAAATCTACATAGAGCACAGAACTTTGCCTCCTTAGTTCCCAAGACATGTTGATAGTGCATTTAATAGCAATTTCACAAACAATTTCTACTGTGCAATTTATTTTTCTTCTTTTTCATGAAAATCCTACTTATATTTTGGAGGAGGTTTATTTGTTCTAGTAAAGTGTTTTGACATTCATTGAGGCCCTTACCCAGTAATGCCTGCTTGCTTCCCAGCTGTGAGTCACTGTGAAAATAAAGATTACTTTCCCTGCCATCAACTCACACCCAAGCTAATTTTACAGCCTTGTCAAATAGCAGGAGAAATTACTAGTTATCACTACTTAATCAGGCTCAGCTGACAAGACTAGATTGGAACAGAAACATGGTGTGACTGAAGCTTGTTGCTGTAAATTGCGTACTTTGACATGCTAGGACAATTACTATGTAAATTTCACTGGGAAATGTTTTGTTCTGGTAGCTTATAGAGGTCTTGTCAGTACCTGGGGGCCCAGTGGGTGCTGTAGTTTCTTTTAATAAAGGCAAAGAAAAGGTCAGATCTGAAAAAGCAGCTTAGTTAAGAGAGCGAGAGCTGACAAAGCCGGGGGGGGAGGTGGGTGGGGAGAGGTTGAAAATCTCTTTCTATTTTGCTTTAACTTTCTCTGGCACTTCCTATAAGAGGAGAAAATTAGAGGTGGGCTACTTTTATGATCCAGAAACTGCAGTTAGTAGGCTGCTGCCTTGTTTCCTAAATCCAGCAAAGGGATGTCTGTGAGACACTTAACTTCTCCTGTGTTATTATCTATCAGGGCAATTTTCAAGGCTGTTGGTGTGTTTGGAAGGCAGAGAGCCTGGCAACTGAGCACTGCGTTGCTGGTGGTATCCCATAGCCTGCATGAAACATTGCTGATATGTCTTCAGGGTCAAGCAAATTGCTGCTTTATGAATCAGCTTTTGCTGTCAAATGGCTGGAATGGTGCCAGCATGGCTCTCCTTTCTCGTTATTTTAGAAGCTTATATTCTTTCATTTTGTCTTCTACAGAGGCAGTATATTTCTGCATCTTTCTGTTGACTGGGAAGCTGTAAAGGGAGATGATTTAGAAGGTCTGCATTTTTTCTTAAGCTCATGTGATGAGGACATTTTTTCCCCCCCAAAAATAAAAGTTATCAGGGAAGCAAACAGAACCCTTCTTATTCCTTGAAGTAAAAAAAGCCATTACTTGTGCCCAGTAGAGTAGGCTAACCTACAAAATGAAATCATAAATGAAATCATAACAGTCTTAGGATTCTTAGTAGTGAATAAGAAAGAAGTGTAATTATAACTACTTTTCACTACTGTTTTTATGAATAGTCATCCTTTCATCCTTATTTTAATGGTGCCTCCTGCAGGTAGCTTCATGTTGTTTCTGGGACAGTTTTTTTTCTTCCTCAGGCAGGTTAATATTTTGGAAATAGAGGAACCTCCTGCTATTTTCTTAACCTTCTGAAAGTCTCTCTGCAACTTTGAAGCCAACTCTAAAATTGTTTTTGCAGAAACTTGGTTTTGATTCTTGTTTCAACCCCGCAGAAGAATTCTGTATCTCAAAGGAAAAAATAAGTCAATATCGAGTGTTTTAAAGCAAGTTAAAGTGTGTGTTTGTGTGTTGTTTCTATGAATAAGCCTTTAACTCCTGGATCCAAGTGCCCAGCTCCAAAACCAAACTGTAGGAGCAGCATGCAAAGCTGGTGAAAAGTTCTATTTTCTCAATTATGTGTATTTAAGTTTTTTACTATAGAAATTATTTTCAAATAAATTCTACCTTCTTTTTTTTGTAAAGTAATTGGGTTTCCAAAACAGTAATGAATTACAAAATTGAATCACACATATGATTAGTACTTAATTATGTTTCTTGTAGAAGGGAGAAAGGAAGGAGATTCTTCAGACAGAGATTGATTTTCAAAGCAGTAAATACAACTTGACAATGTGGAAACAACTTTTGGACTGGTAGATCAGGCCTCTGTTTGTATCAGAAGTCTCATCCAGAAGTCTCTGAGGGACTAATTTAATGATGTAGGGATATTCTTTGAAGGGAAATAACGGATATTAAGTTCTGAAATGTCATGGAAAGAGAGACTAAACTGATCGAGGAGAGCAATATTTGAAAGCGTAATTCAAGGTTCATAACTTTTGATTCATTATAATCTTGAAAATCACATTGTATCTAACTAATCAGCATATTCATCATTTGATGCCAGTTTTTGGTTGTTTGGTTTGGTTTTTTCTTACATAAGTGTTGCCATTTATAAAATAATAACATTGCTAGTGTTATTTAATAATTTCTGAGTATTTGTGCAGTGGCAATGCACAATGCCTCTTTCATTAAATTCACACTGCTCCAAATGGTAACGTCAGAGCAAGTAAAACAATACAGGTGTGAGCTACTTAACTGGCAGGATGACTGTTGCCTGTCATAGTTATTTTCTTGCTAAGTATCTACCAAGACATTTTAGGTGTAACACAGAAGTTATTCTGAGACTTAAGACTTCAGTAAATAAGCTTGAAGAAATCTATTATTTTTGCCAAGAAATTTTCAATTTTTCAACCTTGGGTGCTGAACCTATTATTCAGCATTGTTCCATGATTAAGTGCTAGTGTGCTGCACTAAAATATGTTATGTTTAAATGTAATAAAATAGGCATCTTCAGGAAAGCTTCTGTTACACATTACTAAGGCCTAGGTGTAGTATTCTGTTAAGATTATGGAGAAAATGCTTCTGCTGAGTAGGAGCCATTTTCTAGGTTCAGTTGTCAGTTTCTTCACCCCCTTAGATAGAATTCCTGTTGTGAGTCCTAGATATGTACTGATGTGCTGCTGCTTCTTCATCCCCCGTCCCCCCGCCCCAGCTTGTTGATCTGGGCATTTGGATAGTGCCCTCTAGAGATAAATGACCTTGCTTTCAAAAGAGCTTAAAATAATATCTTTTGGTGCCAGCCATTTATTTGTTTGGAAAAGTACAATCAAAAGGTGAGTAGTTACTTGACTGAACTATTCCTTAAGAGTTTTGCATTTCTGAGTGTCTAGGATGAGTTCATTGTGTAAAAAATACAGAAATTTAAACTATACACTTTAAATTTAAAAAGAGTTCATCTAGAGACTGCAGTGGGCATCCTCTTCTCAGTTTGCCTGTATGACAGGACCAGCGTGCAGAAGCAAATTATTTTGGTTTAATAGTTAACTTGCAGTATGGAATAATGCTGAGCTAGTTTTTTTTTTTTTTTTTTCCCCTTGTTTCGTGTGTCACTGTGGAACTCAGCAATAAAATGGATTCCCAGTCTTCAATAAGGAGAGTATTGGTGAGGGATTCCATAAGATGATCAGTGGTAGAGGCAGTATGGCACTGAACTCTGAAGATCACTGCCTTTTACGACTCTTCTTGAGAGAAGAGCTGGCAAGTTACTTGCATATGATGAGACTGTGTGGTGAAAGGACAAGAGATAACATGCTCATACGTTGTTGGATTCCAGTCTTGGCTGTGAAATGGGCAAGCTGTTTAAGTTCACCAGCCTAGTCTGGCAGTCTGTAGAGCTAGGAACAATCCCCAATTCACCCTCTGGAGAAGACTGGAGGCCTGGCTTTATTCAGTTAGGATGAGCCACAGGATGTGCAGATGTTTACTGCTACACTGCACTGGGTGCTGATGGTGTGGCGTGGCACATGTCTGGAGGTACAAGCAAAGAGGCGAGCTAAGCTGACTGAACAGGATTTCTTGGAATAATTTGTGGAAGACAGCATCAAACCTTGATCATTTAAGCCTCCAGTTCTGTAAATGATCACTTACCAGCCACTAATGAGAAGGCTGCATTAAACCTGTAGCTGAGGAAGACATAGTGTAAGATTTCTGAGCAAAGTGAATGAGTGGTGCCTCAAACACTAAACATTAAAAATATTGCTGGACTGAGCTATTTGGTTATCTGAAGAAACACAAGTATGGAAATAAGGACAAAAGTGAGGAAAAGTAGAATGAAAACAGTGGAAGACTTGTCAGATAATGTGTTCTTAGCATCCTTAAGTATTTATCCTCTTAGCAGTATGGGAATGATGAGCATACATATGTAGCCAGGGCTGATTACACAAAACACTTTCATGGAAATTATAGTGATCAAAGCCAAAATGAAAAATCAGTTCAGTATACTAATTTCAGGTAGACTGATTTAGTTTGCTACCCTCAATCCCAAAATTATAAAATATCATGGCAAGTTTTTCTTCTGAAACTTTCTGTGTGTTCATACTAATATATATCTCATTCAAACAAGCCATATTATAAATATATATGTAAAATGAGTTAACAGAGTCAAATAACCTGTCTTCATCATCATTTGCCATTAAATCAGTCTTGTTAGTGCAGAGTTGTCATGTGTTATTTTAAAAGTTAATCCAGTTTAAAGTGTCACTAAGGCAAAAAACTAGTCCTGATAGAAACAAGTTAAAAATAGCAAATAATAAGTTCCTATAAAAATTATTTTGAAAGACCTACTATTTATATCCATTTTTCAATTCCCCACAGATTTTTTTTCTTTTTTAATTCCTTAATTAGAATATGATGTGACATTAAAGCTCTACAGTAATATTCTTGCCTTTATCAGTTGAGGTATGATTTCATAATTAAGAGGAGAGCTTAAAGTAATGTTGATTGACATCAGCTACATAGCAATCTTTTCTGTGCTGAGTTACATCTTGGAGCAAACCCTTACTTCACTGAAACTGGCTGAACTGCCTGTCTGTCCATCTTAAATCTACTAAACTTTTTTGAGTATTGATTTTAGGATTTGTTTCCAGGCCTTTAAAGATTTTCTAGTATCTCAAGCATCAATGAAAGTCATTGTGCTCTTTGGGGACTTTATTCTGCCATTCAAACTACCTGAATGATACTTACTGTCCACATAAAGCCTACATTCACCTAGTGTGCAAGTAATTTGCAGTGTCTTTATGAGGAGGATGACAACTGGAGTTCATGTGTGCAAATACTGTAATTTACTAAATTGATACAAGCTTGACTGAATTTTCCACCAAAATTTTTATGGTCTGGGTAGAATATTATTTTACTCAGTAGTGTTTTAAATATTTCTGTAGTTAGTCAGTTCACTTTCATTTTACTGTAATTTAGGCCATTTTACCTAATGTATATGCGGTTATGGTAATCTTTTATACATAGCATTTTTCCTTTCTACAGCAAACATTGCTTTATTTTTTATTTTAGTAAATTTTGGTAAGATTGCATTCTTCAGGAAATATGAAAGAATCTTGAATTGCAATTTCTCATTTCTCTGGAGACTCAAGAATTTCCCTTTTAAAGCAAGAAGCAAAGTCTGTAGCTTCTTAGTAGTCTTTTTTGCAGCCAGGGTGTTTGGCATCACTTCTAAAACTCAGGATATGAAGAAGCACACTTGTGGACTTGGAACAAATGGTGCATGCATTATATGTGTTTATTCTCATGAAAATACATAGCTTTATTCTGATGGTACATGCAGTGTCTCAGCTGTGGAGGTCTAACTGCATCTTTGTTGCAGTTCGTGGGCCTTTCCTGAGCATTGCAGCTGTTCATCAGGTCTGTCCTGTTGCCCATGAGAGCACAGAGCTAGGTGCACTCAGCTAAGGACAGTATTGAGTAGAACTTCAAGTAAAATGGATTTCATGTAAGGCTTTTTAAAACAGTGATTTTCTCTTGCTGATAGAGTCTCATGTCAAGAGAACAAGGGGCAAAAAATGAGCAGAATTCCACTTGCTGAAGACAGGCAAGTAAAGCAGTGCTCTGAAATCTAACAGAAAACTATGAATTTTAAGGTTTCATTTCTATGAATTTGAAATCTGGCCAGTTTTTTTGATAAAAGCACAAATAGGATATTTTGGTGGTTTGTGTCTTTTGCTAGAAATCAATTCACATATAGCCTTTGCCATATACCTTTACAACGGCGATCAAAAGTAAATGTAAATGAGGATTGAAGGTCAAAGTTGAATGATGGAGAAATGTTAAGAAAGTGGTAGATACTTTCATCTTCTAAGTGTGGCTCTGTTTTAGATCATTCTGTTCAGCAGGAAGAATAGAATAGTTGTAGACTAAATCCATCAGTGTTACTTCTCAACTCTTTAGCACAATGCAATCAGTCTGAAACTGTCAATGAGGATATCCAAATCCAGTGACCTACCCCATCCTTACATGCATAAGGTTACAATATTAACCATGCAAATTTCAGTACAACTGCTTTCAAAAGGTATCTTGTTATACTGGAGATGTTACTTGTTAAAAAAGAAATGGCATTCTGATGTGTTTGGGTGTTTTGGGTATTTTTTCCTCTTTAGAAGTTGTTAGTGTTACATATGTGAGGTTCTTTTTCTTGGTTTTTTTTTTGGGTTTTTTTTTTTTTTTTTTTTTTGGGTTTTTTTTTTTTTTTTTTTTTTGTGTTTTTTTTTTTTTTTTTTGGCTTGGTTTTATGGAGGTGGAAACTTACTACTTTTGAAATCATATTTATTGGGAGTCAAAAATGCTGAAGGAAAACCTTTTGCTTTCAAAAATAGCGTGAGAGTTCCATGTATGTCTGTTAGTTGCATTTGTTCTAGTCCAAGAAGAATCACTGTTGACAAACAGCTGGCAACAATAGGTGTTTGTTTTGGTAAGTGGCTCTCTTCATTTGCCATCTGAAACAGCTACGTATTAATAATGGGCTTCATTTGTTGTACTTCCTCCTACAGATAAGAAAAAAAAAATCTACTAAATTCTTTTGCTGCAGTGGGTTTTCTTTTGCTCACAAAACTTTTAAATATACACACTTAGACTTTTCTGTCAATAGATAATGAGCACTGCTTTTTCCAGAACTTCATTATTGCAAAGCATCTGTGAATTTTCCAATGTGCATGTATGTTTTACCAGCAAGCTGCTTACTACAATGTTTCCACAGTGCTTATTTCAGAAAATGGCTTGTCATTAAATTAATTCTCACTGTGTTTTAGGAAGGAAAGTCTGAACTACAAATTTAAATCTTATTTTTTAGTAAAGTATCTAAAACCTAATTAGTTTATTTATAGCTACATAACAGTTAATATTTTGCAAATACAACTATAGTAGCTATGAGTTTTTATTATTTCTTTGGAACATTTCATCAGTGTGGTAGCTGTATAGTGTATTGGTAAATACTGATTTCTAAGTGACATTTATACAGAGGAAATGCAAAGTATGCTGCAAATATATGTAAATAAAAACTATATTTTATAGCAGTTTTTGATAGGCATAGTTACACTTTCTGACAAGGAGCAAAGACACCTACACTTTTTTTTTTAACCCTAGAATTTGCAGGGCTAAACTTTTAATTTTGTTTGTTTATTGCAAAGCTAACAGGTTTCTGCTCTAGGGATACCTTTATCAGGATGGGACTTTGTTTTGAGGAATGAGAAATTGTTCAGTTAGTTTGTCCCCAGAGGTGAAAATGCCAGGCTTTGTTAACAACAGAGCAATGTGTCCCTTTTTTCTTTTTTTCAACAAAACATGAAAGTTGCAATCCTATGAGTTTCAGTAATCTAAACATTTGTCATAAAATATTTTTGGATATTAAGAGACACTGATTTTCATGGCCATTATTTACTTTTGAGCGTTATGGTTTTTTTCATTCTGAAGTATGTAAACAACTCAATATTGAAAACAGTCAGGTTAAGCACTGATATTCCTTAGCTGCTGTGTAATTAAGATGTTGAATGTACGGTGCTTTCCTTTCAAAGATGAAAGTTTGTTTACATTTCCTTGTTTATAAGTCTGCACTTCCCGGATTGTGTGTTGTTTTATCTCTATACTTAGTAGGAGCAGTCATTTTGAATCTGTCGATGGGAAGTTGGAGTTGTATGTGTGGGTGTTGTTTTTCATATTGTAAGCTCATATCACCCAGGATAATATTGAATTGTTTTCTAGAGTTTATCTCTTTGTAGACCAAATGATCATTTCAGATTAGGTTCATATTATGCTTTGGAATTCTTTTTGATAAGAGGATTTGTTTTTTGGGAATGATGTCATGGAAGATATGTCATCTGTCAAACTTCAGGAAAAAGTTTTCAGTGAAAGAAAATAATTCCAGCTGGTTAGATTTTTTTCACTCATTCCACTTAAATGTTGTCATTGTTCCAATTTATTTAGTGTAGTAAGCAATGTGATTTAACCAATCCAGCTATTTTCACATGAAATTACTGCTTAATTGCACTGTTGAGTTTTATGCCAGAAACCGTGTTGGTTGAATGGCCCAAATGGATGACAAGATATGCCAACTCAGATTTTCAGTAGGCTTATACAGTTATTTCCTTGCCCCTGCAGCTGTAAGCACAAGGTGTACTTGGAAGCACTACCAAACACGAGCATCATCATCCCGTTTCATAACGAGGGCTGGACTTCGCTCTTGCGCACCATCCACAGCATCATCAACCGCACTCCAGACAGCCTGATCGCAGAGATCATTCTGGTGGATGACTTCAGTGACAGAGGTAAGGCCTGGCTGGTTTTGTTTTAACTTGTGCAGCGTGGTCCAGAGAGAAGCTAAAGGGACGCAAAAACATCCTTGAAGAACCCTTTGATTGTTAGCAGGAATAAACATTTATAAGATGCTGTTGTTTTACTTGGCATGAATATTGAAATTCATGTCAAAGGGAAGAGAGACTGTCAACTGTTAATTAGGCTTTATTAATATTGTATTTTGAATGTTATCACTGAAATACTGCAAATTTTAGTATTTCCTCATATTTTCCCTATATTTCTCTTTTACTCTGAACATACATCTGCTTTGACCATTTTGGATGCAACTCATTAGCTTTTGATCCTGGAAATCTTATTGAACTAGACAGATTCACATACTAGTACAAAAGAGCCATACAGAGAAATGAGGCTCTTTTGAATGAAATGTGAAAAAATGCTTTGGAGTAGTTGATCAAAATTTACATCATTTAAATACAGTAAAATTAAGAAAATGTCAATCACTTAATGTCTTATGCTGCCATTACTTCTTGAATGCAACAGAAAAAATTAACACCTCAAATTCTTTAAATGAATTTTAGTAGTTCTTTAGGTAAAATTCCTCCATGATAAGGATATAGAACTAGGAGATGTGTTGTTTGGTTTTTTTTTTCAAATTTTAGTTCATCTCTTAGAAGTTTAAGCCTGAAAACCTTTGACTTTGGAGTTTTGCAGGCTAGGTTTTCTGTTTCTATTGAAACATCAGTTGCTGGTGTGCATGTTAGCTTTGTTCTGAGTATACTGATAGCAAAAGAGAGAATTGTAACCTTTGCTAATGTTCTACTTAAAAACTTTGTCTCAGCTAGGAATTTAGAGGAGCAGATTTCTGACTTACTGTTTTAAGAAGCCCCTGGGTGAGTGACAGAAAAAAAAATTCTGCAGTAGCAGAACCATTTTTGTAAGATTTTTTTTAACTTGATATTTCAGGGTTTAGAAAGATAAATGCTCCACACATCTATCTCGCCCTCTAATATCTGCTGGTTTACTTGCAATATGTCCTTTGATGAACTGCCTCCCGATCTGTAATGCAATTTAAGTAAAATTGTAAAGTGAGTACAGTTCCGATTATTCTATGTTTATGAAATCTAGACCACAGATGAAAGTTTGGAAATCAGACCTGTAAAACAGCACACCCAGGCTGTTTCTGCAGGCTAACAATTTCCTAGGAGTAAACAACTCAAAGGGAAGTCTTGCAAGTTGTTTTTATGAGGTATTTCAAAAGTAAAAAAGCTGGTTTTCATTTTTTCCCTCCCCCTTTTTTTTTCTTTTTGGCTGAAATAGCAGCTATTGAGGCAGTGCTTGCTCAATATGGTAATACTGTAGCATTTTTTAATGAAGAACATAATTGCTACTGTTGATGCATTTTGAAATATGCTGGTGTTTTGTAAAGCTTATCTACTTCCAGGTTATGAGAAAAAGAATTAATGCCAGTAAACAGGCTGTTGCTCTTTCTTGCACGCTCTTAGTTTCAGCTGATTGCTGAAAGTAATATTATTGCTATAACACTATAAAAATCTCCATAGTCTTCTTCATTTCCAGTTATATAAAGCTATCTGACTTATCAGTGGAACAGTTTTCAGCTGGAAGAAATGGTTCATATAGAACAGGAACATTTAATGAAAGTGTTTAAGTTTGAAAAACTGAAAAGAAATCGACAAACCAGACTTACATTAAGCTGGACCTACAAGTGTGGTAGCAGTAAAATTATTTACTTATGTTTATTGGTGTTATTAAAATAAAGTTCAGAAATGTGAATGGTTGCTAGTTTTGAACATATTGGGTACTGTATGTTTTGAGACAGATAACAACAAAAATCTGCTGCCGTCTCTACTCTGAATTCAGTAACATTGACTTTGAGGTCAGATGAATCATTTTGGTACACCTGAAGTTGGTTTAATTCTTGTATTTGTGATCTTCTAAACTGTACTTAACTGAGACTATATTGTGTTTTCTTGTGCTCTTTTTTTCTCTTCTGTAAGGTGATCACACATAATAGAGTTGGATTATTTTTATGTTAAGAAAATGCTGACTAGCTCAGCATTTTCTTAACACATGAAAATGATACCTAGCTCTGTCCCCTCCCAGTTGATAAAATAACCTGTTTTTAAGAAGTGGCAGATTATTTTACCCTTTAGTTGCCTTTCTGAGACTGATAGGAGTAAAGCAGCAAAAAAGATATTGAAGCCAGATTAGGCAAAAAATAAAGTTTGTATATTCAGATGTTGTCAGAACTCACAGAATCATTGCAAGTTTACTGCTGTGTTGAGGCAGTATAGTGATTAGATAAATTCATATCCCTTTTCCTTACTGTGTAATTTCTTCATGAAGCTGCAGACGCCATATAGCTGTCAAATGGCTATTATTTTGTGAAATCAGTTATATGTTATTAAAGTGAGTAAATATGTTATTAATGTGTATGCTATTCTCGTTCCATAACTTGATATTAGAAGGGAAGAGTTTTCTATTAGGAATCTAAACATCATATGTAGATAGTCAAAAGTGAAAATTAGGTATTTCAATAACAGTGGTATTTCAAAAATAATGATTAAACAGCAAACACTTTTCTCTAAACTTTTCTGTTAACCCTGCTGTTCCTTTTTACAAATATCTAGAAATTTATCAAAAGTCAGTTCCTATTAGAAGCAGTAAATGAGAAAAAGAAATTTGAAAACTGTATAAAAGTTTAAAAAAAGGCTCCAGCATTTTTCTTTCTTTTTAACTAATGCCAGTATAAATACTAAAATGCACTGAATAAAACTTCCGATAACAAATTATGAAAATGTTTTACTGAACAGCTCGATACCAGGAGTTTGCTGGTTCATCTGCAGAATAACTTGTATACCTTCATTTTATTCATATGCACTCCTTTGGCTTTTATGATCAAAACCTAAATCTTTAGATAGTTCATGCATAATATTCTGCATAAATTATGACATTTAGGTGTTATAAAAGGAGAGCTGCACATCTTTAAATATCAATATAATGCAGACTAAAGGCTTGGTATTATGAGGGAGGTAAGGAAATGTTATGAAATATGAAAGTGCAGTATTTGGTTGTGGACAGATTTAATATAAAAAACTACATGAATATTAGAAGTTACCTGTGACAGAAGGAAACATAGATTTAAATACAGGTACACAGTTGCAAGATTTCTTTATTCATGTAATTTATAGTGAGTGTTTGTATTTAAAAATGGTGAACCAACAGGTAGGAGGAAAAATGTCTGATTTACTGGAACTCCATTTCAGCAAAAATAACAGCTTTGATTTGTATTGTAAATGCAAATGGCAGAATGTTGGTGTACTGGTGAGATGAAAGGGGACTGAATCTGAAGTTCGTAGGTGCTCTAATAAACGTAAAATAAATACATTGTCATTTAACAAGCACTATAAAAGAGAGGAAAATAATAAGCTTCTACTTAGCTTGCCTTAGAAAGCCATGGAGACAATAAGAGTACATTTTAATGATGCACATAATTTTACATTCTAAAGTGTGCAAAGTGTTTCTGATCTTGTGATGGATGTGGGGCTGCAAATCAAGTACCTGATTCGTAAAAGCCCTGTATTTCAAACGTAAAGACCTATCAGTTTGAGTGAAACCTACCATAGAAAATCAACCTTTATATTGGAGATACCAGCACACCTTTGCGTCATTATCTGCAGTGGCTTTGTGTGCAGCTCTGTGATTCTGGCTTCTGGGAAAATGAGCCCTGTTGAAAGTGGCTTTCTTTTTTTCTGGGAAGGTTTTGGGGTTTGTGTGAATGTTGTTTGAAATGGAAGGTGGGGAGGATTGTTTGCAGGTTTGACGTTAAAGATTGGGTGTTTCTTGTTGACGTAGTTTGCTCTGAAGTCACTCTGCCAGCAGACAGATATCTGAAAATGGGCAAGAAGCAGAATATGGGCAACAGTTTTAAAAGAAATGGCAAAATGAAAAAGAAAACAAGTTTTCATTGGTTCAGTTATGGAACAGCTTGCATTTACAGAGGAATACTAAAAATTCTAATTAATGTTTTAAAACTTTGGGGAAACACAGATTTGCATAATTCATTAGTTAAACAGTTCATGTAGGTTGCCAACATATGATAGATTTGTACATCAACTTTTATTTCTTTTTATGTTTTAATTACCTTATTATCATAGCCAGACTTGTAAACTGTTACTAACACAGTACGTGCCCATGAATGTAAAGTTGACTTACAGAGGATTTTGACTTTACCCTGTAGTTCTTGAACCAGTACAGCACCTATTATAAGAAAAAATAGACAATGCCATAGCCAACAATAAATTTATTAGCAGTAACAATTATTTGGCAGTATTTTAGTTTGAAAAAAACAGAAAAAAAGATGTGCCAAGGGAAAACAAAAGAATTTGAAAACTTAGCCTACAGCTTCTTCCTCAACTAGTTTCTGTCACTGGCAATGAACTGGTTTTTGGTAGAAAATGACAAACTGGGAAATTTTTCTTTATGTTAATGAGCCAGCCCCTTCTCATATTGCTGTCTGTTATGTTCTCCTGTATCTGTCCCCTTGCTTAGGTCTGTTTTCTGCATCATTCATTTGAGAGCATCAGGGCATCTCCTGTCAGTACTGTATGGTTTGTGCCAGAACTCTGAATAAGCCAGCTTAATAGCATGGAAGTCAGTGTGCAAAAGAAACTTGTGATTATTTTGTCAGAGCTGTAGTTGGTCAGTGAACTTCAGTGCCAGTAATGTGCTTTTTTTCTGTGAACATGGAAGATGACCTGGTGTATGACTGGGGTTTTTTAAACTGTAGTTCTGTAAACTACATTGGTCATATTACACCTCTACTCTTAATGGTAGAGTAAGGGAAGAGAGTTTGTGCTAAAAGCAAAGCAACTCTACCAGACTGTTATATTGCACCACTTTCCACTGGAGGAACACATGCTATTGCATGAAGTTGAAATTCCCTGTATTTTGTTTGTACACAGTTTATGTAACATGCAATTGAAATTCGAATGTATGGATGCTTGGCTTCAAGTCATGGCTAGATGTTACTTTCTGATTAAATGGAAGGGAAAATTTTATATTGTATGAATTAATGTCTTGTCACAGGAAAGATCTGCTACAGACAGAAAGTGTCAGTATGATGAAAGCTCATGTCTTCAAAAATTGCAATGTTAGGCATAGCTCATGTAAGACATTATGTGTGAGGAAGGAAGGGTGAATCTACACAAATCTGGTAGGTTTGTAGACAAAGTAGTTATACCAGAAGCACACAGCCTTACCAGCTGAGAAGCCTGTTGCTGCAATCAAGTAATTATACAAAGGTAAAGAGAGAAGTTTTCTGCTTAGTGAAGAATTTGTAGTGGCTTTGCCCTTGCTTAATGCAGCATCCTGGAAGCCAGAGTGATCCCAGCAACTTGAATTGCGCTGTTCATTTTGCTGATGGCATAAGCAAAACTTTCTTGGAGCAGAGTTTAACACAGCAAGGTTTTCAAGTTATGTTGACCTTCATATTAACATATTACTGCATCATGTGTACTACAGCAGAAAAAAAATTCTTATCTTTTAACCCTATATGAATGTCAACCTCACATTTTAAAGCATTTTAAAAAAATGAAAAGTCCAAATAGAAAATGAAACTGATTCCATTTCAAAATGTCTGTATGGACTGGAAATCTAACTAAATACAGGATTTACATTTTTATACTTTGCCTTTTTCATTTCCTCTACAATGCACTCAGTTACTTGAATTTCATGAAACTTGGACTTCCTTGGTCAAAATACTATCACTGTAAAAAGTACAACTTAAAACATATCTGTGCATAGGTTGCAGTAAACTAACTTGAATCTGTACTACCAAGTTTTCTGTTCTTCACTCTAACTTCTCAGTTTTGATAATTTAACATTATAAATTCTCTTGTGGGTTTTTCTTCTGAAATTAGAGTACAAGATTTTACCTTCAGCTCCTTGATGTACCTTGCAATAGCAGTTTCATTACTGAAGGCATTTTGACTTGGCAGAATGGCTTTACCAGTGGTAAAAGAAAGGGTTGGCCTGAGGTCGATGAGGGTTCAGCTCGAAGAACAATGGTCATTTTGAAGGCAACTGCAGCTCATCTCAAAATGCATTTCATTTGCTGGAGTAAAAGTATTGTCGTGTTGTGGGAAGAATTTCAAGTAACTGAAGTTTTACACTTAACCTAGACAGAATTGAGAATGTGTCTGCATTGGGATAAATTTAGGAGTATCTCCCACATCCCAATGCTGCCTGCACTCAATGAACTCAAATACAACTTGGCTGTAAAAATTAAAACTCCAGTGATGAAAATATTAATATGAAAACAAATTCTTACTTTTCACATAGTTGATCAAATCGGTTATAATAGATGAGTAATTTCAATTTGAGTACGTGTGGAGTCAGAATACAAAGTTTTTGTTTCCACAAGCTCTATGTTGGTCAGTCTACCTTTAGATGCGCGCCCCATGAAACGCTTGCTGGGTGTGCATCATGCCTCCACACTGCATACCTTTTGTTTGTGAACATGTGAGGAATTCTTGAGATGGGAACCAATGAGCAGCCTGCACTTAGCAAGATTGTGTTCTCTGGGTGTCAGCATCTAAAAACTGTTATGCCATGCTTGTTTCGAGTGTGGTTCATGAGATACCTGCAGTAAATCTGGCTTTCAAACAGTATTGTTACTCTGAGTGATTTTGAAATAATAGAAGCACATTTATTCATGTGGCAAATTTTTCTGCTATGCATCTCAGTATTGGTTTACATTTCCTTAGGTTAAATTGAATTATGGCTGAAATGACATTGTTTTAAAATTCCTCATGTGGAATACTCAAGTTTGATCTTGTAAACAGGAAGGAAAATTTCTAATTCTGCGTAAACATAGTTACCTACATTGGCTTTTTTCTGAAACATAAGCTGTTTACTTTCCACTTGAAAAAGCATTATTACATTGCAGAAATAGATTAAACAACTTGACAAGAGACTTGAACAATTAGCTCACAATTATCTTCTTCAGGTTCAGTTAATGAACTATAGAGAAGATGCACATTGGTTTTGGAAAAATTTGAAAATATATTGTTCTTACACATTTCCTTACATTTCTTCTTTTCTAGGTTTCTTCTTAACTTCATATTTCTCTTTATAAGCTTTAAGAATTTTTTTGTCTTATTTGCATTAGGCAATTCTTAACTAATATTCCACATATATTACTTCCACAACTTCACTGAGTAGTGTACTGGAGATGTTAACTAATTTTTACATCTTCAAATGATATATCCCCTGAATAATCACAGTTAAAACCTGCAGACAGGTGATGTAGAATGGAAGCTGAAGTCTGTTGCTTTTGACTTTTCCAAATATTCCATCTGATCAAATTCAAACTGATAAATTTTTCTTTTCTTGGTGGTGCTTTGTTATTAGGAATCAGGAGAACAGGCTTGAGATCTTACAAAGTATTTTTTTCATAAGCTAATCAACTAGATTTTTCTGTAGTATCAAGAGAAAGGATTCTTGCCAAATACTAGTTGTCTGTTATTTTGAAAATTTCCTTTAATTTAAAATTGAAATTTATTCATGATCCTTTTCATGCATGACTGTTGCTTCAATGTTATCTTTAAATAACTCATTATCTTCTCATTGTACATAGAAAGAGATTGCAACTTCCAGTTTTCAAAGTCCATTGAAGTTTAATAAAGTGTGACAAGCTTTCAAATTGACATCCTAGTAGTCTTTCCAAAAATGGTAGTTTGTTACAGTCAAGGTTGCCTTAATTGCAACATTTGAGTTCATCTAAGTACACTTTAAAAATATATTTCACCTTTCCTGAATGTAGACTTTCAAGTAAGCTTGTAATCATCAAGCAAAATAACATCCTTAAAGAAAAGGCAATAGTATTGTCCCTAGCTACTACATTTTGTGCATCTTAAAGAAAATAATTCCAGAAAACCTTTTACTTCATTTTCCTGTATTATAAATGTATTTTGTTTTGTCCTTTTTTCCTGTTTGCAAATCATGGGTGAGCCTGAAACCTGCTAATATTCTAAATATATTATCAATAACATAAGAGAAGTTGTTTTCCTGTTCATTCACAGGTACTGAGCATCACATAAGGTAAGTGGGAAAAAGAATGTGGGTGGTATAGGAAAAGCTGTGAAATGATCAAAGCAGGAAATTATGATTGTCACTCCTAAGAGAGTTTTGAACCCAGAATTCTGGTATTAAAACACTGTGTTTTACTAAGATCTGTAAAATCTTTGCAGTCAGATATGGGGTATAAATAGTTTATAATAATTTCCCTGGGAGATGAGTGGGAGAATATTGATTTGGTTGTGAACTAAATGCCTTTCTGTTGTTTTTTTCCCCCCAAACTACATGCCTTTGTCTTTTCTAGACTGATTCTTACATGTAGGATTGCTAGCAAGTGTTTAGTTTACAAATCTAAACATATCCTAAAGAAAGAAGAAAAATCCTGTAATGAGGTTAGCAGATGAATGCTTTCAAAGCTTTATAGATGAAGAACAAATGTTTGTCCTGCCCTACTTGCTTTTTGGTAATCCTGACAAAAATCAAACACATTTAAAGAGTTCTAGTAGGTATTCTGACCTTGCTTCACTGATGGAGTAAAACAGTTAATAATTTCCATTCGAGTTCTGGTGTAGTCTTTTTCTGTAAAAGCAAACGAATAAACAACAACAACAGAAAAAGCTTACAGAATACTTTCTTAGACTATTGAGAGCTGAAATTAATTTATATTAATTTCAGCTGGGTTCTTTTGAGGTAACCCAGTACATAATTTGACAGTATTTGTTTCTGATGATTCTTTGCTGGATTATGGCAAGCAGTTCTAATAGTTTTTATTTATTTTATTTATTTATTTATGCCAAAAGCATCTATTTGTTTAGTGTTGTATATGTTTATGCAGATTTTTATTTTGTGCAGTCAAAAATCAAAAGTTGTACTCAATGCATGTTTTGTTCATTGCTCTGTGCATCTTCAGTGTCTCACAGGAAGCATTTGTGACATATGGAATTGTCTAGTTACAAATCTTCTTGTACAGAAATGCAATCATAATTTTGATTAACTTGAAAAGGAATGTTGTTGCTCTCAGAAATCGCTATCCAGACGTTCGGTCAGCTTTGGGGGCTTTTCTGTGTGTGTGCTGATTTCCCAAATTGAGCTCGTGCATCTTTCAGACAGATGGGCAATTTTATGAAGCTTATAAATGGCTGAAAGCTTTAATGGCTCTGTCATGCGCAGTTTGTTTTTTAAATGCTACTGATTTGTGAAAAAAGCATTAATAAGTTGTATTGAGCAATTGTAACAGATTTATTTTAATAGGACTGGATCAAGCTGTGTTTTCTAAATTAGAATAAGTTCCGTAAGCAGTGGAAAATTTTGCTGAAGAATGACAGAATCCAAGCATGATTTGCTCATGTGAAGAGCTTTTATCATTCTCCTCTGTCTTCTCAAGTTACAGGTATAAACTCAATTTACTTGGGATAGTGATTTTTTTCCCCTTTTTATCCAGTTGTATGTTTATGCATTATGAGATAAGGTTCACACTTAGTTTTGGTGGCTTTACAGGACTTCTGCATAATTGAGACAGCCAGCATACAGAGGCAAACAAATATGTTGATTTCATTTATGGTCAGTGACTTTGTTCACCTGCTGTAGGAATTCTCATATCTGCGCTCCTCACAAATCCAAGAAAATACACATTAGAATAAATGGAAAAGTGTTTGATGGAAGCAGAATGCACTACACAATATGGAAAATCCTAACCATTTAGAATAGACGGCTGCTGGGGGTTTTACTTTTATATGGTATAGAAAACCCTTTTAATCACACTGGTAAAATGTACCACAAACATGTGCATGGCATTCAGGGCTGAAGGCCTTCCAGTCTGTGCTGATTTCTGGCTTTGGAAGTTGAGGGTTGCTATTGTCAGAGTGAGGGGGGGGGTGGCGGTTGGGGAGATTTTGGTTTTGTTTGTTTGGGTTTTTTAACATAAGTAATCTAATTTCTCCTACTGTTACATCAGGATATTTTTCTACAGTATCTTTTTTTTTTTTTTTTTTTTTTTTTTTTTTTTTTACTAGGGAGCTGATATAATAGGTAGAAATCTCTCAGCAAATGTAGAAGATTACTTCTGCCTAAGGTCTCTTCTTCCCCTTCATTTGAAGGGCAACATACTGAATTTAGAAAACAGAATTGACATTCTTTGTAAAATGTGCCATTTGTGCACATCTGTCAAAGTAGCAAACCTACTGCTTTAGATTTAGCAGGATAAACATGAGTTGGCTGTCATACTCCATTCCTGCCTCATTTAATCTCAGAAGAGGCACAGATTAATTGTTCTTTATTTGTGGTACACTATTTCTGGTCAACAAGGAAATCCACTCCTGTTTGTAAATATTCTAGCTTCAAAAGCTTCTTTTTAAAAATGTTCTACAGTTCTAGTGAAAAGTGATGATGCTTTAAAATGCATTTCAAGTATAACTGATTCATTTAGGAGAATTAGAAAAAAAATTTTTAAGGGTCTTACTCCCATAGCCTTGCATAAAGTAGTTGCTGGTGTGATGAAAGGCATACTATGTACAAGCAGATGTAATATTTTTGAAATCATTATCCTTTAACACTACAAAGCAGTACAGAACAGATGTTAGTCTTGTTTTTGAGTGGTTTACCTATTGCAGTTTTTAACTGTAGAAGGCATCAACAGATTATGCTGATGAATGGAAAAATGAAAATAATCCTTACTACATTTGAGTTTGCATTGCAGTTCTTGAATGTGTTTGAAAGCACTGGCTGAAGTGTTTGCTTCTTATCTGCAAACCTCATTCTTGGGGTTTTGTATTGGCAGCTTGATATTAATGATAAGAAAACAAGCTTTGTGCTATGTGCTTTAATAATACAAGAACATGGCTTTGAAATGTACAATGGACCAAATTCAGATATGTGCATCTAGTCAGTGTGTTATTTAGAGGACCTTACATATCCATTTTAAACATAGTTCCTGGTTGTGTATTTTTTATTTTGAATGAAAGTTAAATATGTTCTTACTGAGTGATTGAGAATCTGTGTGCCGGCTGTGAACGTAAGAGTGTGAAATGTGAAATAGGTTGATGGTGCCAATTATGTTGGAGCCTTTTTTGTGTGTGTACTCCTGAAGTAGAAGTGATTAAATTTTGAAAGAAATTGATGATTATTACCTCTGAACTGAATTGATTATTTCTGTAGAGTCTTGTAAGTGTTGCTAGTTCAGGTAGTTTGACTGAATTTAGAGCTTCAGCAAGAACTGGGATCTAATCCCTTTTCTTCTTTCTCATATCCCGTGTTCATTTTAGTTTTTTCAAGTGCCATCTATTTGAACTGGGTTTCCTTTATGGACTGGGCATGGAGTTAAGCTGTACCTAACAAATGTCATATTTGTTAAATACTATGCCTTCATTATGAATTAAATGATATTTATAAAAATTCAATTAAAAGCAAATTTCCTTTATTTCAATAGGGTAGCTTTTGGGAACCCTTCAAAGAAGTCTGAAATTCTAAAAAGTGTGTGCAATTATTAAATACTTGTTGGTCATGATCATCTTCATTTTTTATGTGGACAATCACATTTCAGTGTGCTTTGTAGCACACTGAAATGTAAGTGATTGTCCATATAAAAAATGAAGTAGTGGGCTTTGTTTGTCCTTGGGTACTTTTAGAGTTCATGTTGTAGGAGGGATGATCTTGTCCTAGTATAAATCAGTTATGGTGGCAGAAAGATCTGTGATTAAGTTGCTTGTATCTCTTTTAGACTGTCCAATAAGCTGGCATATACTGAGTTGAATTTTAGCAACATGCTTCAGGTAAAAAATAAAAGAAACCTGTCATGTGCCCAAGAACAGTTTCTCCCCCTACCAGCACACCTGTTCCCCACCTCCTCACCCCAAAGATCTGCAATCCATACCATTAAATGATATTGTATTTCAGATGATATTTTATTTCAAGATAGAGACCTTCTATTCCAACGTGTTGGCTTCTTCAAAGTAGTTTCTCTATGGTGTGAAAACTTGTGTGGCACTCCTGCATTACTGGAGAAGCAGCATGAGCTGTGAGGCAAGGTACAGCGATTTAACTGCACACTGTTTGATACAAAATAATTTTCAACTCTTAAGGTGTCAGTCTAACCTATCTTGCTATTATAAGTTGTACTGCAGATGCATGTGTGGTTTTTTGGTAATGCATCCTTGCAGTGTTTTTGTAAAGCTGATTAAATACATATGCATTCTTGTTTTTAGAAGGTAAGTACAAAAACGATAGGAGAATGTAGTAAGCAGAGTTACATTGCTGCTTATATACAAGAGACAAGTATTGGAGCAAAACCAGAGTTTTTCTGTTTCCTGTTTTCACTCTTCTCCTTTAGGCTGTGTTTTTAACATCATTATTTTCTCACTTTTAGATTTTTGTCCAAAACACTGTGTCCCTGAAGCTGTAAACCCCTTCACAGCTATGGAACGTGATACCAAATCCCAGGGAACCTGAATGATTCCAGGTTTCAGTAGCTAAGAAAAAATAACAGGGATGATGGTGAAGTTATTGTTGAAAAAATATCTCTTGATGGGATCTTGATCAGTATAATCTGCAGAGAGCTGTGGGACAAGAATGAGAAATCTGTTTTGCAGGAAACACAGAGGGGGATCATAGGAGAAAAAGGATGTTTCACAGAAAAAATCGAGACCAGAAACAATTCTGATACATTTCTTTTAAACTTTGGGGTTTGCTCCTCGAGTTTTGTCTTACTGCATAAGGTTGTGCTTTAAGATGAGTCAACAGTATTTTTCTTAATTTCTCACTGTAGAATCAGAGGGCTGGAGACCTCTCTTATAAAGACAGGCTTGGAGGGGTTGTTCAGCCTGTAGAAGGGAAGGCTCTGGGGACACCTTACAGCAGCCTTCCAGTACCTAAAGGGGGCCTGAAACAGAGTTGGAGAGGGACTTTTTACCTGGGCAGGTAGTGATAGGATGAAGGGGAATGGCTTTCAACTGAAAGAGGGCAAGGTTAGTTGTTCTGTTGGGAAGAAATTCCTTCTGTGAGGGTGATGAGGCACCGGAACATGTTCCTCAAAAAGTTGTGAATGCTTCCTTTCTGGAAGTGTTGAAGGCCAAGTTGGATGGGGCTTGGAGCAACCTGATTGAGCAGAAGGTGTCCCTTCCCACGGCAGGAGAGTTGGAAATGAATGATCTTTAAGGTTCCTTCCAGCCCAAACCATTCTATCATGAATCAAGTGTCAGTTACATCTAAGAGCAAGTTCACATCTGCTGTAAAGGTAAAAGCACCTTTTCTGAGTATATTAATATAACAAATACAAGGTTTAACTAAAGTTCTTCTTGTCTGCTTTAGATAGCTGGATAGAGCTTTGGAATTATATGGTTATCCTAGTTTTCCATTTAGTATGTGGTGTATACATGTTGTTGATACAATATTTCTAACATAGTGTTAGAAATATATGCATACTGAGTATAAATGGAATTACTTAAGTGTTAGATAGAAATATAAACAATGTAGTAACTTCAGTATTCCCAATCAGGCATTCTTCAGAAAAACAAGTCCAGAATTTTGAGCAATGTTGGCTGTCTGACAGTACCATGCTTAGTTATTTGACTGTTTTATTCAAGCCATTTTGTGAGAAGTATTATATAATGCTTTTTGAGTCATTCTTGCCATAAAAAGATTCTTATTGAATGTTCAAATCGAATTTTGTAGATTGTTGTCAGATATATGTGCTATTTATCTCTGTTGCTCTTAGAATTATTACACAAGGAAACCAGTAATATTAGTTTTTTGGACATTTTTCTTGAATTCAATTACTCTTCTTTTGGTTTGTCAATGTATAAAATAAGATGTTTAACGTGTAGGGTTTTTTTTGAGAGAATGAATTGTTCTAAAATTGCTAAAATGAGCATACCTCTTCTGTGGCATGCCAGTTCTCTCCTTTAAGTGGGATACAGAAATGCACTGTGTGAGGAAATGCATTGAGGCTTTGAGCAGCACAATTCACAGAATCGCAAAACGGGATGGGACTACAGTGGGTCATCTGGTCCAATCTCCCTGCTCAAGCAGGGTCATCCTAGAGCACATGGCACAGGATTGTGTCCAGACAGCTCTTAAATATCTCCAATGAGGGAGACTCGCCAGCCTCTCTGGACAATCTGTTCCAGTGCTTGGTCACCCACACAGTAAAGTTGTTCTTTTCCTATACAGATGGAACTTCCTGTGCATCAATTTCCATTGCCTCTTGTCCCATGGCTCGGCACCACTGAGCAGAGCCTGGCTCCATCCTCTGACACCCTCCCTTCAGATACTGACAGACACTGATGAGGTGCCCCTTCAGCTGCCCCTTCTCAAGGCTGTACACACATAACTGTCTCAGCACTTGCTTTTCTCCACCTTGATGAGAAATATTACTTACGAGTAATGAATCACGCCTTTGATGTTCTCTTTCCTATTTGTATTTGGGTTTGAGCGGCAAGATTTTGGTAGTGGAAGTGGCTACAGGGGTATCTCCTGCAAGAAGCTGCCAGAAGTTTCCCCCCAGAGTTTAGCAGAGCCAATGCCAGCTGGCTCCAAGATGGACATGGTACTGGCCAAGGCCTAGCTCATCAGCTTTGGTGGTAGCTCCCTGGGATTAAGAGATGTAAGTAACTGCAAGAGCTATTTCAGCCAGAGAAAAGAGAAGCGAGAATATGTGAGAGAAACAGTGCTGCACACATCAAGGTCAGGGAAGAAGGAAGGGCAGAAGATGCTCCAGGTACCAGAGCTGGGATTCCCTTGCAGATGATGGTGAGGCAGCTGTGCCCCTGCAGCCCATGGGGGGTCCATGGAGGTCCACGGGGGAGCAGAGATGTACCAAAAGGAGCGCCACCATAAATTGGGAGTGGCAAAGGGTGCTGGAACACAGTGGGGAGCATGGTCCTGTCAGGCCCCATGGAGACAGGAGCCCATACCGGGGCAGGTTTGTTGGCAGGACTTGGGAGACCCACACAAGTGCCGTCTGTTCCCAAAGAAGCACGTCCCATTGAAGGGACCTGTGCCAGAGCAGCTTCTGAAGAACTGAAGTCTATGAGAAAGACTCCATTTGGGGAAATTGTTAGAGGAGTGTCTCCCATGGGAGGAACACCACAGTGAAATGAGGGAAAAGTGTGAGAAGTCCTCCCTGGTAGCAGGAAGGAATGAGTGGCTGAGCCAAAGCTGATTGTGCAGCCTGCATTCCCTGTCTCCCTGTGCCATTTAAGGGGCAGAGGTAGAGAAAATCAGGACTGCACTTGAATCTGGGAAGGGAGGAGTGGGGAGAAGGTGTTCTAAGATTTGATTTTATTTTCTCATTATCCTACTGTAGTTTTCTTAGTAATAAATTAAACAGATTTCTTCAAACTGAGTGAGTTTTCCTCATGGCAGTAATTGGTAAGTGGTTTCTCCTGGTCCTTACTTTGACCCATGAGCTTTTCATTATGTTTTCTCTGGCCTTTTCAGCTGAGGAGGGAAGTGACAGAGAGGCTTTGATGGGAACCTGGTGTCCAGCCAGGGTCAAGCTACTATTGTTTAAATAGAACTGAGTTGCTTCAGGACCAAGGTCAGTGTCTCTGATGAGGAGTTTAGCAGCTGCCTTGCCATGTGTCACAAAAGCAAAGGTTGCCTGGCTGGCACCCAGAAGTAGCCAAGCATAGTGAATGCAGAAGGAAATGGGCTAATACGATTCATAATAACGACCTGGAAATCTGATTTTCCTTCTTTGTGTAAGACTCAGAAAATGCTGGGGCTAATTAAAATACTTAGATTAAGCCGTGAGAAATCAAAGAGATGCAAAGCGGCTCGTTTCTGAGTCTCTGATGAAGCAACTCTGGGACGATATAAAATGCTATTCTTCACTGTTTTTCCGTGTGGCTTTAGGGGACTAGTAGTTGTCAAGGAGAATTGAAGTCGAGGGATTGATGTGTTAAGATAAAAAGTCAGTGATGTAATCTTCATCCCAGAAGGCTTGTTGTTCCATGCTGTATCGCCTGTTTTACAGGGAAAGGCTTAGAGGAGATTGATTATGTATGAGAAAGAGTAAGCTAGAGGAATTAGCCTAGAGAGTATAGTATTCATCTAGCCAGTCTCCTTCTTAAATTGAACAAAAAAATCTGTTCAAGTGATGATAATGAAAAGCAAATAACCTTAGGGTGAAACATAAGTAAGGAATTTATTGTGTGGAAACAAGAAGAAATAAACTGTCTTTGTAATCATTGCAATAGGAAAGTGTGTTTCCAGCTATATATAGATCTATCTAATGCTTGTCTCTTTTCTGTTGGGCAACTTGTAGGGAGAACTATTGGATAAGATGGCATCTAGAAAAAAGCATCAAAATGGTATTGTTACATTCATGTTGTGTATTTTGCCATTTTAATTCTAATTTCATAATTTATATGGATTATATCCTGGATATATGCAAAGGCATCTAATGCTGCAGCATGACTTTCATCCTGTGTTCTTTGAGTTCATAGGGTTAGCTGGCTGTGTTCCAAATGCATTTGGGAGCTAAAAAAAAAGGAAAAAAAAACCCCTGTTATTTGAAGAAAAAATAGAGAATAATACATCTCATTGATTCCCATGTTGATTACATTGTTGCTTTCTGTTTGTGTCAGTGCGCTTTTGTTGGAAAAAAGCATATTAATTTTATGCTGAAAGCTAGTGAGTGATGGCTACTTTTGCTAAGTTGTGTTTGCTGTCTGATCAGTATAGCTAAGTACTGTGGCTTCTGCTGGTTTAGGAACAAACTGAGCAAAAATTGAAGTAGAAGAAAATTGAGCAAAAAGTGGAGTAGAAAAAAAAAATAAAATGTAATTAATTTTTGGGAAACAGATTTACAAGTTCTACCCTTTCTCTTGAGCAATCTGGTATAAGAAACTGTTCTGATTTAAGGCAAATTTGGGAGAAAACCTCTAAAGGGGTTCCTCTAGAAAGCAGATTCAAGCGGCCCTTCCCCCAGCTGGTTCAGGAAAATATTTACTTGGAGAAAACTGCTTCTTTAACAGGCAAAGCATTCACCAACTCAAAAAATGAACAATACTGAGCAACAAAACCTCTTGCTGTTCCAAAGAGATGACAAATTCAGAAAGTCCCCTTCGTGGGCTATAGCTTGGCTTGCTCAGTCTCTTATCAGTCCCTCTGGTGCTAGAATGCAGCATCCTGGGCCTGGTGGTCCACAGGTGTGAGTGAGCTCCTGGTGTTTTTCTTGGTTCCTCAGTCCTGAGCAGGTTGGAACAGTTCCAAGAAAAAGAAAAAAAAAAAAGCCCACAGTCCAGGGACCTTCACTGCCTTAGCTAGCTAAAGACTAACTAAAAGCAAAGGAGAGCTGTCTCTCGCTATCTATTCTGTAAGAATGCACAGTCCAGGAGCAGGAATGTGGAGGAGTGAGTGCAGTTTCTGAAAACAAACTGTGCGTTCCTGTGCTCCCCGCCTTTTTGCTCTCAGAACCATTCTTAAAGGTGCAAAACTTATTTCTGGGCTAAACAGGCGAATGGGGATACAATTCAGCATCATAAAGTCGCCCCAGGATGGAAACTTATTTTTAATTGGGTCATATCTTAGAGGGAGAGAGAGGATTTTTATACCTTAATCCTGTTTCCAGCTTTTTCAATCATCTCTAAGATCTGTCTTGATTTTCTTCTCTTGATATATCTGTGAGCATATTTAACTCCAAAGTCATTCTTGTCTGTATGGTGTTTTGATATCATGCAGTAAATTTGCCAGTGTAGTAAACTAATGTTGCTTTGTCTGTTTTCAAACCATTTTTCAACCAGGAAGCCAATAGTATCTTATCTAATTGAGCAAAATGAACCTAGCCTCCTTAAAATTCCTGTTGATTTATATGACAGTCCCATAAGCAAAGAAAGCATCATTCACTAGTTTGCTCAGAAGTACTTTTAGCCAGCTGGAATGCTCACCTAGCAGATAAGATTATGCATTTGAGAAGCTTCATGCCAAGCGAGTATCGCTGCTGTTGGTATCCAGCGATATTCCACAGGCACAGAACATCTTATGTTAACATCTTACTGTTAACATAATACGGGCTGGGAAAAGAGATTTGCTCTGGGAACATTCTCAGGTGGGCCTCAAGATTTGCATACATTTATGCTTGTTTTGTGTTTTAAACTTGTACATGGTTCCCTGGTGCTCTGATCGGATCTCTTGCCTTGCCAGCAGATTATCACACAGCAATTGAATATGTTCAGTTTGTGATGTCTCAAAGCACATGTTAACGACTCCAGTGTTTGAACAGGAAGACAAATGTTTGTTGGCTGAGGGATGCAAGGAAAACAATATGTGTGTAAAGTGGAGTATACTCTAGTGGTACAGCACAAACAATGAATAATGAGCAAAGTTTAAATTGTTTTTTGCACAATTTGTTGTAGAAGTTTAGTGTCTTCCCCTTATGCTTGTATTCTATTCCTGTTGAATACCCACTGTCTTGGGAATACAGCTCTAAGGTGAATGACCGAGTGTTCCCCTGTTCCCTATCTTTTAATGGCCACTGCAATTTTAGCTTCTGTTTTTAAGCTCTGTTCTGTGGGTGTTGCAAGTCTTAAGAGAAGTATTTTGGGTATATCTCAGGTAGGTCACTACAGTAACTGAGGCAAGACACACATTTTTCTTAAGCATACACTGAGCACAATTAAGGCATTTAGGACTATTTTCCCTGCAGTTTATAATACCTTGAGGGTCACTGTCCTGCTGTTATAGTAGCTATGTAAGTCCCATGTTTTGGAAAAACGTTAACAGAATAAATGCTTTTATATTGATAAAATTGCCCACACCAAAGGGAAACAATCTTCTAAATGGCTTTCCTTAACTGTTTAATGCAGGATAAACACTGGGGTGAATCAATGGGAAGGTCAACAATCCTAACATGAAGTGGAAGGTCAGCAGCTTTGTAAAGCAAATTGCTTCCCTAACTTGGCTGCCCTTATTGGCATTATGTCAGTGATTTATTTCAGATTATGTCTGGCCTCAGCATAAAAGGCTTGAAGATAATTTGATAAATCAGTAAAATAGTAGACTATGACTGAAGAATTGAAATGGTAAAGTTATTTTGGTCACAGAACTGTAGTTGAGCACCTAATGTGGTTTTAATAGAATTATTAAACTATATTATTCTACTGGTTAATTTTTTCATAAATTGAAGGGTGCTACCAAAAGTGACACTTCAGGACAACATTGACAATACTGGTCAGTATACCAGTATTGCATCATAGCATAAATTTGATTATAAAGAAAGAAAGTAAATAAAAGGACTTCCATTTGGTGCACTTGATCATTAAACCCAGTTATAATTTTTTCAATATTTTCTCACTATGAAAATTCCTTTAACTCTTGTTTGTTTGATTTTTCCTAAATAGTTGTGCATTACATCTGGAATGTAAAATGCATATGGTGGAGATTAATAGGAAAGAGTTACCTGTGGTTAGGAAAAAGGGAACCAATTATTCAGAATGCCCTCCTAGCTCCCAGTGCCCCAGTAAGGCTTCACTACCCACTGCTCACTTTTCCCCTTCTTGCCAGCACTTGCCCAGTTTTGTTTCTTGATGCTGATAGTCTTGTGGTGTGATGGACTCTACTATTTTTTGCTATCAGGCACAAATTGTACCCATGGTGGCAATAAAGTATTTGTGTGTTTTCAGTGTTCCTAACTGCTGCTTTTGCAGCCTTTCCTCAGTATTGTCAGGGGTTGTTTAAGCTGACTGTATGTTATGACTAAAGCAAGAAAGTGAAAAAGCAAATGAGAAAAAGGCAGAAAGAATTCTTGACATGGCTTAACTTTCATCTCAGACCATTATGGTTACTTAAAACATCTTAACTTTTAAAGCACATACTTTTATGGTAATTAATTATAGTTGTTGGATACATGGTTTATTTTATATTCATATTCATTGTAATCTTCATATTATACTGTAGTTTGTAATGTACCACTCTTTTGAACACTGAGCAAGAAACTACCAGACTTCCAAGATGCAGATCAAGTATAATTTCTACATTAAATGTGCTCACATGTCTGGAGTATGCTGCTGTGGCATTGAACAACCCATTTACCTTGGGAGGTGAATGTTGACTTTAGCTGTTTAGACATGAGCCTTTTGCTGTTAACCACTTCTGCCTTCCTTTCTTAACAGTTATGTTCTCTGCAGTTTCTTCTAAAGCTTTCTCCTTATAACCAAGAATATCCTCATTTTGTTTTTCGGTTGGGATTACTTGTTTTTGATTTAATCTGTTATGACTGGCAGTGGTGCATGTGGAAGTGGAGTGCTAAGGGCTTCTGACCTGACCAAGTTAGAGGAGAAGAAAGCAGTTTTTTTAATAAAATAAAGGTTTTATTCTTTTCCGCTACTGTCTGCTCCTTAACCACTGCTTCAATAATGCTAGGGGTTGAGGCAGTCTTTAACTCATAGTTGTTGTGACAGCTAAGCAGGGTGTGTAGGCAAAATTAAAACATCATTTTAGCAGAAGTCTGTATTCCGCAGATATATGGGCACAGTTGGCTTGCCTACCCTCTGACTTAATTAAGCCTAATTGCTCTTGTATCTCAGAATTGATTCTTATTCTAATCATTAACTCAAATTTGGCTTTTAATGTTTTTAAAGAAATTACCTACTCAAAGGCAGAGCACAGCATTTGTATTCATCTTAATTTTTTTGAGACATTTTGTGTTCTAGGTAGTTCTTAACTGCCCATTAATAACAGCAGCAAAATCCTCTCATTTCCTCCAGAAAAGGCAGAAATTACAAAATTATGACACAAGAAAAACTTTTTTTTTGAAACACTGTGAAACTATTACTGAAATTGCATTTTTAAATATTTCTTCAGAATGTTTTTAGATGCATTCAAGTATCTAGCAAGTGAACAGATGCACATCCTCCAGCAGCAAGGTAAAATAAAAGAAAGAAATGCCAATGGCCCCTTTAGGGCTGAGTTTCTTCAGTTGTCATTTTCTCCTGTCATATGATTTTGCAGTCAGCTGGAGGCTCTCTGAAGCAAGAACTATTTTGAGTTTTGTTTCTATGTCTGGTACGGTTCCTGTCTCAACTGATGCATGTAGGAATTACTACAAAGCACATTGAAAATAAAAAGAAATTGATTGCCTCATTAACAGTTAATATTAATTGTGTCTTTTAAAGATAACTAGTAGCAATACCTCAAATATTAAACAATGCCTCAGTCTGAATGAAGGTTGCTGTTATGTGAGGCAAGTATGCTTTTCTCTTCATGAATTATCCAATTCCTTTCTCATTTGTGTAACAGGTAGTACCTTTTTGGAAATGCTTATAGTTTTCCATGGAAATAACTTGCAAAATTTTCTAACACTATATATTTCCAAAACGATGGTATTCCGTAGTAGGAATGATCGCTTAAAGCAGTAAACTGTTCCTGTTTTATGCTAATGTGCACTATTAATCCCACTCTCTGGTGTGGGTTCCTAAAGTTTCCTTCTAGAGCATGAATGTCAATGTATATACCATCAGTCTCAGTACTTCTTAGAGCACTTTTGTCAGAATTGGGTTATGGTTTGGAAACTTAATTTAATTTCAATAATTCCCCATTCAGCTGTTTACAGACATTAATTCCTGGACTCCTCAGATTAGTGAGTTTTGCTCATTTTGTCTTGTCATTTCCTTGAATAAATTGTCAAGACCCAGGCAACTAAATTTATTTCAGTTATGAAACATGAGTCAAACTTAAATTTTGGAGGTGAAAATCACTAGTGTATATCAAAGCATCATGCCACCTCCCTCCCTGTTTAGCAGTTTGGTTTGCACTGCGAGGATGGCAACCAAAAGTGCTAATGCAAATTACTTTCTTCATGATAGGAAAATGGGAGAGAATTGCTTGATTTCTGACATGAAACTGTGAGAGATCAAGAGTGGAAACATAGTATCACATGGATGACATTTTGCGAGAGACCTTAGAGAAATTTCTGTATGCTTGAAAAATACAAGCAGCTTAAACCTTCTGGGTGAACTACCCAGAAAGATAAAAACAGAAGAAAGCAGGCAGCTCTCTTCAAAACATACAATTGCATGAAAAAAAAAAAAAGTGCTAGAAAATGCAGTTATGACTTAGTATCCCTTTTATTTTATTTGATAAAGAAGACATATAAAGTTCGTATTTTTTTCTACTACTTTTACATCTGCCCTTGCATGGACAGCATTTTCATAAAATACACAATATACATTCATTATATTTATTATATAAAGCTCTTAAGTCTGTAATATTTTTCTCAGCTTTTTGTGTGTCACTAGGTCCACTTAGAAGTATTTGTGTTTCTACTTGACTTATGCTTATTGAGACATAAACCAAATCTGTGGGTAGCAAACTGTTCTCTTTTCATAGTTATGTTAGGATTGCATAGATACTTTCTATTGTTTTTAAAAGTATTTTTGAATGTCAAAGTAGCAATATTGTTATTGGTATTCATAACGATTTTATTTGTGTAATTTATATATGTCTTTGTGCATATTAAATAAATGTATTACCTCATATTAATCGATTTTAAAGTACTTTATCATCCCTGCTAATTTGCATGCTTAGGTTCTAGTGGAAAGCAAAGTGAACAACCCCTTTGCCTGGTACACCCCCCCCCTCTGTTACAACTGCACTCCCCCCCCCCCCTTGTAATTTTTTTATCTTTTGTAAATCTTGAATATGCAAATTGAAGATCTGGTCTGGTTGGAATGCCTAAACACAGCTGAGTATTTTCCACTGTGGATATTTTGATGTATTACTGGCTTAATTAACAAAGTTGCTTGCAAAAGTCTATAGACTGTACTTCTACAAAACAGCATTTGTAGCGCATTGCTTGTATGAAATACTTGGGATCTTTTTAAGACAATTTTTGTCAGAAAATCTGTATTGTTACAGATGGATTTTAAAGAAAGCATACTCTTACAAAGGCATTGAGTTGATTCTTTTTCATACTGGATTTTTAAAAGGTTCTGAAATGTTTGCTTCTTGCCTGAGGAATGTTAAAACAGCTTCTTGTAGTGAAGTGAATTTATCACAAGCTGTTATATTTGTGACAAGGCCGCAAAAATAGCAAATGGAAATACAGATTTTTAAGTCATATAAATTACCTAGTAAAGAAATATTAGTATCTTTAAAATTACCTAGAATCAAATGTCTAAATGCTTATGAGATGAAAAGGAGAAAGATTTTTTTTTTCTCAATGATGTAATAGCCACCAGCTAGTGTAAAATTAACAGTGTAAGATTATACTCATCACCATCATTATTAATTTTGAATTTTGTAAAATATTTGTCCCCCAAAAGTGGTCTTTTTATCACACTCTCAATATCAGCTGTTCCATATATTTTGTACTCATATGAACAGTGTACTCAGAACTTGAATTTTGCTCCAAACAGGTAATCATGCACATCAGACCTTAAATGAACACATTAAAGCAATTGGTGGCTTCACTTTTCCACTAGTTTGTATCCTTTACAGTACAACATCATGATAAATTAGTTTCTTTTCAGTGACAAATGCAGTGTTCAATTTGACTTTATTGTGATTATCTAATCTAGAAATTATAAAAACAAGAGCACTAGCCAGATTTATAGGTAGCAAAAAGTATTATTACTTGTCAAAGATCTTTCGGTTACTTTCAATTAACTGGAAAACAGAAAAAAACTTAAGCTTTCCGCTTTTGAATATCCACAGAAAATCAGCAATCTTAATGTAGTTTCTTGTTCTCTTTTTGCTCTTGGGGTGACTGGATACCATTGGCCAAAAATAACCATTATCTATCATTAAAGTGGTACTGGAAATCTGGGGCACAGTTCTTACTTCTGGTGGAATATAGCTGTTACCACCAGACCAATACTCTGCATCCCCTTCCCACAAGGCTAATAATACATTCTTGAGAGAGCAGAACATATCAAAAAAGGAACAATGTTTAAATGCAATACTTGTTCAACAATCTGTGGCTTAGTAACTTTTTGAAGCTGAAGTACTATTTTCTTATTTTTAGAACTTGGTACCTTTTCCTTCTAGAAATTTGTCTCATTATTTTGAGCAATGCTTCATAGCACTAAGTTCTGTTTTTTAAATGCATATGGTATAAAACTAAACACAAGTATGTGTTTAGTTCAGTTGCTTGTGCTTTCCTACTTGCCAGTTCTTCCAGAAGGAGAATCAGTAAACAAGAGCAGGCTTATCATTCTACCTTTTGTCTGTCATTCATGATTTCACACATAAGGCTTGCCTTCAGTCTTCAGTCATCTCTTTTCTGCACTGAAGGGTGTTGGTCTGCTTACCATTCCTGTCATTCCTTGCTTCAGAAATACTTCTAACATCTCTTTTTTTCTGTTTGCTGTCTTTATCTGTCTTTATCTTGGGTGGCAGTAGAGAAAGTGCTGTAGATACAACTAAAGATTCAGGCACACAACAGATTTTAGTGGATTTATTTGTTCTTTGTATTCTGATTCTTGTTTTGATTCCTAGTGAACATTAAGATTTTTTTTTTCACTGAGATGTCTGTTTATATCTATTGTCAATATTTTTTTCTGTGTCGTAGTTTTCAGCTCAGTCCAACACATATTTGAAGTTAGCCTTTCCTTTCCCATGTGATTTATTTTGTTGATGTGCATTGAAATCCATCTGCCATCCAGTTACTGATGAAAGAATTTAGTCTTTTTTACTAGGCTTTTCATCAGCAAAAGGATTGTCATTTCACCATTAGCTCCTTTCTGAATCATTTATGTGTAAGTTGAAAAGCAGTGGAATTTGTGTTTTCTTTGCTCCAATGTGAAAACTAGGATTTGCCTATCATTAATCTTGTGATTAGACAATAATTCTTTCATGAAAGGAATTTTCCCTCTTTGACATTTCAATTGCTTTCTGTTTTTATGTTTGGTAAAAACAATGTATAGATACACATACATATATAGTATGATATATTATCCATATTGCATTGATTCTGATTGATAGTGTATTGATTCTGTTTTTCTACTTTCTGTCAGTTTTCTTGATACTGGTGTCAGACTTTAGGAGCTGTAGTTTCCCAGATTCTGCAAACACACTCTCTTGAAATACTGAGGCTATATTTGCTGCCTGGTTTTTTTTTCTAGTGTCCAAATGCTGATTGATAGTTGTGGGCCAGAGTTGCAATTCAGCCATTTCATGTTAGTGTTCCCTTAAACCCCACGCAGGATAGCCTCTGCTTCTGACACTATGGTACTGATTGCATTATGGCTGTTTTATAGCGTCTTCTACTAGTGATTAATTTTGAGACCTTCCACCAGGTCTGTCCTGAGTGGGAGTTGTAGTGGGAAAAATCACCACAAACTTTTTTACAGTGGATGCAGATGCCACTGAATATGCAAAGATTTCTGCTCTTTTCATGTCTGATTGGATTTATGCAGTAGCCTCACTTTTTGTCAATCTTCCTTCTTTGGAAGAGAATTTATTATTAGGCACGTATACTTTTTGCAAGCAGTTTCACAACATTTTTTTTTTTCCTACCCATGTGAGGTAGGACACTCAATTTTCTAGTTATGAGGGTTTTTTGAGTCATTTAGATTTGACTTAGAGTATAACCATATTTTGAATAGGCATTGATGCCTTGCTGTTTGACCAGGTGAACTTCTTTCATTGTCTCTTTTTCTAAACTGTTGTGCATTTATTGCTTGGAGACAAGTGTAGATCATTTCAAACAATGCAAAGACTGCTAAACCCAAAAATCCGTCAATGCTTCAGGAATGCTTTTTATCCTGTCTGATGTTCCTCTTAACAGTCTCTTACAGAACTTTTTACGTTGATATAATTCTTATTTGTCTGACTTACTGAAATCCTATGCAAAAATATAGAATATAGGAAACTTCAAAATCTTCTTGGAAGTTGCATGAAATTATTCAAACACATTGGATATTGTTTTTGATAAAGTAAAAATTCAGTTTTCTTCATGTAGTTTGCTAATGTATTTTTTATTATCATGAATCAGTCTTGTGTCCTGACCTGAACTTTATATAAATAGCATTGCTGATGAAGTCATTGCTGATTTAGTAGTTTCCTACTCACAAATATTTTAATATCCATTAGCATGTCAGTCATTGAGGTCACTGTTTAAATTGTAGCACAGTACTGTTTTTCCCGATCAAACCACAAATATTAGTCTGTATTTATTGTCTGTCAAAGCCCCCAGCCCAAAAAAAAACCCCAAAATAAACCAGAAAAAAATCTCAAGCTAACAAACCAAAAAAAAAAAAAAAAAAATCTAAATGACCCCACCAAGCCAATAAAACAAAAAGAAACCCACCAGCCTGGTAAAGGAATTTTTGCTGCACAGTTTGATGTTGGTGATGTTTGGTTGACAACTACTGAGAGGACTGGAGGTGTCCAGTTACACCGATAAATGTCTTACTGTGGCCTTTTCTTTAATATTAATGAAAAACAAAAGCTTTTGTGATTCTGAACAGCTCAAATAATTGTTGGTCAATATAATTTGGTCTGGGATGTCTTTTCAAGTTGGGTCTTTATATGGACTAAATACTGAGCTACTTGACATCTCTTCTGGCAAGCCAACACTATCCCAAATCCCCAAAGAATGTGGTAGCTCTGCCATGTGAAGGAGGGTAGCTGGTAACATTTTGCCAAAACAAACTGGAAAAGTACATTATCCCTCATTGCTGCAGTGAATATATCAAGCTGGCTTACAATAGCAAATATTGGACTTGGTATGGAGTTTGCCTCCTTAGTGTCTGTCAATGTGCAATATTCCAGACATTCCCATTTCTAGCTGATCCATTAGAGTAGTGTAATATAAATAATTACACCAGACTTTTCCTGCTCAGCATGCTGGCTTCAAGAGGTTTTTCCACACATTATCATCTGTCTGCATTTCTAATGTTTGTTGAATGGTTTTGTGCCTTCATGTTAGTGTGTGTCTTATAAACAACTGAATGTAAACTGAGCACTGCATTTTCCTGTATCCTGTTACAGCTTAGCCCCAAGTGATCATGGTATGGAAGAACTCCTGTTGATTAACCACTCCATTTAGGTGTTTTTGTGACATTTAAATGGTTGAGTTTGCATCCTCTGTTGCTTTTACTCATCCAAGAGATTGACATGAAGTCATGTACCTGGAAAGGAGACATTTCTGAAATGTTTTATGAAATGTAAGAAGCAAAAATTATGTTATGTTTCCTTTTACTAATGATGTGCAAAAACAAAGGCATAGTTAATATCTCCCTGCTCCTTTTGATCTGAATAGACTTAAGTCTTCAGTGCTGACTGCAGAATAAATCACAATGAAGCAAAGGGTGACCCCCTTGACTGTATCCTCATTGCAATTTTAAGTGATTTTTGTATATATCATTAAGTGTTACCAACATGGAAGCTTAAGCTTATGGTGGGTTTGAGGCATATAAATCTTGGCTCCTTTTTTAATTGCAAAGAATTGTGACTATTACGTAGCTGATCTTGCAAATTCAAAAATATTCAGTACTTTAATTATGCTTACTTTATTTAAGTGCTAAAGGCCACAGCAGGCCTGCAATTGCTAGCATGCTAACAGCATATAATACAGCCAATTGCAAACAGCAGTCTAATTTGTTGATTTCAACTGAGGTGTAATTATATTGCTTCATTTGCTGAGCAAATCATACAAGAGCTTCTCTAAATCAGCCTGATTGTGTAATGAAGAGCTAATTACAAACAGCAGTGTTCTTGCAGTAAATTTATGGTGACTGCTAATGCCAGGTTGGCACCACTATGACAATGGCTCATTAGTGCATTTACAAAAGCAACAGTGGAATTCTGCCCAAAGCACAGCAACTGTTCTTTATTTCAGGAGGAGATGAAAGTGATTAACCCTTCCATTGTTACTACTTCAAGGAACAAACAAAAGTACCACACTGTTGTCACTCCTTTTGGAAAATAATTATATGGCACTTCTAGAAAAGTCCACCATAAGACAGAATCACTTGGAAAGAATTTTTCCTATCATTAAAGGCTTGTAGACTTGGAAAATGTTATTTGGTAGAGCCTGTGCATCAGTGTCAAGTGGAGGCCTGGTTAGTCCTTTCGCAATTTCTCTTCTTCCCTTGTACCTTTGCTGCATGAAGTCTAGGATTGTCTAGGCAGTTTCAAGGCTGAAATAAAATTTCTGAGGGAGAATTATTTTTGTGTTAGCCCTATGATTAAAGAATTTTAAATAAATAAAGATTTTTAGATTTCTTCAATTTAATATTTTTTCTGATTAAGTTATAATTAGTGCTAACCTGATAGATCTTCTTTTATTTAATTCTAAATTATGTTTGCTGTCAGATCAGCCAACTGAAGTTGAAAGATGAACTGGTCACTAAAAATTCACAGCACAGTATGACTTCTCTAGTCTTTCTGAAGTTTCCATTAATCTTTTGGGTTTTATTAATTTCTTTGAATTCCATGAAGCATAGATTCTTATAGGTACTTTCAAGCAATTGGAATAATTTATTTCTGAATTAGATGTGTGTAATTGCCTGTTCGATTTTAAGCCTGACACCCACAGTAGATTGAATGCTGTTTTACACAAAGGCTTCTAATCTATTAAATGATGCACTGGGACTGATTTCCTATGAAATTGTCTGAATTACTTTTTCTCTTGGCAGAATAGCACAAAATAAATTTCTTCCTCTATATCTCCATCTGGCTTATTTCTCCTGTGACACAGAAAAATGAGACTGTGGTCTCTTTTTATTTCTTCTCTAATTCTGTTTAGTTACAAGTGGCCCTTAATGAATGGTTTGAATTGGACAACCACCCCAAATACAAAAATATGGAGTCATCAGATAAACAGCAATGTACTTGAGTTTATAGGAAGCAGATTTCCTTGAAAAATATTTCCTATTTAAGTCCAAAATAGTGATGAGGGTTTTTCCCCCACAAGCACCAAAGTGGCTGTTTGCTTTCATGCCTTTGAGTTTTGGCTGGTTTTGAAAACTGTAGGTAACATGAAGACAGTCCAGACTAAATTTCTAGATCAACACCTTTTGGTCAGTAGCGAATTTGTGGAGAAATTATGGAAAAGCTAGTAGGAATAATACACTAGTCACTCATAGTTATTGATATGGGCATGTGTATTTTGACATTACAAGAAGGAAATGAAGACATAAACTGTACATTTATTAGGCATGGGGCACACTTTATAAATACCAATCTTCTTTGGCACCATCTTCTAACATAAAATCTGTTTCACTGACTAGGTCTGCTCCAAAGCTAATATATTAGTAGGTGTTAGTAAAACTATCAAAGGAACCATATTTTTATTTTTCATGGGACATAGCCAAAATATTGCAGTAGAGAATATAAGTTAATTTATATTTCCTTAATTGTTTGTTCTCTAGAGAATAGGGGAAGGAAAGGTCTCAAAGATACAGCAAAAATTATTTTCCACAATTGTTTTCCCAGTTTTCAGACTAATATACAGAATAATTTTAACAGAACACTATCAAATTGGGAGAAGTTTGCTTTTTGAGTGAAGACTGGTCTCTAACATAGAGGTGGATTCCAGTTTTTTCTTTTGCTTTTGGATTTGCAGGCTAATCTCCTTATCCACACTTTCAAAGAGCACATATTTGTCCACTTCTTCCCTTGATCTTCCTAAACAAGATTTGTGTTAGAGAGAGACCTTCCATAAATTATTCTCTTACTTTGATTTCCCATTAATATGAATTTTAAAGTTAAGTTCAAAACAAATTATTCCTTTGTGTGGGGTAGGAGAATGGAACAGAAGAGCAAACAACCTCAAAGTGAGCTGATGCCTGAGGAATCTGCATGAATTTTTGTCTAGCTTCTCATAAAAGAAAAGTATCATCACTTTGTTCCCTCTGGTATTTGCATTTATCACTTTTTGTTATTGTGTTATATGAACTCTAGATCATATTTCCTCTGAGGAAAGAAACATCTTGGAGTTTTCTGGTTTTGGAAAATTAAAAGGACAGCTATCTCTCTGTCATGATCTCTCTTTTTAAATCCCTTCGGTTTTTGTTGGTTTTTTTGTTTGTTTTTTTGGGTTTTTTTAAGGAAAATGAAAAAAAAAACCCCACATCAACAAAAAACTCAACAAAACCAAACTCAAACCACAGAAACACAGACACACAAAAAATCACATCTCCACAAAAAAATTGGAGTTTGTTGCCTAAATAAATTTAGTAAAAACTGGTTTGAGTTAGAGCAAATGTAAAACAAATTCAAAGATAAGCCTGTAGCTTTAAGAAGTGTGTGAAAAATCATTTAAGAGGATAAGATGGCATTATATAGGGAAAAACCAGAAAATACTTTCATTATGAAATTCTCATGTGAACCAGCTCAGATAAATTTGATCTTGCAGAAGTTATGACGAAGATATTGTTGAGATTCAGAATTATTATTATGGTACTCTAATTTCCATATGCCTAATCCATACCGTATATTACTTTGCCATTTTGTATTGCTTGCTTTTAAAAAATCTTACTTTTTTTATGCTTATGATACCCTCCTGGATATGCTTTACAAACGTGGTGTCTACAGTTTGGTTTGCTGTTGCTGCGAGGTCGACAAAGACGGGGAAAAAGCTGCACTTTAATGTTACAGCCTATTTTTATACAGTTTTCAAAGCCATTGTGTTTAATTCAAATTGATTAGTAACTTCTAAAATTCAATGACCCATATTATAAAATGTAGTAGTTGGACTCTAGTATCTTAAGTCATTCAGCATAGCCTTAAAGTCTGACTTTATACCACTATGTATTATTTTTTCATCAAACAACACCAGAATCAGATCATGGGCAAAAAACTTTTTCTGGAAAACATAAATTCAATAAGAATTCAATACAGCACTACCTAAATGTTTGTTTTAAAAAAACTAGTATAGTACAAGCTGCTAAAATGGAAATTGATTTTCTGTTTTGCTCTTGTTGGTAGTGGTGTTGGTCAAAGAGGTCCCAGTACTGGTTTGCATTTGCACACCTTTTTAATACTTGTCTCTAACACAGTGCACCTCAAACTACTGGTGAGAAGTACTTCCCTTGGGGGGCCAGCGTTGCCTGAATTCTACAGACTGGGACTGGAAGCACAGTCACAGTTTTGCTAAATATCAGCAACAGGAGAAAGAACAGAAGACTCATTCTCTTAGTTTTTGAAACTTACAAAAAAAGTCCCATCCTGTTTTACAAATTGCATTGTTTTGAATCCTCTCATGGCAAATTGCTGGCTTGAAAATCTTGGTATCTCATTCTACAGTACAGGCCAACTCTTCTTACAAATAATAGACCTTCTTATTTCCTTTTCTTTCTTCTGATATAGTATTATGTAACAAAAAAAAAAGTAAATTTCTCATTTAATGTTTTACCATTAGTGAACATAATTTAATATTTTCTTTAGTGTTAGAATTAAGTTGGCCTTTATATCCACGTGAAGTCAAATACTTCGTTATTTTAATGTAAGTATATTAGGCAAGATGTTTTACCATTTGGCCAGTCCTACTCGGTGCCTGTCATCATGAAGCTCTGTTCATTGGAGCTTTAGGAAATTCCCATTTAAAAGTCTCAGGAAAAAAAATTCTGCAGACAGACTTGATTTCACAAGCAGTTGTTGGAAACACGTAAAGTTTCAATTCGTTGCAGCATCCAATTTGTGTGCGAGTCAGCTGGGGACAGATAAATTTTTGTGTCTAGAACAGGAGATAAACAGTACTGGGTGTCAGTGTCACATGTTTCCAAGATTCACCATAGATTGCACTACATCTTTGGAAATAGCATTCAATTTTTTTTCTTACCTGCACAGTAGGATAGTATTTACTTGAAGCCCTTGGAGGGAAAGTGAGCAGTAGGCAGAAATTCTCAAGGCATTTGAACTCATGTTCTTTCCTTGTAGGTCACTCTAACAAGTATTCCTTTACCTGTCTGCAAAATTTGGTTTCACACTTTGAAGGTTAATTTAGCTCACAGCAGAATTACAATGGCAGATAACTTAAATGTGACAACATATGAATGTTCTCATATGAGAAACCCTGCCCTTGACTCTCACATTTCTAAAGCTACATGATAGTGTAGTGGTGAATACTTAGAGCCATCTGTGAAGATGGCATGTAGCCCATTTCTAATAGGTGCCAAATAAACATGTTCTTAGATGGTAATCTTGTGCAATACTGCAAATGCTATCTTAGCTACAGAAAGGTCATGCATTGTGACAGCTTTGCCAAGCATCTCTTTACACTTTGTGATACTTGTTGACACTAATAGGCCAGAAAAGGATGATATTTCTGAACAGTGAAACTAGGCACCTGTGCCTGCCCACAAGGAAAATATAATTGTAGAAGTGACCTTGAACTATGGAATTAGTCAGAAAACTACCATACAAAACTTCAGCAGCAATTCTGTATTATTAGTCTAATTCCAGAGTGCATTAGGGAATTAAAGAGCAGGGCACAGATTTCAAAGACATGGATAACTGGAAATGCAAACAGTGCTTCCTCCCACAAACTGTCATTGTTGGATTTTGGTGCTGCAGTTGGATGAAAAAGGATATTACAGATTTGCTGTTTGTCATGATGCTTAGTCATCTGTATTACAGCCAGCTTAATTAGTCTCTTAATTCAGCACAGAAAAGTTGTAACCTTTGGAAAATATCTAATTGATAGAGTGAAATTTTCTGCTTTGTGTTTTGTTAGCACTTCTTTTTCCTGTAAATGCCTGTCTCCTTGCACCTTGTCTCAAAAATTACTTAGTGTCATCTGCTGTAATTTTCAGTGCATTTCAGTGCAAAAACTACTAACAAGGTATCTTTCAAACATTGAATTATCATCACATAAAAGCCTCTGAATAAGTTTTTATCTTATCGATATATTGTTTTAAAAAAATAGGCAAAACCCTACACTAGATGTGGTTAGTATTTGGAAATTGTGCTTCCAAGAAGAAATAACATATGTTTGAGCAGCCCTATCTATACTTTTGAGCATATTTTGTAATTTCAGAACTCGTCAGAAAGTTTTTAACACTAATTCCCTCTTTACAACCTTAATAGAAATTCATGCAAGTTTTAACTCAGGAATTATTTTAGGCAGAGTTACTCTTAAGAGTCCCATTTGAATGGATAGATTCTCTGTGCAGCAGCAACGTCATCAGTCTTACGTTAGAGTTCCACTTCCTTCCTTTTTTTTTTTTCTTTATTGTAAGGGAATATAAGGTCTTAGAAATAATTATCTTGTGATCTTACTACTCCCTGCTGCATATGCACATTTTAACATGGCTGAATTACCAGAAAAAAAAAAAATTTTCTAATTTGGTTCTCCTGAAGAGAATGTTCTAACTCACAAAATGAGGGGACTGGTTGAATAATTCAAATCAAACTTGTGCAACTTACTTATAAATCTGAGAGAAATATAAATTCATTGTTATATTGGACAGAAAAGAACTTATCTCTTCCAAATTGGTTCAGTTTTGAGTAGTGAAAATTTGCCATATAAAAATGAATGAGCGGTTTAATTTTTTGTGCATTTTTCTACCTTGACTATACTGATGATCCCAAGCTGTCTTGTCATAGCTGGGAGGTATTTCTATGGGTTTTGCATGATCTGCTCTTATTTTTCAGCAGAGGACATGATAATGGTGCAATATAAACAGTACTGCTAGGTGACATAAACTGCAGGGGCATAACCTGTACCATCTGTGGAATATCAGCAGCAAAAGGAGAGCATCTCTGCATTGCTATGCAGTTAAGGTATTGTCTTCAGTATTTAGGACTCAATTGTTTTATTTGCCCTCGGTTACAAGAACAGTTGATGTTACTCGAATGCAGCAAGTAGAATTGGTGCAGATCTGCTTTAGGGAAGGCCAGAGACTAGCACAGAAGTTGTAGTTGCTGATGAAACACAAGCATAAAAGAAACCTAAATGTGGGGGTTTTGTGGACTGCTTCTTGCAGCAGCATTTGATGTTTGAGGAGGGTGGTCCCTGCGAACAGCACAAATTTGAATTCAAGCAACTCTGGGCAGTTGTGACTTTGCTGCTGACCTGCTGGGTGTATTTTGGTGGCAATATTTTATCTCTTCAGCAGCCATTATTTTGGATTAAATTGTGTATTAATTGGCAAGGACTGTTTGTACAGTTCGTGGTATAACACTTCTACTTGATTAGCTCCACCTTATATGTTCCTATAACAGATCCTCCTTACCTCTGCATCCACCAGAAAAAGTTTTTTGTAAGTCTGGTTTTATTTTTGTTGTTACTTTTATTACTCTCCAATGTTGTTACCACATTTTTCAAGGATTTAAGTTTAGAGAATTAATTTTATGAAAAAGTGGTTTTGTTCTTTTTCATACTGATTTTACATTTAAGTTGGAAATTTACTTTTATTTTTAATTGTATAACTAAAGTTTTAGTAGTATGTGGTATGATAACATACTATAATGTAATAATAACAAATATTTGAGCACCTAAGTGTTACTAAGTATGTAATTAATGAAATATGATGAAAACTGATATTTAAACCTGGGATTTTTTTGGGGTTTTTTTTCTTTAGAGTATTGTTTGATATGTTGTCCATATATGTGGCTCTATCCACATTCTGTTTAGTAGAATCTTCAATCTATTAGTGTTAAAAAACATTTGTCCTTTTCAAAAAGGACTAGTCATTCATAGGATTGATAGAGACTTTGAGAGTATCTAAGTATATGTTCAGAATTAAAGCCAAATTTCACTTAATGTTGCTTCTGTTTGTCTTCACTCTCATTAGTTTCATCCCCATTCTATCATGGTTGGCATCTCTGAACAATAATTTTTTTTTTTTCAGTTTCTAACACATGTATTTTCCCTCAAGGAGACACTCCATTTAAAAGTTAATTAGTTTCCTCACAAAAGTACAAGCCAATAAAGTTGCATTATTATTATTAAAATCATAAGAATTACATCAGTCTTATAGATCTGGGAATTTATCACATGCAAATTTTATTGGGATACACATCATCTGCACTTCAGGATCTGACAAGAAAATATGCTAGGACAGGGATGATCTCCAAAAGAAAGAAAAAGATAAAGAAGGTCACGTTTAGAAAAATAAAAAAGTGAGATGTTAACTGATGCCAGCCTGCAGAGCTCTCTTGCTGTCTGGGCTCTCCTTTTCTTCAATTGCTTTTCTTTCATGGTTCCAGTTTTAATTTAGGTTATTTTGGAAGTGCAATTAAGTAACTTGCCTGTGCACATGGGCTAGTAATAATAGGAGGGTAAATGCCTGATCCAGTAGTGAATAACTTCGCTACAAGTAGAATATCTGAAGGAAGAAATGCACCAACAGGAAGCAAGCAGAAACTTAGCAGAAATTTGCATGTGTCAAATACATTTATGTTCCAAACTTCTATTTTTTGCAAATATAATTTTTCAGGAAATTCAGGACTGTGTGGGGAAAAATGTCACCCAGTATATATGTCCTCCTATGTCGTTAATGTACATCAGCAGTATGTGTTGCATAGTGTTGCAATATTTAGACCTTAAAAATTAGTTTACGGATGCGTGTTTTCTATATGAATGTTGACTTCTGTAGGCTACTTTCTTGTGTATGGGATTCATCTATTTTATTTTTCTCCTTCATCCCTGGTCTAAATATTTCTGAAGCTGTGATCAGTTCACAGTTCGTGTTGCTACACTTTAGTAGAGTTTTAGATAGGAATCATCTCCACTTTGGCTGAGTGTCAAGATACAGTTTTCAGTTTAAAAACCTGTAAGTGATGGTTGCATAAATTAGTAACTCATAGGTGAAGCTACTCTTTTATGTGCAACTGTGCTCACAGTGATTCTCAGTGACTGCTATTCAAAATGGTACAGTGTGTGCAGCTCCATATGGTTGTGCTCTGGCTCTGATAACATTATGTATTTTTGCTGTTGGAAGATGGAATAGAGCCACAAATAGAGCCTGTGCCTCTTGAATCTAGTGACAGTTAAAAGCTGTGAAGGAACCTAAACAGGTTTGGTTGCACAACTTCAGTTTCAAAACATCTTGACTATTTGGAGAAATGACCTGGAAAAAAAATGAATTTGAAACAAGGTAGTTCACAAAGGACAGATATGTTCCTCTTTCTTTTAACAAAAATATTCAACATCAATATAAGATAAGGAAATCTTGCTTACATATAAGCCTCAAAAAATGTATGTAGATATCTTCAGTGTGTCACCTCTATGTACATGTGTGACATAGAGTGAAACTAAAGCAATGAGTCAAAACCGAAAAAGTATAGTACAAAAACAGATGTAAATTACTTTTTCCTCTACTCAGTTCTAACTTGTAAAAATTGAGAACAAATAAAACACATTCCTCTGTACACAATCAAATGCATTACAAAACCTCCAGTTGTGTTTTGGATTTCTTTTTCTTTTTGAAGGGAAACCATCTGGAGGATCTTTTATGTCACTGATTTTCTATCATAAATGACACTTGTAAAATTATACAACTTTAGCTCCTTTTTATTTATCTATATAAATTGACTTTCATTGTTTAAGCTGTAACTGCCAGATAGTTATAGCATGTAATTTATTAGGTGTATTTAAATAGTTTTATGTTTGTTCTAAATTCTTTAAAAGAGAGGTGACTGTATGCTGTGGGCATTTTCCCTGTATTTTGATTGAATCCTCTGAAGTACTTAATTTCTGTCTCACTTTCAATGGCAAGCTTCCCTGGCAGTTCAGTAGCATCTCTTTTGGACAGCAGAACTGGCCAGACAACCCTCATAATTGTCACAGTCATGTGTGCCAAAAAACCTGCTCATATTATAACTATGTACTGTGGAGGTGCATAACATAGTGGTAACAGTTCATGGCTATATTAAATTAATGCAAAAGAAAGATCAAATACTCAAAGTTTAATTTTTTCACTATATTTTTATAAACATATACACACTTTCCTTTTATGAAATGAATTTCTGAGATTTATTCTTCTTTTTATTTCATTTTTTAAAGTTTTAGTCTTAATTTTTAATTTAATTGACCAAGCAAGCAACAGCAAAGTAATGCAGCGGGAGTACGAAGGCCATAACTGTTATTATAGAGCTGTAACCATAGACAATGATGGCATGGATATGTACTTCAGCCTCACAGGGTTATTTTTCTGCAGCAACCCTTTAAGGAAGGGATTTCAAAAGCAGCAAGAATTTAATTTTTTTTTTTTTTTTTTTTTGCTAAGATAATATTCAAGATCTTATCAATTAATTTTGATATTTGTCTTAAGGCACATAAGCTTTAAAGTACATCTTGCATTTTAGGGTGATATATGCTGGTTTCTGCCAGAACGGGATTAAATTTTTTGCAGTAGCAAAAGAGAGCAGCATGGCTGAGGCTGATGTTATTCTACATCACCTCATGCCGTGGTCTCTCTCTTCTGGGGAAAAGGGGTTCCCAGTCAGTGTTTGTTTATTGTGACGGCTTTCTGTGGAAATAATTTCTTTGTCTTATACCTTTTGTTATTGATGTTGTTGCTATTACTGTTTTCTTACCTCATTGCTCTTTCCAGTACATTGTTCTTATCTGAACCCATGACCTTCACCTTTAAAGTCTCCAATTCTCAAATTCATCCCACCCAGCAGGAAGGGGAAGCGAGAGAGCAGTATGTGGTTCGCAGAGTCTTAGTGAGGGCACTGAATTAGGGAGTGCCATTCCTAAACCATGGCAAGTTTGCATAGACTTCTCCTTTAGAACAGCTGCTCTACTATTCCTTATTCTAACTGAATTCCTGTAATTTCCTATGCTTTTCTTTAATGTACTGAAATATAATTTGGTGTTTTTCTGTTTCAAATGTACTGTTATAAGCATATCTTGATGATAAGTAGATACCTCAGAGTCCAAGCTTGACTGCCAGTGATGAAATGCCTTTCCTCACATGAATGTATGAGGTGAATATATTTAGCACTCATTCTTTAATAACCATTATTTATTTTTATATTGTTAGAGAATATCAGTTGAATCTGGTAGAAGCTGGTTTCTAAGCCAACCAAAGTTAGGGTAGTTTTTCTATGGAACACAAGTCATGCAGCTGTGTAATGTAGTGAGCAGTTCTGTGTTTGGCTTCGATGTAAGACTGGAAAATTCATTCAAACTACCTTTAACAAAAATGCTTAGACTCAAAGAGCACAAGGAGGAGTATTGTGTATGTTGTCCTATTTTTTCCTTACTTTTCCCTGGACATCTCTTTATGGCTCTTTAAAACAAGATAGTTAAGTCAAGGTGTTGATTAATTCTGTACCAATCGCACCATGAGCCATAGTTGAGTTTGCTTTTTGAAAGTAAATTGTTGCCTTCTTCCTTGCTCCCTAGATTTATTCACAGTCTAAAGTATGTTTTAAAGGCTCTTTACACTAAAAATGCCTATTTGGTAAAATTTCAGTATTTAATTTTTCTATCAATGGATGTATTGTATTTAAAGAAAGTTGATTCAAAAATCAAGGTTATTGTAGCATCTGTTAGGCATGTGTAGAAAATGTGCAAATAAAATTTGAAATATTTACACAATATATCTCACTTGTAGGGTATAGTATATGTCTGAATTTTTGCTTGAATAAACTTTTAATGGAGTCCAGAAGGTTATTCATGACTCTCTAGTAAAGCATAAGTTAACAAAGGTCAAAACTTTTAAATAGACCAATTAAAAGTAAATAAAATTAAATTTGTTTAGCTGTAGAATGGCAGATACACCTTTAAGTCCGTCAGAAGATTAATATGTAAAATATTATTTTGACTGTAAAATAATGTGTTTGTGCACCTATATTTTACTTTTTCTTGTCTATGAAATTTCAACAGTCTGCATTTTCATAATTCTCATGATTTACACTGTGATTATAGTTGAAGAGTGTCCTCAGGCTTAATGAGTACAATGAACCTTATGGAATAACTGATGCAGGTATTAGGAAGAGATAGTGCCCTTTTGAGTAATACAAATCTGGGGTAATTTGGAGAAAAATTTTAATCCTCCCTGTGCTGCTGGGAGAATAAGACATTGTTCTGGAAGTGATGGTGAAAGGAAGCATTTGATCATTTTATACCCTTTTAAAAGTCAGGGTAATATTTTCTGGAATATAAACCAGGTAAGAAATAGATAAAATTTTAAGAGCTCCTTTGATCATTTAAAAAGAGATTCAGTGTCAGAATCAAGTGTATTGAATTTAAGTGCGGGTTTTTTTCTTGGAATAGCCACTAGGTGCCAAAACAAGCTTCAACAGGGTCCCAAAAAATTTGGGAGCTGCTTCAGGCAAATGTTTCATGCTGGATTACCTAAACATATAGTTTAGGATCTGATGGCCTGGAGAAACACTGGATTTAGAGTCAGTTATGTAGACAACTTATCAAAAGATAAAAGGTACACTGCCTTACTGCTATTCATATATTCACATATTCAAATCTTACAACTTGAACTTTATTGAAACAATTCTTATGAATGGATAGTTCCATTTTGTTATTAACTTTTTACTGAATGAGTTGAAAAACCAGCTTGAAAACATTTTTTTTTTAAATTGACACCATGAGTGAAACATTTTATAAAATTGTCTTCTTTACTTAAAACATTTAATTTCACATGAAGGAAAATACTTGATTTTACTCTTCTAGTAACAAAAGAAAACTCCAAAGCGTAATTTCAAAGGGCAGGCTGAAGTGCTTCAGATTTAGTGGCCTGTTTTACTTTCTGTATGCTTAATTCAATGTGTTGGATTTCTGTCATATAAATTTATAAAACCTGAGGTGTACATTTGGATTTCTGACCTGGCTGCTTGAGGGAGACCTTTCAGTAAACTATGCATCGCTGTTATAATGAGTGACATCACTGACATTACTAAATTTTGCTAATTTCCTCCTTCCCCTGTTTGAACATGACTTGTATCATCTAAGCTCTTTCCTCTGCCCTGATCGTTCCCAAGGATCTGCAAAGGGAGGGAGTTGTCTATAACTCTAGAAGTAAGTTGTTCAGTCTGGACTGAAATTTGAGTCCAAATGAACACTTTCAAGATCAGCATCTATGTTTATCACATTCCGAAGACCACAAATAATTTTGTAATTATGGAGTAAATTCTAATATGAAATTTGTTTCAGAACCAAATGGGATATGGAGAGATTATATATTGCCATATTTCTCTGTTAATAGGCTATTTACCCTTTCAGCAGCAGTGTTAAAAAATGTCAGGATACACTTTGTGTTATGCTGACCCTCTTTGAACTTTAGTGTAGACAATAGCCAGTCTACTCTGAGTTTGTTGAAAAACTCTACACTGTCTGAGTCTGTTCTTTGAAGTATTTCAGTGCGGTATAGCAAATTAAGGTCTCTGCAGAATCTTTTCTCACCAGCAGTGATATGGAAAGATTGTCCCCACATTTTTTACCACTTCTAAGATAATAATATTCTGTCATGTAACAGTAAGTAGTTATGGGGTTTTTTTTATTTTACTAATTTGTTTCTTCCTGTTTCTCTTTGAGAAATCATGTAATGATTTCTCTAAAATTTTGTTCATTGAACATGGTGAGCTGTTCTTCATTAAGGTTTTCAGATTTCATAAGTGGTTTTGGCCAATACCAACAAATTCACTTAAAATTTAAACATCTGTTCCCTCACATTTAAACATGAATTGAAAACATGACGTGGAACTCGGAGTGATTATACCACCTAAGTTCTTTCTTTGTACTTGTATTGAACGCTTCTGGACTGACGCCACAGGTTTAAGCCTTCTTAAAATAAGACTATTCAAATCTCACTTGAACAGTTATGTGAATTATAATTATACCAGTAACTATTGAAAAGTCATTTATAAAAAAATCTTAGTCAGAAATTTTGCTAATGGTAATGAAAATTAATTTGTTTCCAGATTTAAAAATTGAAGTCAAATTGAGTCCTTGAATTAGTAAAAATAATGGTGTAACTTATACAGTGGGTTCTTGGTTTTGACAAGTTCACCTTAAATAAGTATCTTCATTGGTAGACAAAGGATAGTGATTTCTCGTGACTTGTTATAAACATTACTTTGACATGTTTGTTGAACATCAGTGGATTAAAGTCTTATTGAATTTTGATTGCCTAGCAGATTTGTAATGAATTGCATAGCATGAGTCATTGGCTTATATATACAGCTGTAACCTACTACTTAAAATTCAACCTCTTCATAAACAAATTCATGTAATGATTCTGTTTGGCATATGAGTCAGCAATGAACTGCAAGAACTTACCTATTGCCTTTCATAAGCATGCTTTTATAGAACAAGAAAATAAAAATGTGAGGTTTTTCTCCATTTGGGCAAAAGGCAAAATCTAATTTCGTTATGACTGACTTAGACTATTAAGTAAAGAATATATCAGATTAGGAAAATGACAAGGCCAAGTAAGCAGGAATTTAATTTGGTTTTTTTTTTTTTTTTTTTATCTCATTACACTGTGTGACTAAACTTAATGAAGAAAATCTTTCCCTTTGTTTCATACTGACTTTTGATCTATGTATATAATAGACTGCTCCCAACAATAACTTACCAGCAGCCTTTCAGTTAGCACAAAGTTCCATAGCCTCACTGACATTTGACCAAATATGCTGCATAAGTGTTGCTAGTAAATCTTCCAGTGAGTGAACGTCCATCCAGCAAACTTGCATTCTAGGAAATTTACAGAGTCCCTCTTTGTGCACAAAAGGTAGAAAAACTGAGGCATCAAATGGAAAGATGATGGGAGTCAACAGCTGCAGTGGCAGACCTGGAGTGAGACCACTGTGCATCACACAGATTTGTCTAGGAGGAGCTGAACTCCTGATTTGGTAGCCAAAGTGCCTTGGTAGCCTGATCTGCCCACATTTGCTCTTTGTTTCAGGCAGATCTCACCCAGCAGTTAGAGTCAATGGTGAAAAGTAAAAGTTATGCCCTGATGTTATAGGGTCTCTCTTACTGAGCTCTGAAATTTAAAAAAAAAAATAAAAAAAATAAAATAAAATAAAAAAAAAATACACTTGTAAAGGGCTGAGAGTTTTACCAGGAAGCATTCTGTCAGCATGGTATTGATTCTGAATTCTAGTTTATATGCCTTCTTTCTGGCATAAAGAAGGAATTTTGCTGCACATTTCAGGTCTCACAAATTCACCTTCTATTTATGTATGTATTCTGATTTTTCAGCTGTAGAACAAGTAGTAGCAGCAGGCTGCTTATTGACCTTGAAAAGCAGTCCCCCTCGTGTTTTGGTGTATCTCTAAATGTTCTTTAAAAAATTCCTCATCTTTATTATTTTGGCATTAGTGGCTCCTGGAAAAAAAGAAACAACCTCATTTTTGGAATAACCTCTTCTTTCCTTTGTAATTTGTTAAAGAAACTTTCTTGTCTGGCCATGCAGGATCCACTCTGTCAGTCACTCATACCACATGAGATGGGACCAGGGTCCCTCTGCAGATACACAACCCACACTCGCAGTGCTTTCATACCTAGTGCTTTTGCTGAACTTGAGTAGATCTTTAAAGGGCCTTTCCTATTGCAGATTTAGCAATAAGGTTTAGAAAGAAATAAATGACTGTACAACATACAAGTATTTCCTGGGAAGAGGGAAGCAGTGGCTTCATCTCTTAAGCATTTGCTGTGGCACTAGCACTTGTCTTTCTAATGTGCTTCAGCAGCTGCTTTGAGAGTCAACACATGGAGTGAGTGGCTGGAAAGCAGAGGAAGGCATTATCCTGCTTCTCAGGATGGTGATGCCCTCAAGGCTTTTTCTGCTAATTACTGCAACTAAGAGTCAGAGGTGGGGCTTAGTTGCGTCATACTTCTACAGTAGAAAAAGGCTTTGGCTCTGAAGCATTGTCTTCTCTAGGTCTGGGCTAGAGAATAGCAAAAATAGCAGGGCAAGAGTTAAAAGCTTGGATTTCTTCTGCATTCTGGGGTCTTTTGAATGACATGCAGCTCGGAAGAGAAAGTGACAGAAGTGCTGGGTTGTGAGAAGCTGGGGGGAAAGGGGACAAAAGAGCATTCCATAGAGAAAAGGGTATAGTAGTTCATTTCTTATAGCAAATCTGTAAAGGTGAGCATTTGCTTGACCCTTTGCCATGTCAGTCAACCATATAATGACTTTTAGAAGTCTGGTGGCTGGGAAGCCTCAACTATTACTGCTGTTTCACTGTTGGTAACAAATTGCAAGCAGAAGCTGCTAAGTTGTCTCTCTAAATGCTTTGAGTAGGAGATCTATGTGACAGCTGCTTCATACAAAGAAAGCTTCCAGCCCTGGATAGATTAGAAGTTTGGTAGTTCCTACAGAAAGCAAGTTTAAAGTCAAAATTTAAAAAAATAACAATCTTGAGTTTCATTTTCACCCTGTGCCAAACTTTGCAATGCACACAAGTGATGTATGTCTCTTTGGATTAGTTGATTATTTATTTGAATTGATACTGTTATGTTTCATTCTACACACTGGTAGTTTTGCACTCCATAGACAAATGGAGAAAGATTAAAAGAGGAATACTTACGGTCTTCTCAAACAATGGGGGCTTCTTTATTTTTGAAAAAAGGCATTTGCATAACCAGTATTTAATATAGTATGTATTGTGCTTCTTTATTTTTTCCATGCTAGGAGGTTCTTCAGTGATTTAGTGAAAACGTCCACAAGTAAGCTGTGCCCTATTTCATTACTTGTTGGTCACCTGCTGAGTGTAGATGTTTGTAGCATTACCTTTACGTGCCAGCTGAGCATCGTGTTTACCAGATTCTCTTTAATTGGCGTAGGGGGGCAGATTCTGGACTAAAAATCTGATGTACCTTTGTTTTGACATGCCACCATCTGAGTCCTTGTTTTTGATCTGTGCATATCTGTTAACAACTAACCAGTCCGTTTGAATCAAACTTCCTGAATGCTAAATTCTGGCAGTTCTTTCTTTCACAGTCCTTTGGGAGTAAAGAAGAAAATTTGTTTTCCTACTGGGTCTGTGTTTCTAGTTTCTCATACATAATCTAGTAAATAGAGCTGAGTTTAATATACTTATTCAGCCTAACCCTTCTGAGAGCGTGTTTCATGTCAAATAGAATTAGAAATGCACCAGACTCTTAATTTGAGGCCTTGGTTTGGCACAGAAATTACCCTTTCATCCTTTCACGTGTGAAATTGAAGGTTCCCTGCTGGCTTAACACAGTCCTTAACAGCTGAGCACTTGGCCACAGTGGAAAGCTGAGTAGCTTTCCACAAATACTGCCCCCCCCACGTGTATTAATCTTGAGGGACCATGAGCAAGGCAGCCCACAGCATGTGCCAGTGCTGACTCATTCTAGCACTTAAAGAAAAAGTTGAGCTATACATTTCAGTAGATTGTTTTCCTTTGTAATGATTATTTGTACCAGAGATATGCATTCGGAGGTCTGAGTATTTCCACATATATCTGTTGGATAAAGATTTTGAAATGAGAAAGTAAGTAAATTAATTATTGTAGTTATATTTGAGTACCATAAAATTCTCCAGTTATCAATGATAGCTGCAACTGGCACTCCATACATGGAAGTCTGTTTTGTGCCAAGTGTGGTATTGGCATCTGTGTGTAAGATCAATAGGTATAATTGCTTGATACTGTGATTATATATTTAACAAATCAACAAATGTTGATTCATTTATTCATATTTATTCACAGTAAAAAAAAAAATCACATACAGAATATTTGGGATTGGAAGGGACCTGTGGAGATGATCTGCTCCAAACCCCTGCTAAAGCAGGTTTGTTTAGGACAAATTGTCTAGGATCTCAGAACAGCCTGTTCCAGTGCTCTGTCACCCTCAATGCTTTCCTGATATTGAAATAGAACTTCCTGTGTTTCATTCTGTGCCCATTGCCCTTTATCCTGTTGCTGGGTAATGAAATGGGCCAGACACTGAAAATGTCTGGCCCATTCTCTTCACACCTGCTCTTAAGATACTTTTATGCCCTGGTAAGATCTCCTCCTCTGCAGGCAAACAGGAGCAGCTGTCAGCTTCTCCTCATAAGAGAGATTCTCCAGCCTTCTAATAATATTTGTAGCCCTCCTTTATAATGGAAAATTTTTCCAATGTACCTGTTACTTCTGTGATTTTTTTTTTTTTTTTTTTTTTTTTTTTTTTTTTTTTTTTTTTTTTGTCATGGCTGTCCACCCTTTTCTCAGTTCAGTCAGATTTGGGATTTTTTTCATGTGTGATCTAAATTAAAATCCTGACTCCTGCTGGGAAGGGTCAGTCTCAGAAGAAAACTATGTGTGCCAGCTCTGGTACGACTATAGCAAAGATATCCCTTCAAAGCATTGCATCAGCTAAATGATTTTTCCTCATATTCTTGTACTCTCATTGACACATTCTTCCTTATCGACTGTGATGTTCTATTTGAAATTTTTTTGTACATAACTGTTTTAGGTAGAAATTATCTATACTTTCTTCATCTTGTTCTTTATTTTTAAATTTGGTGGTAGTGTGGCTAGAAAGCCAAAACTAGTCTAGCTATCTCAGATTTTCTACATTCAAGTAATAGTCTGATAAGCTTTAGAAAAATGTAAGCAACAATCTTACACAGCAATATGCAGTGATCATAGGTGTGGGAACATCTCTTTTTCTAAAACTACTCTCATAAAATATGTTTGCGTCTTTCATGCAAATATGTAAAGTAGCAAAGTACAATTAAGTCAAAGGTAAGATTTTGAAAGCTTTTAATTGAGAGAAAGACCTGGCTAAATAAAGTGTTTTAATAAATACTTAAAATATGGTAGTATGTACACTTTGGGGGAAAAATATTTTCTGTGGCACTGTTCCACAAGGTAATTCACCAATTTTAGGGTTGGCTCAATAGTAAAGAAGCAAAGTTTGATTCAAGTTTTAATAACTCTGTAAAGAAATAGAAAACTACATGTGGTTGTTAGAACACCTTAATATTTTTGGGAGGTTTGGGTTTTTTTTAATAGCAGAAGACAAATATTAAAAGAACTTCAAAATGTAAGAATTAATTGCTGCCATCCTTCATTGTTGATATTAGCAATATAATGAGCCTCAGATGAAATCTAATATACTGTGTTGTTTTAACTGTATTAAGATACACCATTAAAGAATATGTTCTACTAAAACTAATAAATGTAAGAGGTGGCTTTATTAAGTCAGTGGTTGTATACAAAATATATTTTAGACTAACCAATTAATTGCAAGAATAAAACTTGATGCAGGGCAATTTCCTGAGCCCTGGAGATCATATTGTAACTGTATCATTTTTTCATTATTAAAATTTAAAAAGCACACATTACTTGATCTGGGTCAGTGCATGCTCAGCATGTGAAGTGCTGAATGAACATAATTCTAAGATATCTGAGTATCTTAGATATTGATATCTGAATGTCCAGAATTCTAACCATTACTGACATCCACTAACATATGAAGGCTATTATTGATTGCATTGTCCTTTCTTGAGACTGTGTTGAAGCATGAATTGTATTCTAAAAGGTTGACAGATGAATTCTCAAGAGGGTATTTCAATGCAATTTTTATTCAATTTGAAACATTTTTCTTCCTTTTATTTGGTGGAAGCAGTTGTCCATCTCTAAGTCTTGTTACAGGCTTAAAACATGCATTATTTCCTGCAGATTAAAATTTTTTTGCTCGTCTTCATGTGTGGGCCATTTTAATGAATCCTCAGGTGATTTTACTGGATGAAGGCATGAAATGTCACAAGTTTGTTTGACCCCCACCCAAATAGGCTGGAGAGGGGAGTAAATGAGAGGTTGTTCCATTTGTACATGTATCCAGTCGGGTTTTTAATTTTCAGATTAACTACAGCAACCCAATATGAGCATGAGTTGCGCTCCAAACTGAAGGAATCATTTAGTGTTTGGAATTTGGGCTTTGGTTGTTGGTTGGATTTTTGTGTTTGTTGGGTTTCTTCCTAATCTGAAGTGTATTTAATATTAGGCTATATACAAATTAATGCCTCGTTTCCTTACACTTGTTTTGTTGTTTAAGTCCTTGTTAGTTTTTGTGGCATTTTATTCAGGCTTGAAGGCAACTTTTCTAAGGGAAAATTGAAAGCTGTAGACTTTTATTAACTAAAAAAAATATTATAAAGTGCATAAAAAGTAATTGAGAAAAAATGGAGGACTTATTTTTATTTAAAAACTGTGAAATTGTTACAGTCTGCTTAGTGCTTGAGATTTTTAGTCTTATTCTAGCCAAAACCTTCTACTCATACACTTCCAGGAGCAATTTCCATTGGAGTCATAGTACTATTCATGTGCCTGAAATTACATCTGTGCTTAAGGATTTCTGGGTCAATGAAATGATCAAAGGTATAAGCAATTGGTTTATTATTATTTCTTTTTCTCCTTTTTCCCTCCTTTCACTAGAACCTAATGTAAATCATTTTACTGAACTGATAATGGAGACAGATGACAAAAAATCATTGAGATGCATTGAGAAGAAACTTACAGTGCAAGAAAAATAGTTGTCAGTGTCCATCAAGTTCTGCTTCTAGAGAAACTAGTATCTTTGAAGACCTTTTTTCTGAAAAGATCAGACTACTGAATGCATAATGGTTAGTTTAAATTAACTTACATATCTTCTAATTCTAAAATATAAGCACTACATTGTTCAAAATGCATATAACCAGATATTCATGGTGTTATTTCAGTGTTTCTATAAATTGTGACACTGTACAAACATTCTCTTTGAGGCAGGAAGGAGAGGAGATCTGCTACCTACACTTTTTTGTGTATTGATATATTTTTGCTTTTATTGTTGATTTTATTTTTCACTGTGGTGACAAAGTGGTGAAATCATGAGTTTTAGTGACTGCAAGGAGTGTCACAAAAACTTCTCAGAGTACCACATCTGACTCAAAATCTGATCTGTTTTGGAATGAGACACGAGTGTGTCTCCAGTCTGGTGTTTAGTGTATGTATTTATGCTGATTTTTAAATATAGTGACTGAAAGACTGTTTCAAACTTAAGTGTTACAAGCTTTATACATTTATTTAAATATCCCAGGCTTCACTTGAATATGTGTGTCTGTATTTGAAGCCGGCTCCTTCTTGTATTAGGCTATATTTTAATTTTTTGATGTGTATGAGATAAACATTTTTCTTATATAGTAGAACTATAATGGAAAAGAATGAAGCTTAAGATAATGGTAAAAAAGGGGTGTTTTTTTTTTAAGAAAGTCCTTCAGCTCCCTTTTCTGAAATACAGGTCCATTCACTGTACTTATCAGTTCTCTTTTTATATTTCTCTGTAAGAGACTAATAAGGCAGAATGATGTTTGAAGTAAGGAATTTTCACTTTTTACTTTTATATGCACTTTTTTATTGCTCATGTTGAATAGACTGGACAATGGAATTTATAACAATAGGCTAGAATTACTAAATTATTAGCTAGCCAGTCTTCAGACTCTGGATTTCTGCTATTCAAAGCTGGCAGAATTTTTCAAATCTACTTCTCTTGTTTTTGTACTTTAGTAAAGATACACTTTCCATTAACACAAAGTAGATTTTGTAAAAGTAATTTGGAAGCTGTTTCCCCCCACCCCCCTAAAAAAAATTTATGCTTAAAATGTAATGACATTTCAGTCTCGATAGCTTTTGAATGTACTGATTTGTTTCTGTATATTAAATGTGTATGTTGCATTTAATTTTTTGGGAGGTTCACTGGCATTTACTTATTTTTTTTTTAGTTCTTAAAGATTGCCGTAAGTCTCACTGAAAAGAATCTGGCAGACATCCAGAGACACTTTGAGTAAATTTGGTCTTCTAATTAAGTGTAGCCTTCTTAGCCCCTTTATTGTCCTTGGAAAGCATGTTTTGGTTTTTTTCCTTAAAGCAACAAAATCATTAAACTGTGCTGCAAAGGAGAATAGGAAATACTGAGAACCAGGCAGTAAGCATTCAGATTTCGAAGGGAGTTTGGTTTTTTTTCTTCCCATTAAATGTTATATTTTTTAACTTCTGTGTGTTTGTGCTAAACAACTGGAAACTATTCTCTCTTGGCAGGATGAAATTAATTCACTGACTTCATGCACAGATATCTCAGTTTTGCACAGTGAGCATTCATCTGTCATTAGTTGCATGTGTAATCTTAGGGACCAAACCAAAAATTCAGTTAAAAATGCTGGTAGGACCAGGAACACATTGTTACTACACATGGCAATGCTTCCAAAGCTGGAATAGAAATATTATCTTTTTGGACTAATATCCAAGACTTTTAAAATCTTTACTTACTCAGTCTTTCATCTGGCTTGCTGAGGCGTGAGAGGCGGTTCACTGCTAAAACTCCTGTTCAGTGAAAAATGTATAGAAGTGTAATTGATGGACTGAACTGAGCAAAAACTGCTTTGCAATTTTTAACACAGTTTGCAGAACAAATGGTACTACTGGTAAACATTTTTGGCTCAAACTTAATTGTGTAGGAGGGGAAAAACTGTGAAAGACCCTTCCTTTCATCATTTATGTGAAAGTAGCCAGAAGAAATGACACCATCAGTATCTCTAGACTAATGGAACTGGCTGAATAGTGGGCTGTTCTTCCTTTATTGGGTGAGTTGATATTTGGGGTAGTGAACATTATGGTGCATTTTGTCAATTTTACTGCTTGTGGTTCCTTGTGGAAAAAATAAATCAGCAAATATTTTCTATTCAACAGTCACAAAACTTTGAAGAATGAATTGAAGGAGTAGATACCTCTTCTCAATAAATGCTCTTGTTTTATATCTTTCCTTCTACTTCTCTTTCTAAATTCACTTGTTTCCTATTATTTGGGTTTGGGGTTTTATTTGGTTTGTTGGTTTGGCTTTTTGGGGTTTTTTTAATCGCTGTGGTTCAATTTCTTTTTTTTTTTTTTATTTTTAAGACTGGGTTAATGATTCAGCCTGTGTCCCACAGAAAAGTAGAAGAGTAAAAATGCTCTTTTAGTTTCTCATGTTTTCATAATTAATGCTATTCATATAATCTAATCAATATAATTAAAAGTCATTCAAGTGGGATCTTTGGTTTTAACACCAGTAAGTTTCTAATTAAATAAGGAGAAAAATAACTGTTAAAGTATTTATATAACCTTGTATGTGATTTCTATAGCTTTTAAACTATGAGGTGATGATAATGCTAGTACCTCAAATGGTCACCATTAAAATCTTTTCTTTCTTGATGCTTTGAGTTAGTTACCTGTGAGATACGTAGGTGTTGGGGTGCAGGCTGGCGGGAATTGTTCAGCTGGCACCAGCCTGGAGAATTGAATCCCCAGGGGTATGCTGGTTGCTCAGCCACTTTTTCAGACACCTTTGTCATGAGCAAGTCTGTTAAGAACTTCTTTGCATCATCATAGTCACAGCCAGGTTCTTGATTTTTTTCTTTGATTTCCTTTGCACATGATAAGCCTGATTTTGATGGGAGTGAAAACTATTGAGTCAGCACTGTCTTAAAGGTTGGGCATTTTAACACTATTGCCATCAGAAGATAACCTCAGTGAATTATCTTGATTTCTAGTGAACAGCTACAGGAGTGCTAATTAAATTCTGCGTAGTGCATAGGCTTGTAAAGGGACTTGTGATTCAGGAATCCTGGTGGGTCTGGTCAGACCAACAGGCCAAGTGTTACCTGATACATCTGTCACACTAGATAAAGCCTGTGGTTGTTTTGTTTCTATATTTGGTCCTTGAGCACATTCAAAGTCTGCCATCAGGAGGTGAGTTGCTTTGCTCAGCCTGCAGTGCAGTGCACATCCCTGAGGTTCTGTTGAATGAACTGGGTGGTGGACTAACGGACTAAAACAGTGACATTTCAACAGGGAAATGGGGCATTTTACACATGCTGAATTTTACATGGGGCATTTTACATTTGTGCTGAAAATTTCAGCTATTTTGTTGATTAAATCTCTTATATATGTTCAAAGAGAAGATGAGGAATTCCTTTCACATATGTACTGTCATTTCACTCAGTTTAAAAGGCGAAATTTGGGTGTTCTTTCTTTGTGTTTGCAGTAATTGGGGGCATAGTCAATGCAGGGTGAGCATGCTTTGTCCAGGTTTTAACTGTGGTACTCTGGAATTACACAGTCGCTGTGTGGAAGGAAAGGGAAAGATGTAAAAATAACGCGAGGAAATAATTTCTGCTTTATGATCTCACTAGCTTACAGAAGACCCAGTCTTTGTGAATTGAAATGTCCATGCCTGTACATCTGTGCAGTCTATGACAGGAGCTCAGGACAGAAATTAGCTTTAAAATGCAACATGTCTGCAACTTCCCTACATCTAGCTTTCTCCTCCTCTGTTGATATTACTCCTGATGTGTAAAACCTGATGAAAAGTTGTACTAGTTCAGATGAGGGAAAGCAGAGTGGTGGAAGGTGGAATTTATTTCCAACTGTAGATAGTCATCGCTCTGCAAATTCACATTTTTGTATGAAAATGTTTATCCACAATGCATAAACAGATATCTTGCCAAAGGCAGTCTTATCTCCATATGCAAAACAGTCAAAAAAACCCACCCAAAGATTGCATCTTGCGAGGGGATTGTCAGTGTTCTATTCTGACAAGTCTCTGTGTTTGTGTGTGTTTGCATATGTATGTCTATGCTCATTTAAAGAATTTTTCAAATATGAACTCAATTATTTCCACTGAATCTTCAGTTAGTTTTGCTCTTCTAGGAAGACAGTGGATAGAGCTTTACCATCCAGTTTCTGGATGAAATTTGTCTGATGTGACACCATATTTAACACATGTGGGAGCAGGTCCTCACCTGATACGCTACTTAATTCAAGTGAGTCACTGGAGTTACAGCAGTACTTATAGATCAGCTTTAAATAAACTACAAAATGGCTCTTCTTCCTTTCCTGAGAATTTCTGTACCATTGTTCCAGTAATCTTTCCTGTGGTCAGCCTGTGGTCAGTATCACAGTCCTAAAACATTTACAGGTATTAAATATTTTTAGAAGTTATGGAGATGTTCTAGAGTACCAGTTCTAGATGGTACTTTCTGCATATTCACTAAGTTCACAGAAGTTTTAAAACAGTGTTGGGAATAAAGATCTGTTTTGATATATTTTGCTGTTCAGGCCTGCCTTGAATTATGATGTTCCTCTGTTACAAGAGAAGGCTCTTCTAAAGTCTTGTCCTCATTTTTTATTAGAATTATTTCATCATTGATTGTTCATCTATATTTAGTAAATTGTAGCTGAGAACAGAATTCAACCTTTTTATTGTGAGTATCCAAACAAAATTGCTTTTTTTCATGATTTTTTTAATTATTGGGGCCAATTTTCTTTAAATGTTAGTGAAGTACCTTGACATTTTTTCTAAGATTCAACAGAAAAATATAATTTTTCCAGAGATTTTACAATTGAGGTATACAATTTCTCTTCTGTTCTTTTTATGAAAGTAATTCTAACACACACAAAAACCTCTACTATTAATTCAGAGAGTAACATGGTTGTGAATATAGAGAAGTCCTTAAAAATAAATAAAGAAGATTAGTGAAAGAGGTGAAAAACCATTGAATATAAATACTAACTTCATTTTCTTGATTTATCAAACAAACCACATTAGATTATTGTGTTTGCTTCATTATCTTTGCCTCAGTTCTTGTAAGGTGGTAGGCATGGGTCTGAAGAAAGCTGCCAGTGGGAGAGTAAATGGAAGCAAATCAGGCTCACACACATGGAATTGGAGAACTAGTCACAAATGACAGGTGTGTTTACCAATGTGTGTGAGAGTCTGATGTGTTCTGTGCTTGTGCAGTGCTTGTTTGCTGCCTCCCTCAGTGGCTTCTACATTGCGGGAGGCTCTTGAGCAGCCAAACAGAAAGCAGCAGCAGCAGCAAACCTCCCTTTGGAAACTCATCGCTGCTCATAGCAGTGACATGTTTTCAATTTTCTCATCCATCTCATTATGCTCCAGAAGTAACTGGGAAAATGAGTAAAAGCACTGTTACTCTGTGTAAGATGCCATGACATGTGGCATCTCAACAATTCCACCTGCTGTTTCCTGGGATAAGGAAGTTGGAAACAATCTAGAAAGCCATGCCAACTGTGAAAGGAGGCTCTTCAAAGAAGCTGAAAGAAAATTTGTAGCTACAAAAATAAAAGAAGAAAAAATCCTAAAGCAAAAATGAAAAACACTGGTAGCTTATAGGTAAGAGTAAGAATCAGGTTTTTTATAAAATTAGAATATGTATTTGTGCTGTTAATGCATGCTGCTGTGTTGAACTGTCCCAGTCCAGAAGCTTATTGCTATTTCCCATCCCCTTAAAGCCAACCTCTAGTATCCAAACATTCAGCAATAGAGAGGAAAAGTAGAAAACCACAAATAAACCTGTGTGTCAGATTCCATATAGTTTGCATTTTCCCACAGGTCATCAAGGTAGGCCCGCTTTCAGTTTCTGTTACAGAAAATACCATGCATTCTGTTGAGCAGAAGGTCCTCCTGTGCCCCAGTGGAGTCAGAGCTGACAGCTCGTCCTGCTGTTTTCCTGTGTTGCCTCCTCCCTGGAGTGAGTGTGCATGTCCTCCTAAAGCAGAACAGACACATGGCTCTCCCACTGGGAGTCTATTTCCATATTGCCCTGTATTGTCTTTGTTTTTTGAGGATGTTCTGTTCAGACTAACACTGCCTACCGCGCAAGAAGGTGGTCTGTTCTCCACAGCACCTTTCCCATGGGATTTTCATCCTCACAAGTATAATGTTCTAGGAGATTGTATTCCCCTATTTCTAATTGGTTTTGTTTTTCACTTTTAATTGACTGCAGCTTGATACTGCTTCATCTTCTGAAGTGTACATAAAACAGAAAGTAAGCAGCTTTAGCCCTTTTCTCTAGCCAGAGCTACACCATTCTTCATTAATACTCTATAAATCTTGTAAGGTTAGTCACCAAGAGCCCCAATCAGTGTTTTTTACCTCATTGCAGTTATCTTCACCCTTTTTTTGGTGAAAGCCCTTTTATCTGCACTATAGCAGATTTGCTGTAGTATTTGTGTGTGTTTATGGGGACATTCGGATTCCTTTACAGATTTCTTTTCTCCCCTCCTTCTAAGCTATTGCATTCCTGAATTTTTTTCTTTGTTGGTTCTTTATCCCTTTCCTATGATAATCGAAGCCTTTTTCTTCTTGTATTTTTAGTATTTCAGCCCTCACTATAAGTATGTTCTTACGTGAAATTGAAGGTAAGATCAGATAAGTTACTGCGTCTGGCAGAATCTGCAAGTATTTGCATCTGCTCTTGAGTGCTAATATTTTGGGGTGAAAAAAAAGTTCATAAAGTGATTGCTACAGCATTATCAAATCCATGACTGGAAGTCAGCTTTAAGGTGTGTGTTTGCTTATTTGATGTTTTCTTGCATGTACTTGCAGATGTGTAACTACTGTTTGCACCAGATAGCATGTTGTATTTACTGATTTCTCAAACATGGTCTCTTGCTCAGATTATGTACATACATTTAGGAGGGCCTGTGCAATCCTTTAAAATATTGACATATGAAATGAAGCTTTCATTCAAAATGTTTTTATTGTGCTTCTGTCCTTATTTTGTACTTTTCTTTCCTCTTCTTCTCATCCTCAATACAAAACTTTGATTATGGCTGTTTTGTTAGTTTTCATATCCAAACTTTATTCTAGCCAATTCCCTCCTGCAGAATCTTAGCATCAGTCTGATCTGGGATGTCCTACATTATACTTCACTATTGTCTTCAAATCTTTATTTGATGCTTATAAATCTTATGATGCTGTTACTCATAAACAATTGTGAAATACTCTGTCTTCCTTGACTATGAATGAACCCCAATCCCTTTATTCTTAATTTTATGTTGCTACAGCTGTGTGCTTCTTTTTTACTTAAATGTATGTGTGTGTATATATATGTCTCCCTTTATATAGAGGGAAAGCAAGAACTGAAGTTGCTTCTACATCATAAGGCTTTATTGTTCTGAAAAGTTTGTGGATATCAGGCAATGCTCATTAAAATCCTAGGACATCATGTCAAATAACCTTGCTAAAACTCATTTTCTCTACAGTGTCTCATTCAGTTGGTAGTTAATTTGTTTAAGAACAAAACTGAATTTTTTGCATCATTTTGCTATTGGAAAACTTGTGGTTGTTTCTCATTCTATTTTATAGGTGCCTATGTTTGTTTCTCTTCTTTTTAGTTTGGTGCTTTTTTTAATTTGCTCTAATATTTTTTTTTATTTTTAGGGATCAAGTGTATTTGGACTAGTCTATAAATTCCCAGATTCTCAGTTGTTCTTGCTTAAAGATAGGTACCATGTCTGCCCTCTTCCAGCCCTCTGGGATTCTCATCCTCCTTCAGTTCAAAATAACGGTGTAGAGATTGCTTCAGGTGCTTACTTATTGTAGGTGAGTTTCATCCACTGCTCCGGGCTGGCCTGGGCCTTTTGTCCTTATAATTCATGTGTTTGAGTAGTAGTACTACATAATTTATTGTTCTTACAAATACTCTCTTTTGATTCAAGTCTCCTTGGGTCATGAAGATCTCTTTAAGGCAGTTACATTATGTCCCTGATACCACCGTGTCTTTCCACCACATCAGGTTGGTTTTTCAGGAATTTTCCTTTCTATCAGCTTTCATCCTTGCTTCTCTGTGGTTTTCTCAGCAACCATGTTTTGTGAAATTGTACCACGATGTTCCTTCTCATGATGTCTCCAGTGCTGTGCTTTTGCCTCTGGTGATATTTGAATGAATCCCCGCACAGTGGAGCAATCTGAGTCTGCAGCACATAATGCAGTGCGGCAGAAAATGCTTTGCAGAAGGAAACAGTAGTTGCTGCTGAGCCAAAATCTGTACTGTTATTATTAGGAGGAGTTACTGAGGACTGGTTTGTGTTCAAGGGACCTTAAAGATCATCTAGTTCCAAGCTCCCTGCCATAGATGGATACTCATCCCACCACACCAGGTTGCTGAATGCCACATCCAACTGGCCTTGAACACTGCCAGGGATGGGGCATTCACAGCTTCTCTGGGCAACTTGTTACAGCATCTCATCACCCTCACAGTAAAGAATTAAAAACTACCTAACTAGTCCTGATTTGCACTAGGTATGTGCAAAAGAAGACAGTGAAAAAATGTTGATGGTATTTCTCATTGTCTTGATATAGGAATAGAGATAGATTTAAAAAGTTATTAGATTGATGGCATGAAAGGAAAAAACTTGCACTTTGTCCTATGAAGTATAATTGAAACACGGTACTCATTCTTTCAAGATACTACAGATGTATAAAAATCTCATTAGGTGAGGTCATATAGGTCAGATTTATTGATTACTAAGAAAAATTATATTCCAGATGCAATTTTGCCTGTGGTTCCCCCACAGCTATAAATCCCTCCCTGCTGTGGAGGGATTGCTCCATGCCCAGCTATTTCCTTCTGATACTCTGCTCCTGAGCAATGGAAGTGTGGCAGTGCACCATAATGCTTTCCTCTGCTCATGGGTTGGAGTGTTTTTGCCTTCAGTGAAACCTGGATGAAAGTGAGCCAGATCTGGTCCCTGGCAGATGGCCACACTCATCTCAGGTATCAGAATGGGCATTGCAGCACTGCAGTCAGGCACCTCTTGGACTCTTCAGAAAGGCTTGAAAACACCAAACTCCAAAGTCAGTTTGTAACATGTTTCTACCCAAATTCATCAATTTGCTATGTGACAGAAGCAATTCAAATTTGCTTAATAGGCACCATTTTTATGGTATAAGTGATCTGTCTGCTTGGGTAGCACCAGTCTTATTCTTCCAAATTCAGAGGAGTTGAGATAAAAGGATTGCATTCCAGCAAACTGATAATTTGTTTACTGATCTATTTGTTATTTAGAAAGGGTGAACACGTACATGAATGTGTTTTTGCTGTTAAATGATTCTATGCTGCTTTTAAGAGGTCTTGTATGACTAGCCACCACTTCATTTATACCTCCACTGAAACTTTGCAAAGGCAGCTTCAATATACATTGTGTACATGGTGTTGTACATGTAATAGACAAAAGATTTTAAGTGTTTAGTTATAGGCATATAATGGTTTTCCACATTTGAAATGTGTCCTAATAGGCCTGTAGAATGTTTTTATTGCTTTCCCTCTACCCCCACTGCCCAATTAATGTACAGTTGTTAGTGGTGACATTGTACATAGTCTATTATTCATTATAGTGCAAAAGAGCTTCTTGTGTGCTGTAGGAAGAAAAGCATAGTCTTCGTTTGGTTTAAATGAAAGATTAATACCTCAAAAAGGTCAGACACAGCATGTTGATGCTGAAGTCATGCTTCCTTCAATACATTATCTTAATATGTTTAAAACTCTTTAGTTCTAAAAGTATTTCCTACAGAAGATAAGTAAGACATTTCACCAGTGCAGTCTTACAGCTATTACTCTTTGACTCTGTTCAGGAGGACCATTAACTTTGGTTGTAATTCCACTGTCATGTCTCATAAACATTCTTCCTAATTAAAAGACAAAAAGACACCAATATTGTATAGCTATAGTAACTTCTCATAATCAATAATACCATTAGGCTATATAAACTTACTTACTATAGCCTATAATGGCATTACAGTGATGTAAACAGGGTCTTTTACATCAGGCAAGCCAACCATAAACTATTGCATATGTTTTTGATTCTGAATTCAAAATCATGTCCCAACTGATGGAAAATTTTTATCCTTTGAAGTGACATAAGAAAAATATTATCCTCACGTTATTTATCAGGTTAATGCAATTGTTTTTATTTTCTCTTAGTGTTGATTTCCAGATATATTAATTGCAGAAAGAAATGCTTAGTCTTGCGTTCCAGATGTATTCCAAGTCCACATGAAAATCCATCCCAGGTTACTGTTATTTAGCCAACTGTGTATACAAATGGACTATTCTATATATTTATTCCATGTGCTTTGATGTTTTCTTTGTTTCAACTTTCCCTCAGCAAATCTGTTCAGAAATAGGCCTCGTTCAAAGGGGTTTGGGACACAACTACAGTAAACAGAAAACCATAAAGTTGCCTTTTACTGTAATTGTTTCATGTTTCCAATCCTCCTGAGATTATTTTGCTTGTGAGTTTCTCAGAGTCACAAATTCGATTATTCTACTACAGTGATTTGCTCTAATAAAATTAATATAATCTCTTCAAAACTCTCAACTGTGAGCCATAACTCCCTGAACTGCTGTTTTACTTTCCAAGCGTTATAAATGCATTTCCCTGGTTGCTCCATGTGGAAGTCATCTCACAGTGAAGTGTCATTTTCCCAGTAGACTGATGGCATAGAGTAATAAGTGCAAATGATAAATATTTTTAAGACTTGCAGTACAACAATCTAGAATGCTACCCCATTTATGAGAAATTTTCAAATAGTAGCTTTGTAATTTAAATGTTAAATACTGAGTGTGAGTGCTGTGTGTCAAAAGAGTTCAGATCTATGTAACCTGCTGATAGAACATCATAAATATAAACTCAGTAGTTTTGGGGATAACTTTTTGGACCATAAAATTCAGTCATGAAGATGTAGGAAGAGATGTAGGAAGAGATGCTCACTGCATCAGAGAATATTCCAAATTGTAAGGAGAAATACAGCTGTGTTGCATACCTTTCTTTAATTCCAAAAGACAAATAACAGGCTGAAAATGTATACTTGATGTCTCATGTTTTAGCTTTTATGTTTTTCAGATTCTGTGCTGCTTTAGTGTGTAGTTCTGAGTTTCATATTAGGAGATGGTAAACTCTCTTCACAGACTAGGTAGACAAAACAATGCCTCCTCTTGCTGGGAACCAAGGATCAGTGATCCAAATCTCAGGCCCAAGAGCATAAACAACAGTGGCCTGAAGAGAGAAGACAAAAGAGCTTCATAACCTAAAGCTGTAATTGGACAATTAACTCCAATCTGTAAATTGACCAGAACTTTAAAAAGTGTGTGACCCCGTGACTGGTTGTCCATTTTGGGTTCATCTTGGGTGTAGCACTGGCTCTTGTGCTGCCCAAGGTGTGTCCAATGAGGCCTTTTAAATAAATACCTACTTTATTCTTTAACTCCATCTAGCCTCTGTTCTAGGTCTGCCTTCACACAGCATCAAACTGTACTTCATCAGATAATTACTGAATGCCTTTAAAATGCTTTAAATAGCAGGTGTTTCAAATATTAATTTTTAATTGCTTCAAATATTATATTTCTGAACTCTAGCTTACCTCAATTATTTGATGACAGTATTTACAATTTATATGCATTCAGTTTTTTCATCATATGCATGTGGAGGATTCTTTACCCAACTCCTTGTAAAAACTCTGCATCATGATTTCCAGCATGATAAAAATTCTGCAAGGGAGAAAATTTCTTACAAATGGTAAATGTATACACATGGGTACAAACACACAGGTATATTTTTTCCATGTCTAAAGGCCACGTCTTTTTATACCTATGCAGAAAAACATATTGCTTTCATTTTTTCTTGGATTGAGTTTAAGCATCTTTAAATTAGTTTGCTTTTTGTTGCTAATAAAAAGTTAATATGTAGATGTGAGAACACAGCTGTCAAAGGGTGAATGTTCTTTATAGTACGAGGTATTGAGTTCTCATCACGTTGTTGTCATCCCTTATGTATATACATATTTGGAAGGTGGTTAAGATGAGAAATGTATACAGGATTATATTTTGCTGAATGTTGCCTCCAAATGTGAATTGACAAAACAAATATGTAGCTTAGCTAGAAATGCATTTGTTCCCACCAGATCTGAAATGGAGACTCTCAGGAGGACTTTCAGAAGACTCTATGCTCTCTGGAAGAGGAAGTCAAAAGTATAAAAAATTCTTGTTTAAACAAAGTAGAAGAAAAAAGTTGCCATTTACCACATGGTTGAAGGTTTTAGTTGCTGTACAAAACTGGTTTACCACACCTTAGTTTTCGATTGCCGTGACAACAGATTTCTCACCACTATTATTGATACAGTAAGAGGCAAAGAAATTCTGGATCTAAAGTTTTGACCAGCTCTAAGAATCAAGACAGCACTCTCTGAATAATCACATCTGACTAAAGAGTAAAATAAAAATTAGGTTAGAGTGGTTCTCCAGTCTAGAACACGTTATTGATTTATTCTTGTACATTTGTCCGTGGCTACAGAAATTTGGAGAACAGCCACATTACAGGTGTAAGAATTTGCATAAGCAAGCACCACAGAACCATTGCCACATGTGTTTGTTTCAAGGTTGCTTTACTGTCAGCAGTGACAGTGATGTTATAATATTTGTTCTCTAAGCTGCTGCCTGAACTTGGTGAGAAATCTGTTGTCACGTACAATCACTAGGAAGCAGCTGGTTCTTTTCTCTCACTCCTTGTCATCCTGAAGAGCTGAACCTGACTTCTGATGTTCTACTGCTTCATCATTTTGTGACAAAATTAATTTTTTTTCCCAAGTAGCTTGTGTTTCATGTGTCTTACTCCCTTTCCTTACCTAGTGCACTCCTCTTGCTAACATGTAGCATTACTTACCCAGTTTAGTTTTTATTTTCACAGTTCTTGAGGAGATATGTTTCTGTCAACCATGATTCCTAGTCCATGCTGCTTCTTGCACGAGTAGCCTCTGATTCCATGTTATGTAGCTCTTTCATGCACCTACATGTGCCTACAGTACAAATTTGTGGCACTAGGCTACAGACTGTATCAGTTTCATCTCACTGACCTTGATGTCAAAGAAGCTCTAGGCTAGATGGACTTAGCTTTTCAGTCTTGAACTGCTGCCTTTCAAGCCTGTACAATATGGCAGTTGAGGGAAATTGAAGGTTTTGGGTGAGACTCAAAAAAAAGAGAACAATGATACTATACAAGCTGAAGTAGGGAATCTTGAAATAGAGTAAGACAAAAGGGAGAAAGGGCTGTTAGATAACAGATGTCAGCATCCTTTGCAGATCTAGATTAAGTTATCATTAATAACTTGCATGCTGAGCATATAAATGATGTTCGTAATTGGGATGTCCTGAAAACTAATATACTTTGTGTCTTAGTAAAATGTTTTTTATTCCCAGTTTGCAGGGTCCAAGAAAATGTAGGGATTGACCATTCAAGTTGAGAACAAAATAACTGTAGGCCTACTTTGATGCCATATTTGAGTGAATTGCATGAATGTCCATGTTGGAGTCATACTGAAATTAAGATTTAATCATTGTTATAATTTTGCTGTTTCAGGATATAAATGTAAATGCTGAATGAACTTTCACTGCACATTACCTGCATCTTGTCAGGGTATGTTAATGCAGGATGATTAGTGCTAAGCTTTTCATTCTCTGACTCCTGTTTATGTGTATTCTAGGAACATTAAAGCAATTGATAATTTTGCTGCTGTGTACTGTTTTTGTGGATAGGTTGCTCAGCTGCATCAGATATTTATTAAATAATACAGTGATTATTTAATTTGAAAATTTTTAAACTGTTCTGTTAGCCATATAAATTGTACCTGATGCACATGAGCTCATGAATAATTAGATACTGCAGGAGATGCCTGAAAATGTGGGTGAGCAGTCTGTGTTGTTCCTTTAAACATACACAGCTTGAAAAGCAGATGGAATTGTGTTCTCATGATGTTTAAGGACTTTTAGAGCACTGCATATCACCAGCATCTGGAGACCAATTACTGAAGAGTCTCCATAGGGGTCCTGCCTCAGGGTTTTTAGTTGGATGAATAATATATAAACTCTGTAGTTTCCCACAGAGAGCAACTGGAGCAGTATCAGAAGGAAATAAGCCTTTTAGGAGTTCAGCTAAAAATGAAATAGCACTGGATTTAAAATGAAGCAGTTTTGCTTTTACATGCAAAGTCGAGTATTGTGTTTTAGTCACATGAGTTCTGATTTTTCTTTTTTTAGTCTTTATCATTTTGGAATCTTGATTTTTCTAATTTTAGTACACATCTATGTGAAAGCCATAGCAAAACAATGTAAGGCTTATGCAATTATTCAAGAACTAAATTTCCTTTTTAACAAGCAATGGAAATTAGTATATACATAATTCATTTTACAGTACAGGTTCAGCATTGTTGTACTCAAACCATAATCAGATTTTATCTTACCTGTTATTGTGTCTGGCTCTAACTACAACTAGTTTGCTTTTTACAACTAAAAGTAGTTGCAAAATGGCATATCCACTGCTATTCAAAACCCTCTTTCTACTCATTACATATTCCTTAAAAATCTTATCCTTGTCCTCTGCTTAAATTTAATTGAAAGCAGAATACTTTCGAAAAGGAAATAAAAATATCTGAATGAGGATACTTGGATCTAAGAAGCAATTTTTCTTAATTCTAATAGAAATTCTTCTCAACTGGTTTCTTTCAATAGAGATACCAGTGAAAATTCACTAAGTGGGCACTTTAGAGCTGAAGAATACATTACCTGAAGAACACTACTGAGACGCAGGCAGAGAAAAACAAAAGAGTGTGTAGCTTTTATTAAAAAGAGTGAAAAGGGCCCTAAACCAACCAACCAACCAGAAGAAAACCCCAGTATTGTCATTGGTGCTATGATTGTTTTAGTTAGCACTTTCACCAGATGTTTTTGGTAAACCTGAAAGTTCAGTGCCTTGAATTTCTAACTGTGGTTGTAATCTTCATGAGACTAATGTTCCTACCAACTTCAGCATAACTCTTCAGCTGAATATGCAGCTGAATCACAGAATGGGTCAGGTTGGAAAAGACCACAGGGGGTCATCTGGTCCAGCCTCTCTGCTACAGCAGGGTCATTCGAGAGCACATGGCACAGGACTGTGTCCAGATGGTTTTCAAATATCTCCAGTGAGGGAGACTCCACAACCACTATGAACAATCTGTTCTGATGCTCAGTTACCCTCACACTAAAGAAGTTCTTTCATGTATTCAGGTGAGACTTCTGTGCATCAGTTTCTGCCCACTGCCTCTTGTCCTTTCACTTGGTACTACCAAGCACAGTCTGGCTCCATTCTCTTGGCACCCTCCCTTCAGATACTGACAGACATTTGAGTTTTCTCCAGGCTAAACAGGGCCAGCTCCCTCAATCTTTTCTCATATGAGAGGAAAGAAAGTGAAGTATTTGCAGGTTTGATCATGACACCAAAATATCCTATATGAAATCAAAATTGAAGGGAAAAAGGTAGGAGTAGAATCATATTCTGGGAGGAAAGGATCAGGATGTATTTGGGAGCTATGTGTTTTATTATGTTGATCAATTTGATATTTAGACCTTCAGAAAAATAAATACAGCTTGCCCTCCATAGGAGCAGAAAGTGCTTCATTATTAGTAAAATAATTACTGGCATGCAGTGGAGTGCTAGAGCCACAATAAAAATCAGAATATAGTTGTGTCAGATTACATATCAAACTGTATTCAAGGCATGTAAATTATCCTACTTTTTTTCCATATTGTAAAGGGAAACAAAAGTAGCTACCAGGACTAAGTGTTAGGCTAAACTGAACCCGGCTAATATCAGAATTTAAGTTGCATTTAAATGAGATTAAAACAGTCCCTTGGCTTTGACTGTTCCAAAACCTGTACTCATATGAATAGACTCAAGTTGCTCATGTGCATCATTGCTCTCTAGGGCTGGTACTCTGATTCTGAAGATGTTTGAAAAAGCAATTCACCCTCTCTCCTCAGTCCCCTGTTTCAATTTGCAGCCTCTGTTTTGAGTCATGAACATTGTATCTAATCTGAGTGGTACCAAATCATCCTTAGTCTGGTCATAGTTGGTGCACTGGGCTACTGCTTCTCTGTGAAAACTGTCTCGAGGTAATTGACCTTGAAGTGTAATGTACAATGCTAAACTTTGTGCTTTCAAGTTTTCTGGGAGAGTTTAAAGGGAGTTGGTCACAGCAATGGAAATGAAAAAGGATTTAGACTGCATGGAGTAGCAGGGTAAAAAATGATGTTGTGTGTTGGAGGAGGGCACTGTAAAATGGTGATAAAGAGGGAAGGCTTCCAGGTGTCACCTCAAAAAAATTTATATATTTTTTGTAATTCATGCTTCCATTATAAAGATGGCCTAAGTAATATAGTTCAGTCTCTGATTTATTTTTTTTTTTATCCTGTCTGTTTCTCAGCTCTTAGTTCTGAGTGTCCAATATTAGTTGACATCTGAGCTATGGACACCATTAAGAAATGGCCAGGACATGTAAGATTACTCAGGAGATGGACCAACAAAGTCATGGCAAAGTCAGTTAAGATGTCATAGCTGTCACCATGAGGGAATAAAAGCAAGTCAAGGAGGGAATTTTGGGGGCGCTGGTGTTGTTTGTTTTTGGGTAGTGTTTTGTGGATTTTATTATAACTGAGAAAACTGAAGACTTTAGAATAACCAAAACATGATTTATGTGGAAATAGCAGATCTTGGTAATTTCTAAAATGCTTCCAGAACATGCAGGTGAACTGAACTGAAATCCCTGAGAGCACAGAAGTATGTGATTCAAATATAAACTGTCTCTGTGATGCCATTTCTGAGCCTGCAATCTTGAGTGATGCTGCTACAAAGCAGTACAACACCTTAGGAGCATTTCAGCTTCTATGGATGCTGTAAAAGAATACAGAGAGAATGCAAATGATCCCCATAAAATAATCACTATTCACTGTCTGTGCAGAGTGCTGGCTTGAATCAGGCCAAGAGTGAGGTAGCTGCTGGTTTCTGCTGCCTGCTTGCAGGGACTTAGCACTCCTTCTCAGGGAGGATTGTATCTAAGATGTTTCTTTTCCTTATCCATTGGTCAACCTCAGAGATTGGGGCTGAATACACCACTTTTCTTCTGAGCAATTTAATAGCAAGATGAAAGCTTGGTGGGCTCAGCATAGCAAGTCCATAAAATGAAAAGTGTGTAAAAATAGTCAGTAATAAGGCATGTTTGATCCCTCAAGGTATCAGGCATAGGTCTCCTAAGCTGCTGGAATGAATCCCTCCACTATTTGCTATAATATAGTTACGTCTCTTGCAATGACTGTTGGACTGGATTCAGCTACATGTGGGAATGGAAATGCATGCACCAAAATAAAAGTACACAATAAAAAGATACGGCACATCATTTTGAATGCCTTTGTTTCTACTTACGCTGGCACTTTTACAGTGCCACTGCAATTCCTGAGGAGACAGAAGTATACCTGGCTTAGCATGTCATCCTGGTAGCTGTTTCTGCTCCCTGCCCTTCCATCTGTGACAGCTGGCTTACACCAAATTTGCAAAGCGTTGAATACAAAAGATCTAAGCTTAGCTGCTGCAACTTTGTGTGCTCTTTTTAGTATCAGATAAACTTGAAAACCTATCAATTAAACATGGTTCTTACCCTAATTTGTTGAATGTGATTGCTTTGTTGTCTCTCAGTTTCTACATAATTAAAATGAGTTTTCTATGTTTTGCAGAAAATCATACATTAGCAAGTTTCTTTTCTCTAAAGCTGTATTTGACTCAACAAATAAAACTATTAGTTAAGTTACAAAAGCAAAAGCTTTTCTAGTAGTAGGGAAAATTGAAGAAATATTATTTGATTTCAGTTATAGACTTTATAGCATTGAAAATGACAAAACTACTTCTTGATTTGCAAATTAAACAACTTCATAATGGGCCTTTTTGGAGAAAGTAGATATCAATACTGGAGAAAGTCTTCTTTTTTTTTTTCTTTTTTCTCCTTATTTTTTTTAGGGAAACAAGATTTAGTGTGTTCCAGTGAGCTGAGAGATGTTTTGCTGCATGTTCTGTCTCTCAGCCTCTGGAGAACTTACTTTCTCAGCAGCCTGTAGTGATAAGCAGAGCTGTCAAGACTCTGATTTTCATCTCCTTTCAGCTTCAGTCTGCATACATCCTTTGAAAGTTTCACAGAACATTAAAAACTTGTTTCCTCTGGTGTTTCTCAACGTTTCTTCAACATGTCTGCACACATTTCAAAAAAATACCACTTTATCAAATCCCTCTCTAAACTGTTTGGGTCTTTTAGGACTACTTTTGAGCAATCTCTAATGCTAAAAGTTTAAAATGCAAAGGCAATCAGTAAATACTAATCTCAAAGGATGTTTGGGTTTTTTAAAAAAGAACTGCATGATTAAGTTCTTTTTTATGTTATGTATGCAAGAGGAATTTTTGAGTAAAAGAGTGTATTTACATGTATATGTATATAAATCACAATTTAGATTAGATAATAAGAATGAATTTTCTGCTGAAAAGGTTGTAAAGCACTGGAATGGGTTGTCCAGGGAAGTGCTTGAGTCATCATCCCTGGAGGAATTTAAAAGCTATTTTGATGTGGCACTTCTTGGTGGGCTTAGTATTGCTGGATTATTCAAAGATCTTAGAGCTCTTTTCCAGCTTAAATGATTATTTATCCTGTTTTGTCATCTTTTGTAGTGGCCATAAGGTAGAACTAAGAATCATACTTGAAATGACAGGTTGCTTGAAAAAATTGTTCAGCAAATTTTTAATGACAAATTAATTATTTTATTAAATATGCTGCAGTTCTACATCTTTAAGGTCTCTAGCTTTTTAAAGCTCGTTAAGCATCTCAAAGAGACGAGAGTTTCAGCTGTCATATGATAGCATATGTATGATTGTACTCCATAGTCATGCAATGTTTACAAAATGCAGTATTTTATTAAAAATATATATTAAATTCTTTTTTCTTTTCTGCCTACTGTAATGCCAAGAGATGTTTCGTCAAAAGCTGTCATCTTTCCAGCAAGTGAGCTCCTTTGTCTGATTTATTCTTTATTACATGAATGTGCCATTGTGACTGCTCATCCATTTCCCAGGAGGTGAACTGTGATGTTTCATGCAATTGCACAGTTCTCCCCTTATTTTTGGTACCGTATTAAAGCAGAATGGTCTCAGAAGCAAAACTTTTCTTCAGCCAGAGATACTCTACAGGATCCTTTGATAAAGAAATTACTTTTTTTGGTTTGTTTTTTTTTTGTTTGTTTGTTTGTTTGGTTTTTTTTTTCTTTTTACAGTCTACCACAGTGTGGCAGTAGATCGTTTTCATTCTGTGTGCTGGTCCTGCCCTCTGTTGCAAAGCTTAGGTATTTGCAATGTGAAATCTGTCAAAATTTTCAACAAATTCCTCTTGTGCCACTGATTGTCATGAGATTCCAGGAGCATTATAGAGATGTGGTCTTTTAGCATCCAGAGTAGTTTTCTCCTTCCCTTTGAAAGGATATTCAGTGTCAAATGTTCTTATTTATTAAAAGGGTAACCAAGAGTGAGATATCTCTGACAGGATTTTCTTGGGACACATCCCCCTGAGGTCCTACTGGAGGTCACTAGTTTCAGGTGCACCTTTCTCTACTCTTCCTTCAGGCTCTTTGTTGTTGTTTCCATAATTTCATCATTCTTTCTTGGTGGTGGTAACAATACAATGGTCGTGCCATATCTCACTCTACTAGCTGATTCAGCTTTCCTTTTCTTACTTGTTGCTCTGGCTTTACACAAGTATGACCTCTAGGTGCAGTATTACTGTTTTAAGGATATTGGTGGAAGTAAGTGGACTATTTTTACAGCAACCATGAAGACAATAATATTGCTTCTTCTTTATAATAGCCATGGAATATGATACCTGCAAGATGAAAAGATTTTGTGGGGGGTTTTCTTTTAGTTTGGGCAGCTGGGATATGCACTGGGCCTGATGACTGAGTATGTGCTGGTATTGCCCATTAAGTGAGGAAAGTTTATCAAGGGGATGCAGGTCTTCTTACAGAAAATGCCTTAAGCCTCTGAATCCAGGGAGTTCATGGAAGCTGAATTACAAAATTCATTAGCAGAAAAACTAACTGGAAAGAAGCTGGAGGGTTATGATAGTTTCTCAAGCTATGTAGTAGCCCAGGCACTGGAGGGTGAAGGGACAAGAGAATTGCTGATGTCTGGGTGACGTGAATGACATAGCAACTCAAGCTGTATTACCAGTGATTGAGGCAAATAATTTCAGCTACATTGATGGATAAGATTTGCTGACAGTTCCAGAAATGGAAGGTTTCTTAAAGGGAAAGTAGCAGTAAATTATCTCAGTAAATTTCTACAAAGCTTTGAAAAGTTCCATAACCCTCCTCAAAGGGGAGGGAGAGAAGGAGGAGGGAATTAGAATTGTTATCTAGGAAACTGGTGCTGTACAGTCGTCAAAGATGTGATGAATACTCTTTGACATCTCTCATTTTGGTGACTTCTTCAAAGAGAGACTGTAGTTAGATATAAAAAAAATGAACCAGCTTGAAAACAGATAGCATTTTAAAAATGCCCTCTGATGTTTTGCTGACTAAAAGATGAAGCTATGCTCTCTAAAATTAGTCCTGTGGGTTTTAGTGCATGTGTAAAATTCTGATGTAATCTTCATGTTTATATAGTTTTTACCATAACGATGAGTTTTTCCTCAATTCCTTGAGTTATAACATCATAATTCATGGATTTTAAGGGTTTTTTTCCTCCTCAGCATTGTTTAATACACTGATGCCAGCTTAGAGATAGAGCTGAAAGCAGGAAACACTGACTGAAGGGTTAACTCTGAAATAGTGGCCATAAAAGTAAATTAGGAAAGGAGTTGAGCAAACAAAATGGAGACCTTGTTATGCCATTAATGTAGCTTTGATCCAGCTGCAAGTTGAATCCTGTGTGGAATGCTCTCAGTTCAGCAGTGGCAGCACTGAATGGGGATAGTTTTGTAGAAGAGTAGTGTGACTGTCCAACAGTATGAAATTGCTTTTCAGAAAGTGCCGCAAATGCTAAATGTTTGTATTGATTTGCAAGACTGGAAAAAATTCCAGCAAATTCATTGAAGTTTCATAAATATGTAGGCCAACCCTTCACCTCAGGACACTGGGTCACATTTATAGAAGCAGAGAGAGGCATTGGAAGACATAATGGCAAATTCATCTGTTCTCATATGCTTTAGAAATTACCCACTATCAATCTCTCAGAAGATGCTGGACTAACTAAACACACAAAGGACTTCTACTCCAAAATGATTCAAGATAAAAGTGAAGCTGAAAAATTTCACACAGTAAAATTCCTTCTACAATAAAATAAAACATGAATGATATACAATTAAATCCAGGTTTAGACACTTTGACGCAGCTCTGTTAGGCTGGGCATGCAACCCTGCCTTAGAGCATTTACATTCCTTTTCTGAAGTAAACAAAATTTTCCTGAGTTCACAGCTGCAGAGTTATTCAACACTTTATTTTTCCAAGGAAAAAAATTTCTAAAGGTATGGTCTGAGTAGACAGAATATGGATCAGTGAACAAGAGGAATGAGAGAGAGGAATATTTATGGGAAAAGAGATGCTGTTGTTTTAAAAAAGGGAAAGGGATTGATTTTAACAGAAAGCCATTTTTATGTTTTTCTGCTGTGCTTGTGGTATCATGATGAAAACTTGCTGTTAAATGACCGTCATATTAACTCTTTATGATAATCTTACATTTAATTATTTGGGAATGAATTCTGCTGCTCAGAAATAGAAATCTGGATACTCATCTCAAATTATTAAATGTGTGCTCCAAGGTAATCAACGTCCACTTTTGTCCCTCTTTTTTTCTTGGGAAAAAGAGATGAAAAAAATAATAAAATATAGACTTTTAGACTACCCAAGTAATGAAAATAATAACCTATTCTTTAAAAGATAAAAACGTTCATATGTAGTGGGTTATCTCAGTCTGTTATTGCCACCATCTCCCTTTATTTCCACAGCAGAAATCATAGACAATTTAGTCTTTAGAAGTCTGGTCCCTTTCCAGTTCCATGAAATGTGGGATTTATCCTACTTATGTGAAATTAGCAGTATTGTCATGGTAATTTTTCCTTTGCAGGATCTGCTGCAAAGACCACATAATTTTCCCAATGCCAGGGTTAAATATTGAGGCCAATTGTCATTCATTTATTGCTCCTTTTTAGTTTATACTGTAGTTGTGTGCAGAATGTGTTAATCATTATAAAAACAGAAAGACTCTTCCTGCCTCTGGAGTTTTCTCTTTGTCTTTCAGATCATGATTTGACTGACATTTACAGATTCTGTAACAGAGCAGCTAATTTAATTTTTGATTTTTGTTAGCCAAGGGAAGGAAAATAATTTCTGCTGTGAAAATAACATAGAAGGTGTTCATAATTTTTTTCGTTGTTCCCCTTGGAAAAATAAGGTTTTCTGAAAGTCAGTAATTTCTTCTGTGAAGAATCATAGCTTCCATTAAACACTTCAACAGTGTAACAATAGAAAATAAAAAATAAAAATAAATTTAAAAAATATGAGAAGTGAATTCAAAACCATTTTCATTTTCACTTCCCCTTGCATCATAGTTTACTCTTGGACTTTAAAATGGTCCTGACCTGTTCTCAGATTTCAGAATTGCAAATATTTTTAATTTTTTCAGCTTTGATAAACAGTTTTGAAGTTGTTCAAAGAACTCAGTCTGTAATTATCTCTACATCTCCTTTTTTTTTTCTTGCTCTGCTTAGCTTTGCTAAACAGGCAAATAAGAAAGTAATAAATTATGAAGCTTCTGAACAAACACTTGTACACAGCATAATGCCTTGAAAACTTTGTAACAAAGACATATCAAAAAGTAGCCCCATTGTTTTATTTTAAGACTTGGGAAATATCAGGGTGTTTAACAATATGCTAATAAGTTAACAGGAATTCAAACTGTTTATTAAAGTCTAAGTTTAAATCAAGTCTAATTAAAGTTTAATGAATGTAGAAAATGTTAGTAGGTGTTGTGCTGTGACAGTGCATGCTGTTGTGAATTGGTTGGCAGAACACGGCCTTCTAGAGCTTGCACCCACAGCTTTCGTCAAACTTTCTTTTGATTTTGCTAGTTTTGCATATCTTTGAAAACCATGGGCAGTTTGAAATAAGGGCATTGTAATCCTGCGCCCAGACTGAAAAAAACTGTTCTGCTTTTAGTTGCAGTCCCCTCATTTCCTCTGTACACTCAATCCATTTGTAGCACCTTGAATCTGCAAATGCATTTTGCTGCAGAGGCTGCTCATAGTTTGCAGTTAATTTTAAACCTGTAACAGATCGAAAATTGTTGCACTATTAACAAAAAAAACAGTACTTCATGAAGAATACTGAAGGCTGTCCTGAGGGTGCCTCCTAAAAGACTGCAAATGCCTCAAGATGCAGAAGGTAACCAGGGGCTCAGTTAAAGCTCACCTACATGGAATCAAACCCCAACAGCTCTGCAGCTCCCTTTTTGCTTGTAAAACAATTACTGTCTCATAAAACCATAGTAGGTTCCTAAAAAAAATTAGAGGAAAAAATGGAGTAGATGTTTAGCTTTATTTACACATTTTGAGTATTATATACAATTATTACATATTATTTACACATTTAAGTATTAGATACAATTCAGAAAGTTCACATTGATATTAATGACAAAAATATAGAGCTATGATATGTCTCTGTTCTCAAATGTACTTTATATGGGGATTAAAAGACATTTCCAAAATTTTTTCATCTCTTTTTACCTTAGGTAGTGTATGCCTTCACATTAATTACTCTTTTTCTATTTCTTTCACCCCATTGCAAACATTTCTTAGGCTTTTAAAAGACTGAAGAACTCCACATTTTGAATTTGGGGGAAAAAAACAATCTTTTAGCACAAACAGTCTTTTGGCAGGTTTAGCACATCCGTAACAGCTGTTATAATTTGCCATAATTTTTTATGCAACATCATAAAGAAAAGGCCATAAGTCCCATCTCTGAATGCAACTGGCATATTTCTTCCTGCTTCTCCTACTGTGGACTGCCAATTATCAAGAGTGAGTAATGAAAGAGTGAAGCCTTTGGAGCAGCCGATTCTTAGAACCATTAGTTTTCTTTTATATTTAAGCCTAATTCCAGGAATGTGCTATATGGGAAATAAGACATATCATGTCATTTCAGGATAATACCATGTAATTTTAGGGTAATAAAGAATTCATTTCTGTAGAGAGAAGTGATCTGATATGGAAAAGTTCAATTTTGTTCTCTCCAGAGAGCTTTATCTCTTCAGATGTGACCTTGTATAATTAAATATATTCCAAACATCAAAAGAAATGGCAGCGGAGCAGACAATAGAATTCTCTATTTTATGTAGAAATGAAATGAAATTATATGAAGCAGTCAGTGTAATAGAAAATGAAGTAGATTGCTGCTATTCATTGTTTCCAGTGGAATTCCTGCTGTTTGATTTTATTCATTACAGCTTCATGAGACTTTCATTGAGTCTTTGTGACTAGCTTAAGACTCACACTTAATTGCATTAATTCAGAAAGTACTGGCAAGAATCAGTACTTAATTGATGTTATTACTTGAATATAAAAAAAAAGGTGGTGTCCACTAGACAAGAAGTTACAGATCTCACACATGAAATATCAGGTGCCCAGAGGGTACAGTACTGATCTGTAATGGAATACATGTTCAATGAAAGAGGATCTTAATCCCTTTCTTATTACAACAAAAATTTTAAGATATTTTGAAACATATACAACAAGAATTTCCAAACCACCTATTTTTCCTAAAATCAACTGACCTCACTAATCTAAGTGAGAAAGTTTTTACTGTTAGGAGATAACAGGCTCAGACACACAAATTCCTAAAACTAGCTGGGATTAGCTTGTCATGTTTTTAAGTTTTTTAATGCATGTTTAAGTGTTTTATTACTGTCCTTATAATGAAGGAACGTGACAAAAAGATCATGACTGGTCATATGTTAACTGCTAAAAACGAGTGAGAATTACAGAAAATATTTTTCCTGAAACCAATATGCATCCTCTGTTGTGAAAACACATTTCACATTCTATCTTTTTGAGCTGTTACTTAATTATAGTGGTTAATGGTGCTCAGCAAATATTTTTTATTGTGGTATTTTGGTTTACTTTTGGGGTAGAGGCATAGGGCTTTGTCTTGAGCTCCTGCTGTTTAAGGGAGCCTTGTAGCACACCAAGGGGGAAAGAATAAGTATGCTCTGTCCTCACCTTGTGTCTCCCCTGCTTGCAGAGCGGCAGGCTTGTCCTTGGGCCACCCAGGCATGCTGCTCCTGAGTGAGCAGATACTTTGCAGGAGGCAGTGTGGATTCTCAAAGTCCATGTTACAGGATGCCCTGAATTTCAGCCTCTACTCTGAGATGCTGTCTGGAAGGCATAGCAAACATAAATTTTGAAAGTGTTTCCTTTAGCTCTGATTTTAAAGGTTTGGCACTGGTAATGTCAGATGATGTCTAGAAAATATATAATAGATGAAACTCCTCATGGTGAATTGGGCCTAGATCTTTCTTTATGAGTGGTGTAATTTTAAAGCAATAACACAGCATGGCAACGCAGTAACATGGCAACTTCTATTTTATAAGTTGAACCTGGTAGAAAATGAGATTTAGATTTCCATTCACTTAGGGTACTTGTGGTTAATGGCATTTCAATAATCACTGAAAAGACAGTTTTAGAAACTTGTAGTTTGAGGTATATTAATAGTACAGCGAGGTGACTCAGTATTGAGATGGACTTTCTGCTTCCTTCCCAGCATATGAAATGTTAAGGAGTGTAAAGCTTGAGTATAACAATTTTTAAAATTGTTTTCTGTATGCTTTGCTGTAACAAGAAGTACGCCAGTTCCAGCATAAAGTGGGGCAGTGTATTGGGTTGTATTGGGGTTTTTCCATGGTATTCATTATATATTAACCCTGCACTCTGGGGTCAGGGGAATAGTGTGTTGAAGAAAGTCTGTCTCAGAACAGTACCTTATATTTTAAAGATAAACTCATGTTTTATGCCAAGCTAAAGGCAAGTTAGACCACATTCTTATGGAAAGCAGCTTCTTGGAGGTCCACAGCCAGATGAACCACTAAAATGTCTTTGAACAGAAAGGCTTCTATATCTTCTCTACTCTGGCCCAGTAACTTTATACTCTTAAAAAAAAAAAAAAAAAAAAAAAAAAAGGTTTTTCTTGATGTTATTTTGAGAAAGACTATTTTAGAATGGAATGCAAAGGGAGAGGCATTTTGAGTTGCATTATTTTGCCAGTGTCTCAGCTGTTGACTGACACATCTGTGTTCGAAAAAAAGTTTCCTGCATTGTTTCCTGCAAGTGTCCTTCTGTAGATATCTAAATGACCTAAATGAAGGTCAGAACAGGAAACAATTGTGTTATCCAGGACCAAATACACAGCTATCTTGATTCTCTCTCGTCATTTGAGAATCTAGTATGTTGAGGAGTCAAGGGGAGGAAGAGTGTTGAAGCAAGATAGGTGGTGCAACTTCAAAACTAATTGTGCATTCATTACCTTTTGAACTGTACTGCAAGAAAATCGTGCTTCACAGACTTTTTGCCCATTTCCATGTACACTTTTGCTGGGCTTTAGCAACTGAAATACATCTCAATTCAATTCATAAAAGTTTGTTGTCCTTCTAACTCTAGTAAAAGTTAATTTTATTGAAGTTGCCAATTCATGTATTTTGTACTGTTAAAATATTCATTTTTATTCTGTAAATTGCAGTTTTACATTTCAGTTAATTCTCAAATTATATGATTAATTTACTGTTTATTTTTTCAAAGTGCAAATTGCAACTGGGTATCTGAACATGAATTATGCAAATGCACATTCAGTTTAATATAAAAAGTCCTAGTTTAAGCTTATTAATTTCACTAATATGATTCCGTATCAGCTACAGATATGAATTCGTTTGAAATGCTTTAAGGCTTACTCATATTAAAGCTCCTAGGAATTTGAGTAGTATTTTTTGCTCCCCCAAGGATGCCGAATATGTAGAGTAGAAACATATGAGATGAATACATCAAGCCACTGTTATTGTGGTGGTTGGTAGTCAAATATTCACAGATTGGAACTGAAGACTTTCATATAGATACATACATAGGTTCAATCTGTGTATTATTTCTTCCAAAGGAAAGGTAGTTGATAATACGGCCCCAGACTTCTATAAAAGATAAGAACAAAATAAAAATGTTTTTGAATTATTGCTTAAATAAATGGCTGCTACCAGCAGGATAAGGATCTGATAGTGCATGTCATACATTTCCCCATCTGTTCCTCTGTGTTTCCACAAAATGACTGGATAATGATAATGAAGGACTTGCTAAGATGATGACTGGTGTATTGTTTATTTTTGCAAATATAAACATGAAAATGTATACATGAAATTGTAATAGTCTTTGGCAGAACAACCTCAGTAACTGACCTTTTTTAGTTTTTCATTCTTACCTCTGTATGAGCCTGTTATGCTCTCAGTCATGATAAAATCAGAAAACAAAATTCAATTAATATGGAGAAGTTGTAGTGATAACACTCAGATGTAGTCCTGCACTGTTATGTGACTAAGTAAAAGTAGAAAGGAATTTATTTCATTTAGAGGAGTTTTAAATAATAGTACTTTATAAAGAAATGTTTAAAGTCAGAAAAAAACCACTCACTAATTTTTCTGTTGCCAGTCTCTGAAATACAGGTAGATAAAGGTTCTCAATGGAAATACTATCTTCAGTATGTTTACTTATATAAATCAAAACAGGTTTTTAGCTGTTTGTTTTGTGGGTTTTTTTATAGCTACTTACAATTCAGAAAGTTTATTTGTCTATTTTCTCTTTCCCTATTCATATTTTCTTTGCCAAATAGATTTATGTTTATGGAGAACATATTTGCATGTGGTGGGGCAATAAATCTCAGGACATGAGTATGTCACTGCAGAGTTCCTTGTGTAGTGACTGCCTAAGAATGAGAGGCATGGAGACAGCACATGTACATGTCTGGTGTGTGCATCATCTTCTCTGAAAATTCCTAGTCCAGATGAGTCCTAACACTGGTTTTACTCTCCAGAAGTTCTCAAGGATGAGTATGACCAGTACTGTAGTGATCCAAGTGTGATCTTCTGTACAGGTTAATCCAAATATTGTTCTTTCAGTAACTGTAAAATGGCACAATGTATGCTGCAGACTAGATTTGTAAAATGCTTGTCTTGAGAAAGGGTTTTCTGAATATTCACTAAAGCTGTGATCACAAGGAATATCAAGAAGAAAAAGTGAAGGGAAGCTCCAAGGAATTTAGCAGCTGAAATCTACATCTCTAGGGAATATATGCAAAGTTTGTTGAAAAGACTGTCATAAGAATGACAAAACCCAAACTTCTACACAAGCTACACCCCCACCTGTCAAATTTCATTTATCTGTTGTGAAAACAAAGTTTCTTAACAGGATTTTTTTTCCTTTTGCCTTTTTTTCCAAAACAAAGATGCTGGGAATTGTTTCTCAACAAAGAAATAATTTTTTTCTAGCTTTTCAGAAGCTGTTGAGCCATTTTTTGAAGTTACACTGATGATTAGAAAGTGCAAATAAATCTTCATTAAGAGCATGACATGGAAGATACCAGGAGTGATAATTGTTATAAGTATGAAAACAGACTTATAACAAGGAATTGTTGATTTTCAATCACCATTATCATTATCATCATTACAATTTTCTTGGTATGAAATAATTGCAAAGCACCTCCAGTGTGCACTGACTACTTTTTAACAGCAGTGTAGTAGATCCACTATGGATTATTATGATACCTTTCTTTTTAATGGTAGATAATCTGTGAAATACATAATTTGTTGGACTACCTACCAAGGGATTATATGAAAATAGACAGTAGAAGGGCAATTTTTTTTTTTTCGATTCCTTGCACTTTGACTTACCTGTACAGTCATGATGATGTATTGAGCAAAGAATCAATTCTCTTGAACACTGTTTTTCCATGACAATTCATATACAGTTATTCATTTACAAATGCAAAATAAGACAAGGTTTTATTTCTACTGTTTCTCATTGTATTTAGAAAACAGCATGCAATCTCTGGTATCCGAGGAGGGAAAAAAGAGAAAAAAGTTAAATTGTTTCAGAATAACTATTCATGAGTAGCCTTAAATTAAAATACCTAATTCAAACCTTGAATCATGCTATATATAAAAGAACAGAAAAAAAAGAAAAAAAAATCCAACAAAGCAAAAAAAAAAACCCTTTCCATTTTGATTAATATTTTTCTTTGATCTTCCTTTTGAAAGGCAAAGGAATTTTTAATGCAGGATTATTGTTTCCATTACCCACAGTTCTCTAGTGACTTTTTTCTCGTGGGTTTCTAAGAAGTGCCTTGATACATATCTCACAAGTTTTAAGACTAGAAGAATGAAAATTAGTAACATTCTGATCATTTTGTGAAATCCTGTGTTTTGAAGTGCCTTTTTCTTTGGTCTTTACCATTACCTTTTTGGTTTTTAGGGAGTTGCAATAAGTCTTATATGAAACATTAGTCTCTTCCAACTATACAGTGATGAACTGTGACATATTAAAGGTTTTATTTGAGTAATAATTTTCCAGTATTTACTTAATAGAAGAGCTAAACCAAGGATGTATATTTGTACTAACCACTGAAGTAGTGCCACTAACGGTTTAGGTATAACTTAATCCTCAAAATATGGTCATTAGGATGAATAAAATTAATTAACCTCAAGGTCTTAAAAATCATCTGGCCCTATAAAGACAAGGATTCTTTAATCTCTGAGCACTGCACATGGATAAACCCCATTTGTAGAATTGGGTACATCTTTTTTTTAAATATAAAGAAGCAAACTAGTCATAGAAGGACAAATGGCAGCAATGCTGATGTTTCACAGGGCTAATTATTTGCTTTTTAAAGTGTTTCTGTGCAGCACTTTAGAAGGGAAAAGGCAATTACTCTGAATGTGTGCTCTGACAAAAAACTGTATATTGCTAACTCTGAAGATAATTCATAGGGTGCCTTTTCCAGTTTGTAGCACAAGCTGTTCAGATGTCAGTAGTTATCAAGGTTGTCAATCCTGTATTGATTTGAAAAGCCACAGCGTCTTGGTAGGTTTGTAGAAAGTCTATCTTGTTTCAGTCAGGGTTCTAAATTTTGCATAGCAAAACTACTTATTGTGATCATCCTTGACTGATGCGTTCTTCACACCAGCAAAATGCCATAAGACATGGTAAAAGTGGTTGTGCCAGTTTTAAAGCAATCCCCATGGGCTGAAACTGAGAGGAACCCACTTGAAATTCTAAACTTGTGCCTCCTTGTGCCTTTCACTGCTTGTTCAGACCAAAACATCTCATTGCCTCTTTATTTAGCCAACCGTACAATGAGCAAATATTACCAAGTTCTCTGTTCAGTTGAGATGATTGCCAAATGGTGTACTTGGAGGAGAGTTTAAAAGCAACTTTATTGTCTTCAATGTTTTGGGGTTTGTTTGTTTGTTTGTTTGTTTTAGCTTTAGGTGGATATGTTGAAAGACATTAAAGAGTAAGGAGTCACAAATTGTGCTGTATGAAGTCAAAAGGGTTTTTCATAAGTATTTTTATATAGAAAGGAATAAAAAATGTCATTTCCATGTTACCTAGCTACATTTTTTTGAGTTTTTTGAAGTGTTCACCAGTACAAGGTTTTTAGGTTTAATAGGCTTTTATTTCTTGCAATGTAAGGTTTTACCAGGCACAGTTTACCTGTGCTTTAGTTTCCTTCTGCATATCTCTGAATGCTTCTGTAGCATTCTTTTAGACATGAACCCTTATTTCTCCTATCCCAGTTCCAACTGGAGGCAATCAATACTGTGATGCAGGAACCATTTGTGTCTAGCAGCTCTGTTAGTGTATGTGATGATTTTCTTGGCTGTGGGCATGAGCAACAATCAGACAAGCCTTTTGAAAGAGCAGTATTTATATTCCTTATAAGAAAAACATATTTAAAAATACTCCACATTTATTTTCCTAAAGGTCTTGCTAGTCTGCAATTTCTGGGTGAAAAGACTCGCTTTCAGCTAACCTTTCAGTAAATTGTTTCTCTTCCCTTGCTCTTCGCCCTTATTCTAGTTCCCTGCTGTGTCTAGAGAGTGTTACTTTGTAATCCCCTGCATTCTTTTGATGTTTGTTGTGCTTCAATTGTCACTTAAAAAGCAGTCTTTTTCTTTAAAGAATTATTTCTTACCTCTCCTTTAGAATTTGCAGGGAATGGACTTACCCTGAACACTGCATTTCTATCTTTGTACCAGACCTGAAACCAATCTAATATATATAAATATATATTTAGTAATACATAAATGAATATATGTACATTTAAAAAAAACTTTTGTAACTTATGCACCTGCATAGCATCACCTGGTACATGGGTAAGCAATTCTACAGTTCTTAATTTGTTTTTGAATATATTTAGGCTAAAATTATTTCATTAACTGTGAGCTTTGAGCTCCTTCTGCATCTTGATAGAATAGTTTGAGCAAAATCGTTTCCATTTCTAAGGTGAACTGAAACCCTGAAGTACTGCCATGCAGAAACTAGAAAGATATAATCATTATTCTTTGTTTTGTGCTGATATCTTGACCTGTATTAAGTCACAGATTAAATTCTCACTTTACATAAATAAGCACCATTCTGTTTATTTCAGTCTATCCATATGGATTAATTTCAGCTGCAGTTCTGTTCCAATAAATTCCTCTTCAGCTTGCAAGTGTATAAGCTTGAATCACTATAATATACACAGTGGCTAGGTATTATTCCCGAGGCTCAGATTCCTTAGAGTGATGAAAGAGAAAAGCTGTTTCCTAAAGGATGTTATTAAACCTTTTCTGTAACTTCAGTATATAGAACAAAAAATAGCTACATCATTATTGGCTAATTATGGCCATTGCTTAGAGCACTAAATACAATTATTCTGCTACTTTATTTGTACCTTGCTGCTTTCCCACTAATCGTGATTCTTTTGGCAGTGTTGATAAAGTTGATTAGGGAGAGTAATTTCCATTTCTCTAAACTCAGTAAAGCAATTTTTAGCTGCTATCTTGGTACCTCTTTAATCTGCCACATATGAAGAAGTTTTCCTGTTTTTCAAAGACATGTCTTCACAGACTCTGTAACTGCCATCTTAAGTAAATTAAGGGGCATTAATAGTTGGATATTTTCTGAATATTCCCCAAAAGTAATTGCTAGTGTTATGCATAGCGCCCCAGCATCCAGGCTTTACAGGTTGCCACTGTGATGGAATGTCCTGATATTAGTCATTGGGATTTTACTTAACACAAATAAAATTAAGACGAAAGGAAAGGTGTTTAATAATGTACAAAATCCAAAGTGAACTAAGCACATTTTAATGAAGGAGATAAAACTATAGTTAATTCCCTTATACCAAAAGCAAAAACCTGTTGTGGCCTTTTGCTCCTTCCTTCATGCAATAGACAATTAATGTAATTAGGAATTCAACTCTGGAACAATTCTTTTAGCTTCTAATTTTTTGGAGGGAAGATTTGAATTCCAATTTTCCTCCTGAAAAAGTGTTGATTGTTCAGTGCTCTCCTCTCACTTTCTGTATATAATATTCTGTAAAGTTACAAATTAAGCTATAATCCCCATTTTTTCATGTCTGCATTTTACACGCAAGAATTTATTTAACTGATTTAAAAGAAATAGCATATCAGAAGAACATTGCTTACCACTTTCCTTTCTCGTATCCCTCTGGAGTTTTGGTTTGGTTTTGTTGGCTAGGAGGTTTTTTTTTGACTGAGTATATACATGGTCAGGTGAATAAAATATAGGTCTGTGTCTCTTCTTTGCTTTACCTGCACCCTGTAGGTTGTGCTTGACAATATCTGCCTTTCTTGAATTCCTTGCACATTGTCAAGATAAGAAAAAATAAGTTCTCCTTTTCCTTCTACACTGCTCCTGATGTCTAGCACCTCCAATTACATCAAAGACTACAAACCCAAGAGTTTAAAAATATTCTGTCTTCTCTTGTTCATCAGAAGATAGTTTCAGAAATTGCTAATTGGCAAATATTTCAAAAGCTGTCTTGACACGTCAAGTGGAATCTGGATCTGTAAAGGGGTGTTCTGTTTTAGGGCATGTATTTGCTTCCCCTTGCTGGATTTCACATCTCTTGTTTCCAGTTACTCAGCACCATGGATGGGGAATGCTTCATTTACATGTGTTACTCAACATCTATAGATTTTGGTTATTACTACCAAATTCTCCAAAACACCTAGAGTTAAGAATTCTAAAGGCTGGCAGTGTGATGTCTGGTATATAATCTAAGAAAAAGTCTAATTTGGACATTGTAAATTAAGAGATTTGCAAACAGGCAAACACCCAGACCTCTTCTCAGGAAAGGCTGCCAGTCCTGTGGTATTTACCATTCTGTAAGTGCCTCTCACTGATGAAAAGCTGCTGCTAATCTTTTCAGAGCCATTTATTGTTATGAAGCAAGGATAGCTGCCATCAAAATTTAAAAAAAAAAGTTTTTAATGAACAAAACTTGAAAGCAGATTTGACACAACTATGTTTTTCTTTTTTGGTTTTGTTTTCTAAAATAGATGCTTAAATGTCTTCTGTAACACAAACAGGAAAAACAGATGAAGCACTTTTTTGCCCTAATTAGTTCTGTTTTCATTTTTCATCTTCATTATTGGAAGAAACAAAGAATTACAGGTTTCCAGAATTTTAATTGCTGTTTATTAACTAGTACATCTAGCAAAAAAATTACAAAATTCTGTAGTCATTCCTATAAATTTGTGAGTGTGAATCAAATGCAGTATCCACTCTTGTAAATCATCCAAAGCAACCAGTGGCCAGTTTTTGATGGCAAAGTTGGTGGTTGCATTGCAAGACATTCTAAAAACTAATTTTATACCTCTTATTACTAACACTTTAAGAGCTACAGAAGATTTAAGTTAGATCATGTTTGGTTCCAGTTCAATTATTTTCTTTGCTACATATTTTTACTTTGTTATGAGAGTCAGAATATATCACTATTATTATATATTGCTCTCTCTTGCATGTAAAATGTTCTTTGATAAAAACAAAGTACTTTATTAATGAATTCATTGGTGGAAAGAAGAAGCACAACAGAGGTGACTCTGGAGTCTCCTGCAGTTCACAGCAATTACTGTAACCTGGAGTCCTGCATGTGTAAGTGCATAGGCACTTCTGCTGAGTATTCCATGCTAATTAACTGGGGATACGATCTTTAATCTTATTCCTTTTCATCTTCTTGTGAGTTTGATACATTATTAGTGATCGTTTTAAACACTAAAAGACACTTTGGCTCACATAACTCAAATGCATCACTCAGGTGCTTTAAAAGTGTTTAAAGGCTACTTACCACATAAACTGACTCATTAAGGAGTATTGCAGTCTCAATATACAATTAACATTCAAGTCAGATGTATGAAACTGCTTTTTTCACCAGCTTTTCTTCCAGTCTCCTGTTATTTTCCTCATGTTTTTCAGCGCTAATAAGTAAGCAAAAATGCTGCAGTAATTGGAGTATGTGTTTGGGCAGCTGATGTTTAATGATAGCTTCAATGTCAAGCCTTAATGTTGTTTACTAGTTAGCCTTGCTTTTGGAATGAGCAGTTTTTTCTTTAAAATCCTCCCCAAATATTCATGAAATACAGAATCCATATTTTCTAGAGTCATAGACTGATTCTTCTGAAATTAAAGCTTCCAATGAAGAAGATGCAAAGTGCTTTGCAGATGATGGATCACATCTTTACAGTGTAGACAATTTTTCAAGGGATGCAAAATAAGTAAGATACAAAACTTTTAATTATTATGTATGTTTATTTGAAATGTCCTCTCAGTAATCAAGTATGCATTTATTCATGTTATACAAGCTATTAGTGTTTTTGGGATGGGCCTACTCTTACCTGGAGAATGAGTACTCTTGTGATAATTTTTTTAATACAGAAACATTTCAGGACTGTATTTTCCTAGTAATTTATGCGGATCTCCAAAACTGTATTTTAAAAAATAACAAACCCTAAGTACAGGAAGCCAGGCAAATAAACTTTTTTCCTCTTTTGATTTGCATGGCTTAAGAATGCTAAGGATTAAGCTGCTATAAGACAAGGTGGTAAAACTCATAAATTCTATTTTGTTAAGTCCTTCAATGGGTAGTACATATATATAATACAGTGTTCTTGTTGCAAAGGATTTTCCTGTGATGGAGAATAGTGTAGGGTACTCATCAGCACAAGAATGTGTGCAGCTTTGTTCTTTGTTAGAAAGTAGGAAAGCTAAGAGTGGTTTTTTGAAGGGAAGAAAATGGTCTGTGTTCCTTTTTTTCTCTGGCTCTTGTCATGTGTACCGTGCCACTGTTGAGTAATCAAAGTCATCTGGAAGTCAGTGTTCTGACTCTGCAAAATGGTTTAAGCATTTTCGTGCCTGATTGTTTGGTCCAAATTCCTTGTGAAATGGGCCTTGTTTGTTTTTCTACCTAAATCTTCCACTGACAGCACTCCTTAATCAAGGGAATTGCTGTTATTGAAACTTGGCTAATAAGAAGGGTCTAGTACCAGCAGTTACTCTCTGTCCTGCCAATAGTCGTCAAGCTGTATTTGTAACTGGACCCTCAATATTTTTAGATACAATTAAGTAGCAAGAATTTAGCTGAAAATGAATGAAAAATGCTGAAGAGAACTTGTCATGCCCAGTCTAATATGTATGATGTAACAAAGTGAGTGTGGTACATGCTTCCTTCAAGGTCAGGCACTGCCAGTAACCATAGTAAATGTTGGATTAGAAAGAAAAAGAGAATATTTCAAGAAACTTTGACTTGAAATTTCAGTGTGTGTGATAGAGGGGGAAAAAATACATCTTATAATGCTTGTGTCGTAGACAAGTTCATGGAGCAACATCACTGCAGCTCCAGCACATAAGTTGTTGTGTATAAAAGACAAATGCCAGAATTGCACATCTAATTCCATACATAAAAATGAAGAAAAAGAAATTGTTCAAAAGTAATAAATTCAGAAGTGACACAGTAGGATTTCCTCCATAGATTACATGTCTCAGAGTATATTAATTATTTTCTCAATTTTTCACATTAGACCTGTATAAGTGTGCTTAATTACAATTCTTTGGAAAGAGATGTTGCTAGGTTGTTCAAAAGCAACAAGAATCCCAGAACCTAAGGTTCTCTAAAGTCTGGATATGCAAGTTGACCTCTGTTTTATTTCATAATGGGCAGTATAAGATGTTTGTTATAGAGGTAGAATAATAGAACAAAACCAAAAATTATTTATTCTAATTATTGCTATGCAAATTTTTTGCATCTGACAATCTTTTCAAAGCTTGAAAAGTTCTGAAAAATTTTTGAAAAAGTTTGATAATATTCAAATATATTTTTGAATAGCTGAGATGCATCAAAAAGGCACTTATTTTTTCACATGCCCCAAAGAAAAAAGGGCCATTGCTTTGAAGTTTTTTGTATATGCAGGGCTGCTTATGAAATTTTTACTGTCAAAATGGCTTTGAGTTCTGAATACTTGCTTGTGTCTAATCCCACTGAATCCCAGTTTGATACCAATTTTCTTGTGACAAAATAAAGATGTAAATGCAGGGAATACAAGGGAAAGAAAGAAAGAATTTTTGAAGGTGATAATTATTTTAGGAGCCTCTAGTGTACATATACATACAGAGTTGTATCAGTAGTCTTGGGGAAAGAAAACAAACCCCAGACAGTTTTCATAATTGTTTCAGGAAAATGGTATTTATCTACTCCAGAAGAAGACTATCAAAATGAAATATTTAATATATTAGAAGTTGAGAAGAAATTTAACAGTACTAGGTTTTAAGGCTATATTTTAAGATGCCTAATAAAATTGCCTGGTGTCTGACTATTAAATAAAATAACCAAAAGAGCTGTATTTTGTTGAGGTAATTCAGTATTTTTTGTCTGTTAGTAATAATAAATTCGTATTGATCCTAGACATTTCCAATTGCTTCAGTAGTATGGGGCTTCTGTGCATGGTCTTTGACTTAATCTTACTGATCTGTATAGGATTTTTTAAGAAACTGGGAAGTGACCCCTCTGATTTCTCACTGAAGAGATTCCCTTAAGTGGTTTTGCATTCTTAAAATGTAGCATTATTCCCTATGGTATCTTGTCAATGTAGGAAGTCTGTGGGTTGATGATGTGTGATTACTCCCATAGTTTATAAGCAAATACTTTGCATGTTATCTCTGAGTTCTGGCCTTTTCTGAAACCTCAAGTCTTACTTGATTTGTTCAGTCCTGCTTCTATAGATTTTTTTCGTATTATTATTTCTCAGAGGCTTGGTAATAGTTATATTTGCTGCAGAAAATTTTATGCAATGTGATGTTGCAGCTACAACCTGCTGAAAGCAGAGGAAAATTAAAATTAAAAAAAAAGGCATTGGAGCAGAGTGTCAGGAGTGCTAGTTGGTGGGGGAAAAGGGTGGGAAAATGTGACACTATCAGGCTGATTCCAACAGGGTAGTTTCAAGGATGAAGAGTATTATAAAAGTATGAGCAAAGTCTGACTGTCCAAGCTGTCTCTGCAGCCCTCTTCCAGTTTTCTAAAGCCTTTTTGTTTGTGAAAAATGGCCTAGGACTCATCCCTATGACGGAAAATTCTTTTCTGCACATTGAAATGAGGAATGTTGAAGTGTTTCTGGCAGCTACTGAGAGACTTATATAAGGATCCAGCTTTCAAATTGGTACCTGGCATTCATACTGAAAGCAGCATAAGAAATGCACATCCACCAAAATGGATAGTACTGTGTTATATTTTTTTCTTTCAAATATTTGAGGTCCACTACTGTAGTACTTCTTAAAGTTTATTTAAAAATGTGGATCTGTTGTTTTGGTAGTAGATGCATTTGGAAAAAGGTCAAGGAGGGGTGAGTATGTTGTGGCTGGTGGTGGGGAGAGGGAAGACTCATTTGCCAGAAATATTGCCAAGTTCCAAACTGAAAGAATGTGACTATTATAATAGTTTATTTAGGATGACAAGGCGCTGGATCACATTTCTTAATCTTGAAATTAAGTATTCCTCTCCCTGGAGAGCGAATATTTAGTGGACTGCATCAGTGTGGCAACCTTGTACATTTGTAACCCTGTCTTGTGTCAGAAAGTGAATATTGTTTCTTGTTACAGACGTATACCACAAGTTTCAAGAAGCTGCAGGAAGTCTCAGGTCTTGATTTTTATTGATGAGCTAGTGACAGAAATTATTTTATTTCTAAGCAGTCTCCATTTTTCATGTGATGTCAGACAGGTGTGCTTAGGTCCTTTTCCTTTTTGAACAAGTAGTCTGGTTCTGAGTTTTGTCTTTTCTTCAGCAATCTGTCTCTGAAGCTGTATATGTAAAAGGGAAAAAAAAGTGTCTATTGTCTAGGGAATGTTTATTAGGACCTGTTTGGTTATAATACTAGTGGTTTGCAGTCAATATTTTTTAACATGAACTTTTCTTGTATAAAGAATGTTTTCATGTGACCAGCCATTTTTTGTGCTGTCAGAGCAAACTATTCTATTTGAATATAGTTAATGTGGTACAAGTATATAATCATGTAGTATGTATTATTTTGTGAGATGCAAAACAACTGCGTTTTGTTCTACACTTTTAGAACCCTGTTGACCAGAAATATGTCATAACTTCAGTTTTGGTGAACATACCTCAAAGACTTAGTTCTTTGATTCTCTTAAAATTCTTCATCCTTTTTAATGTAGATTTCCTTTGTTAGCTAGAGAGCTCTCAGGTTGCTTCTGTAGGACAAGCAAAATACAAATTTCTGTCAGACTCACCTCTGCAAGGAATCAGTCTCCTTATTTTGGGCCACAGTGCTGTCAGATATTTCTGATCCTTTTTAGAATTGTTCCACACCTGTGGTCATGTTCTTCTACAGACTGTAATTATCTGATTGCCTTATAGCACTATGAAAATGATTATATGAAGTTTTTGTAGGTACAGAATATCATCCAAATGGTAAAAAAGGACAAAAGGACAATGTGTTTTAAGGACTAAACTAATGTTGTGAGCTGGTTATAGCGCCTGACAGATCTTTCTGGCATCTCAAATATTAACTGTCCATCATGTTCCCTATAATTTCTCTTCATTTATTTGTTGGTAGTAAAAAATGTTCCATCCTTAATTTTTAAACTCAGAATCCCAACAGCTCTTACTGTGATGAATGAATCCTCTAACTCGGCCGTGTAGCCAAACCATACACATACCACATTGTTGTTGTCACCAACAATTCTACTGACTTTGGCCCTAGCTTGCTAATTTTCAAAATACTTCTTGATGTGATGTTACCTCATTACTCAGTTATTCAGCTGTTGAGATTCTTGTGTGTAAATAAGGTGTAGATACCTCCAGAGACTGGGAAGACTTAAATTCTATCAGCAGTTCTTTTCTGTTTGTCTTTTTGTGGTTGTAGTGCTTGGTTGTGGGTAATATTTTGCACATTTAAGAATGTATGCGTCAGCAACTTACAATGAATATATCTGATTGCTAGAGGAGTTGTGAGAGGAATATGCTTTTTAAACAGCATATCAGGAGTGCTATCTTGACTTTAGAACTTGGGCCTGATCAGCAGTTTATTCCCTAGAAGACAATAAAACAAAACATGTTTCAGAAGAATCAGAGACAAGGGCAATTCTGTTCATGTCTTTAAATGAACTGATTCACGGTATGCTGTAGGATTTGGAGGGGAGGCAAAGGCGTCATGGTAAACAGGTCAATTGTAATGAAATGTTGAGAAATAAAATGTGGACATGAATAAAAAGCACAGTTCTTCATTCCTCAAAATAAAAGCTGCATAATTAAATTCAGTTATTTGTGCTATGAGGGAAGGATAGGATGAAATTTCTGATTGATACCAGAAATGCAAAATCATAGTAATTAGACTCATGTTCTCAATATTAAAATCTGATTGTTATTCTCTGATAATATTAGCATTCTCATATGCTTGACAGTGCTTCAGTAAGGTTTATTTTTTAGCATAAGGCTGCCCTATGTATCAGCTCTCCAAAGTTGTAATGGATTAATTCTATTTTAGTCGTGTAGTAGTCCATACTTGTGTGGCCTAATAAAACACATCTTCACTGCTAATCCAGACATGTAATTAATAATAATATTGACACAAGAAAATAAATTATTCTTTGGATTGTATACACAGAAGGGGTTGCACACAGGGGATGGAGGCAACAACTGCTTTGTGCACGGCTGCCACTGATGGATTGACTGAGACAGTGATGGGTGCCTCTGACAGAGGGAAGCTCTTGACCCCCAAATTGAGAGCAAGGCTGCTGCACTCTGGATTTGAGAAATGGAAAAAATGCGTTTTCAGCATATAGAAAGGCAACTGGGTTATCAGCTGTCTGATGCTAAATACTTGTAGTTCTTGGTGAGTTAGATCAGTGTTTGCAAAGTAGTATATTTGATGGCGTGTCCTGTCAGGAGTTAACTAATTACTTGCTCTGAGGATCTGCTGTGTGGGTGGATCACCTCTGACTCTTCAGCTGCTTGTGCTGCGAATATCTTCTAAAATAACAGACTGTGCTGGGACGCCTACATCCCCTTCTACTGGGGATGTTGGTCATTTGATTGGTCAAATCAGGTGTTCTGTTTTATAAACCAGCTGTGCCCAAGTGGCCAAGAAGGCCAGTGCCATCCTGGCCTGTATCAGCAATAGTGTGGCCAGCAGGACCAGGGCAGGAATTGTCCCCCTGAACTCAGCACTGGTGGGGCCACACCTCAAGTCCTGTGTCCAGCTCTGGCCCCCTCACTACAAGAAGGACCATGAAGGGCTGGAGCGAGTCCAGAGAAGGGCAGTGGAGCTGGTGAAGGGTCTGGAGCACTGTGAGGAACGACTGAGGGAGCTGGGGTTGTTTAGCCTGGAAAAAAGGAAGCAGAGGAGAGACATTGTTGCTCTCAGTATACTACTGCCTGAAAGGGATCAGCATCTTTTCCCCAGGTAACAACTGGCAGGACAAGAGGAGATGGCCACAAATTGTGACAGGAGAGGCTTAGACTGGCTATTAGGATAAATTTCACTGAAAGAGCGGTCAAGCATTGGAACAGGCTGCCCGGTGGAGTGTTTGAGTCACCGTCCCTGGAGGTATTTAAAAGATGTGTAAATGTTGCACTTAGGGACATGGTTTAATAGTGGACTTGGCAGCACTGGGTTCACAATTGAGCTCTATGATCTTGGAGGTTTTTTCCAACATAAACAGTTCTGTGTTTCTATCATTCTTATTATTTTCTTGTTGCCTTTTTGTCTTATCCATAAGCTGTGCTATGTGCACTTTGTGTGGCAGTGACCAATTCTTGCTGGTGCTTCTAGAGATGAGTTTCAGTGACACTCTACCTATAGATTCCTTTTGCATACATTTTTATTTCTTTCTCTGCTTTTAGAACACATTGAAGGGTAGAAATGTATAACAGGGTTGATACTCAGGAAAGTAAATGTAACCTCTGCTTCTCTTAGCAAAGCTTTTAAACATGGTACACTGTCTTGGACAGAATCTTCCAATCTGGCTCTAATCTATCAAAGAGCAGAAGATCACATACCTTGATGTACATTCTTTTTGAGAAATGCCACATACCTTCCAGTATTTTGTATGAGACTGTGAGCAGTGGAATATTGCAGTAAACAAGCCTGCTTCAGGTTTTGTTTAAAAATTAATTGAATTATTTGTGTATGATTTGCTAGCTAACATGTCATTCTCTGTGCCTAGCAGATCCCCGATTCTCCTGCACAAATAATGAAAATATTTCTCCTTTGTCTGCATTTCCTAAATATTTCAGAGTTTCAGGGAAAAAAAAAAAAAAAAGCTGGAGGACCAAGAAACTTGTAAATTAGCTTAGCTTCTCAACAGTAATTTATTCTGCAAGGCATTAGTATTTTCTAGTCATAAAGATTCTGTTGCTATTCCTCTGTTAAAGCTGGGTTATTTTTCTGAATTAATAGGCTTCCCTTTTTCCTTGCAGAGTTCTTTTTATTGTTTTATTGTCTAGATTTTTCTCTGTGTGTCTTCTACATTGTATTTTAAACTCCTAAATTAAATGGTTGCCATTTTGTATTGTTTCTAACTGTTTTAAACCTTTCTGTTCTGAGGAGGATTTCACTGCCATGCTCTGGTCTCTGTGCTTTCCACAGTCAGTGTAAGAAAATACTCCCAGTGGCCCCGCTTGTAGGTAGTGTGAAATGAGAAACTGGCAAGTAGTGCTCTGTTGGGATGCAGTTATTACACTTTGGATCCTGGATAATTAATGAGGATTGGGTCTAGAAATGAATATTATCATAATCTGATCTCTTTTGTATACTTGTTGCAGTATATCTGTGGTTTTTTAGAAGTCATGCTCTCAGCAGCACTAGTGCAGCTAGGATGTATTTCCTCTCCCCCTGCATTGAAAATGTCACTTTCAGACTAAAGGACTTGCTGTGTAACCAGACCTCTACAGAAGAGCACAAAACTTTTCTGAAGAGTCAATCTCTGACTGCCAGTGTGTCCTCATTATCATTCAGAGCAGTGATTAATTTTTCTAAGTGTTTAGAGAGAGAATAATGCCAGTATGGTTTCTAGTAGTCGTATAATTAATATTGTGATGTATTACATTTTGTGACTGCATAACTTTGTATACTCTTGTTTAAAGATTTTGTGTAGCTGGCATTTTTCCTATCTGTTTAATTTCAGCCTATTGATTTCTCTGAGTAAGAATGGTTTTCCTGTCTGAAAATCAGGAGAGGGACAATGTTTATCTTCTTGTGCTAAACCCATGTTGCATAAATTTTTTTATATCTGTCTTCTCTGACTTTTGTAATGCTGAGATCTCTGCAGGGTTTCTAAAGCTCTCGTCACTTTCTTTCTCTTCTCTTTAAAGCTACCAAGAGATAAAACAGAGAATAATTGCTGCCATAATTACTGAAATTGTTTACACAGCTATACTATTTGTCAAGTTTAATTCTGCTTAAAAATGGTTCTTTATAGATCCAATTCACCAAGCATCAATAAAGAATAAGGACAATTAAAATTGAATTTTAATGCAAATGTGGCCTTTTCCCTATTCTGCATGAACACACATTTATCAGGCTCATAAACCCTCCTGTTGACAGCATACCATTGAAATTACCAAGAAACAGCCATACTGTTATTGTTTCATGAGCTTTTGATATAAAAATTCATTTCCCTCCAGAAAAAGATTGCAAAAGGTCAGTAACATGTCATAGATGTCTGTTCCAAAAGAGCTTGGGGACATATTTGCCTAAATTTGCAAAGTCTGCAACACTGATGGGCCAGATCTGTGCAGTGACTTGTTTGAACAAACATTTAATATAAGATTCAATCCTTCATTCACATATTCCATTATTACTTAAAAGTTGTGATTATTGAATCACAAAGTGGTTGGGGTTGGAAGGAACCTCTCAAGATACTCATTAAGTGCTGTGGCTGAGCTTTAATACTTGTATTGCTTTTATTAATTAATTAAACCTATACCAACCACTTAAAAAAAGACTGAATGAAAATTAAGTTTTCTGGGGTTTTTTTAGAACTATGCATTTAAATAATTTTTTTTCAACCAAAAAAATTGTTTGATCAACTCCACTGACTAAGAATATTAAAATATATTTTAAAATTCTGTAATGGGGAAATGTAGTTGCTTAATTTTTAAGCCACAGTGTATAGACTTATACTTAAAAGTTGAATGTTTATTTATGTACAGTAGATGGCCTAAAATGAGGCCTCTGAAAGGCAAATTATGAGTTACAAGACTCATTTCATCTTGGAAAAATTCAGTCATGTTCTCAAAATTAGATGTAATAATAACTTCTGTGAATTCTAAAATCATAAGTGGTATTTAATGCATTGATGTGTGATATGTGTAGCAAAAGTGGACAAGCATCAGTCGTGCTGAGACCAAGCAATTCCTTAATGTGCAGGGAGAATAGAGGTGAGAATGAGCAGGACAGTTTGTGACTGGGCAGATGTTGAGTTCCCAGAACAAGCCTCGAGCTGCAGGTCAGAAACACCATGCTATACAAGTTAAGGCAGAACTGCTAAGAAATTGAATGATACTTTAACCTTTCTGAAGTATGGATGTATTTTTTAAAAAGCTTTACTCCTTCATGAGAGTCATGGAAATTATTTCACTCTTTTTCCTTTTCTGTTTTATCAGGTAGAAGCTGGTAGTGACTGGTAGTGACCTCTTGCAATTCAGTACTAAAATACAATACCATACCAGTACTTTTAGAGATTTCATTGTCAGGAGCTCAGACTCCTTTCCATCCAGCAGCCAAATTCAGTGGGGAATTAAATGGTCTCCCATACTTAGAGCTAAACCTGCTCACTACATACAATGCTGGATTTGGATTTTGTAATTGTGGTTAAACTTCATCATTAAAAGCAAAAAAAAAAACTTGACATCATGAGCATTTTCTTATATTTAAAGAACATTTTCTATTGTGTTATTTCTCTACAGTTAAGTATAGGCGTGTTTGGTTAGAAGAACAAACATCTGAGTTGGTCATATATAGATATGATGTGTGATCCTCCTGGCAATAACAATAGCCATGTTAAAAAAGTAGCCTCATTCCAGTAGTGATACTGCTTAATAGATTTTCATTGCAAGCATCATCACCATATTTTTACAGAAAATTTTGAACAGTTGTCGTCTGTAATGATGTGTCCACATTGACCTGTTTGCCCACAAGATCTGGGTGATAAGCAGTAAGACTTGAGCTGTGCAATGTGTACTTTTTACATGTGAGCCCCATCGTTGATTTTGGAAGGGCACAGCTCATTCAAAACTCTGAATTTTCTCTGTAGCTAAACAGAAAAATTACAAAATTATTTCCCGACTTTTAGAGAGAACTTGTACAATTTCCCTTCACTTTTGACAGTTGTTTCATTCATAATGGAAATTCCTCAGATCAACTTCCTATTTTTTCCTCTTTTGCATTGTAAACCCTTTGGTTAGGGTTAACAGCATTAAATTCAACTGCTGAGAAAATGTGATGTATGATAAAGGGATCATTTGATCTCACAAGATGAAAAGCATTTGTGAGTCTTCAATGTGTTTTGAACACCAAAATGTCACCTTATTACAACATGATATATAATTTAGCCCATTGGGAAGAAAAATCTATAACTTGATTATATAGCTGTTGGAGCAGTGGATTTTTTCAGTGGATTCTGGTGGATATGCATGGGATTTTTGTAATGAATAATTACTCCACCTCTGTAAGTGAAGGTAACATAACAAAGCCCCCCAAGCAATCAGGTCAGGCAAATTTTACTTTTCACATCCAAAACCCCTTCAAAACACAAATCCCACAATGTAAAGATACACAAGTAAAGTGATGTAGGAAGAAGGTTGTCTTTTTATCAGTAGATATACAGACAATAAAACCATGTGACAGTTAAAAAGCAGTGGAAGGGGAAAACTCATGTGGTTAACTTCAGTTAGGTTTCATGGAGATCGTGGAGGCTGAAAGCCAGGGCAGGTTATAAGGGCTGGGTGTGCTGTTTAGTAGTGGTAAGGTGATCATTATTGGCAGGTTAGAATATTTTGTGAAGACAGCCTGTGATGTCCTGATGAGGACATGTAAACTCTTCGTGTTAGTTTCATGCTGTTTAGTGAACTTTCGCTTATGGCATGTGCCATAATATGCTTGATGCTTTTTTTATAGGCTTTAATAAAGATTCCAAATGGAATTGCTAATGCATCTTTGTTGTTCAGTAATATAAATGAAAACACTAGTTATATAAATATTGCCAGTTGCAGTTATTGTTCCCAGAGTCCTATTCATTTGCATCCTTCTGAATCCCAGTTACTAAACTAACAGATTTGATACCAAGGGACATTAATTAGGTGTGGCACTGCTTTAGTTCTATACACATTCCTATTCAGTTGTCTTTATTGTAATTTGATTACTTTTCATACAGTTCTAAAAACTGCATTATAGAAAATTACCATAGCGTAGCTTCTGACATCATTTTCTCAAAAATTAAAATACTTGTTATCAGTTTACTTGGGTGAATTTAAGTCACCAATCATGTTGAATTTCATTGTTCTCTAGAGAATGCTTCAGGAATCATTAACAGCCCAGGTCTACAGGGCTGTCATCATTAAGTATGGGTTACCTGTGCTTTGAATAATACAGAAAGAACTGTATTATCATGTTGGAAAAACCAGATGTTGGTTTTTTGAAATTATGGAAACTGTTTTTTAATGGATTCACTCTAGTTTGCAAGTTTCCACTTAGTAGCTTACCCGGCATAGGAATAATTGCTGTAATGTGCAATGAATTGATTATTTGTACACCTTAATTTGATCAGCTCTAAGTTGGATGCAGCATTGATTTTTACTTATTGTACTGATAGCAAAGATAGAGGCATATAGGACTTCCCAGTCAATGCATTCAGTATCTGTTGAAGTTTTTAAGCCTAATAAAACCTTTAGTAGGTAGAATTTTACTTCAGTCTGTGACAGTAACTTAGCTACTAACAGAAGTGTTACAGACCAGCCCAGAGTGCATCTCTTTCAGAAACACATGTCATCTAAACCTCCCTGTGCTGTTGCACAACACAAACCAATAGGACCTTGCTGAGCCCCAGTGCCTTGCTCAGTGATTTTCAGCCAGGTCCACTTTCAACATTTTAGGGCAAATTAATACTGCTTGCATAGTCATTGGTTCTACGAGTGGATTATCTTATAAATAACTTGACAGCTAAGTTATTTTCTCTAAGAAGGTAAAATATAGTTCTGCTTTGAGCTCTTTGCCTGGGTCATTATCTAGTCATCTTATGTTCTTCACACGGTCCTGAGATAGGCAAGCACTCTAGCCCTGTTATGAGCACGGTGAACATACTCATGAAATGTAGTGAAATCTAACTTTGATTCAGTATTAAATTTTTTCAGATCACAGTGGTTAGTTTTATCAGCCCTGGCTTTATAATTTTTTCTCCTATATTTAGACTACAAACCTTTCTGTTCAATGCAGGGGGAAAATTTGGCAGTTTGCAGACTAATGCAAAATGCCATACTCATCAGCAAATCACTTCATAAAAATATGAGGCATGACTCAGCAAATATCAACTATTTTTCTACATTTTAGTGCTCTGGAGGCCTCTTCAATACTGTTTAAATTGAACCAGGTATCTGCTTTTAAAGAAAATCTCCCTGTCATGTCACCGTGGTTTGGCTCACATCATGAAATGTTCCTGCTCTGAATCAGCTTACATTTGCAACCTGGTTCGCTGCAAAGCCATCACAGACTCAGAAAATGGTGGTGGTTGGGAGGGACCTCTGAAGGTCATCTTGTCCAAAATGAGGCAGGCACAACTACAGTAAGTTGCCCAGGACTGTTAGACAGCTATGAAATATGTCCAAAGATGGTGACTCCAAATTGCTAATCATCATGAGGAAAAACTGGAGAACAAAAGGCAACAAAATAGAAGTATATAAAGCAAAAAATTTCAGTGAGTAGCCAGTTCTATGGGAAAAGAGTATCATAATTATAAAGTGAGTTTTGAGCCCCTCATTTATGTCATTAATGAAGATACTAGTTAACACTGGTTCCAGTTGGGATCCAAAGAGACATCGCTTGTCACTGGTGTCCATCGTGACTGCACTGTTCACCATTACTCTCTGGATGCAGCTGTCCAGCCAATTCCTTATCCACCTAACAGCCCACCCATTAATTTCTTCTCTCAAATTTAGAGAGAAGGGTGGTAGGGGTGGCCGTGGCCTTACAGAAGTTCATATCAGTGACACCTGTAGCCCTTCCCTTGTCCGCTGATGGAGTCACACCAGCTCAGAAGGCCACTGAGTTGGTCAGGCAGGACTTGTCCTTGGTGAAGCCATGCTGGCTGTCTCAACTCATCTTCAAAATGAGCAAAATGATTCTTCAAATCATAGTCAGCTACAGTAGATTATTTGATAAAGTTTTGTATATAATTTCAACAATTCTTTTCCTCTGTCGTAACAGTTTTCAGACATCCGATGTCTGATTAGAAGAATTATAATTTTATTTCTTCTTTCAGTAAAATCAAAAGTAATTCTGGTCCACTACCTCTCACTACTCACAATTCTGACAACTTCTGTGTACTTCATCAATAGTTTTCAGACTCTCTGGTCATGTAGCGCTCCTGAATTTCAATACCGAACCAGTGGTTTTATGTAGAACTTTTCTATTTGAAAGATGTGTCCATGATGTGGTAAAGAATTAAGCTATTTTGTAGACAAAGTTTTAATGTGTCAGTTTATTTTTCAAAGATGAGTAGGAACATCCTCTGATACTCTAGTTTAAATTCTGATTTTAGCAGAGGGAGGTCAGGGAGTAGAACTGTGACTATTCTCTTAAGTGCTTAGCTAAGAGATTTTCACCTCCAATATGGGATCATGTGCTATATATACATATAGACATTAAGACCCTTCCCAGGAGCAATGGGGAACTAGGAAAGAAATTCATACCCAGACATCAAGAACTTTTGGCTAATGGGGCTCTGAACAGAGATCCCCTCTCACTTTTCTTTAAGCTTTGGTGCATAGTGTTCTTGAGGTTTTCTTTCATACTACTTTTCATGTCTTCAATTTAAATAAAGGCATAATTTGGAACAAAATAATTTGAAAGTAATTTTCTTGAAGTAATATTATTCTCTCTCCTTTTTTATGTACTCTTTGTAGTTTTCTGTCCTCTGTTAAGAATTTTTTTCCACACAACCAGCAAAGCATGCAGTAAATCTCTAATTGTTTTGTCTTCTTTTTCTCTTTCTTTTGTGAAAAACCACAGAATTTCAGAAGCCTCTGTCTTCTATTTAGAGGTCTTGCTTTTCCATTCTTCTGCTTGCTATCAAAAACATGAATAATGGTGGCTCCTTCACCACAACAGGTTTTCAGTACCTATTGAATTGAGTCTTTCGTTTTTTGATGTTCATGGCATCATCGTTCTGCCAGACATGACACAATATTAACAGCAGATATGCACATAGATTCCTGGATCAGAAAATTGTGCTGTTTGTATGACAGATGTGTTGTTCAGTGGTAAAAGAAATACTCTCTGTATAATCTAATAGCAGAATCACCTCCTATTTCTGCCCCAAATGCTTTTTCTTGATTTTTTTTTTTTTTTAAGAGGGAAAGCGCAGTGTGTGATGATTAACAGGACAGTTTAACTCTTTAAGTAATCTCTGTGATATCATGGGTAGGCATTCATCCCTTGATGCAGAAGGGCAATGCTTCCTCCTCCTCCTTCAAATTTCTTCTGTAAGATGGCAGTGCATCCCTTAAGCGCAGATGCTCCAACGTGGAACTTCCATATCCTATCACTGTTTGTGTTGGGTGGAAATTTTTGATTTGACCCATCTATGTCAACTAATGATGTTATAATCCTCTTAATCAGAGATCTGCAAAGCATTGGGTAAACCCCATTCCCATATGAGTAAGCATTCCCATATGCAAAACATGATTTCCAATTTTTGTCTTTTTGGAAAAATCTACCTGCTGTTTTGTGAGGTCCATGAAGAACAGAAATTGTGTTTATTACTTTGGCTCCTTTTATTTTTTCTTTTTTTTTTTTTTTTTTTTTGTAAGCTGCATTTTTAGCATATCTTTTCAACACATTGATCTAATGAGCAAAAAATTCCACTTAAACTTTTGAAGAATGAGAACTGAATATGTTGTAAGCTTCATTTTGCCTTCATGTATTTGAACAAAAGTATGTGGAAAAGTTGATGTACACTATTTCTAAAAAGTACATTGGGATGACAGTCTGTAATGGTCATTCAATGTAAAGCTGTTTATGTGTTTCAGGAAAGTTTATCAAAGTAACTTTAGCTGCCCCTTAACTTTGTATTTGAATGAAAGAATCTACAATATTGATTTTTAAGGATATATTGCGCAGAGACAAAAATCTGTGATTTGGTCCTTTGAGAGGTACTGTGTCAAATTCTTTTAGTCTAGAGCACTAGTCTTAAAACCAACTGTATGTGCTACAATTCTGAGTAAAACAGGCGAAGCATTGTCAGCATTGTAAACTTAATAAGGTGGGTGATGTGGATCAATTTGTTCTGTCCTTGACTTTCTGCTTCTATTAGAATTCTGGAAGATCATTAGTCACCTCTGGGATGTGTTTGATTAATAGGCTTCGTTAAACAAAAGAGGTGAGGTCAAGCGTGATCTGAAATTATGAAAAATGTGTATCCCAGTGGGCTTTTCACTTTCCAAATTACAAATGAGGGGAAGTGCTTTCTCTCTTTTGATTCTGATTAATTTAATTGACTTTTATCATAATGATAGCCTGCAAGAGCTTAGTTTTGCCTGTTTAATGCTATACTGCACTGTTTAAAAGTAGTATGTTAAAGTCTGTACTATTAATATGCATGTTAAGGACTCATAAACTTAAACGACAGTTCTAGCAATCTAGTGTACAGTACATGTTCTTTAACCTAGAATAAGGCAGGGAAGTGCTCATCTTTCTGATGACCTTTTTTATCTCTGAAGATGTTAGTGCATACTTTAGTTTGTATCTACATAATTTCAGGCAAAAGATAATCCAGCCAATTCACATTCCATTATCTATGTCTGTACATTTATTATGTGCCAGAGAAGAAGCTGTTGGCTGTTTTTTACAAATGGTGGTTTAGAAAGAGTGGAAATGAAAACATATTTTAACTGTTAACAACCTCCATGTTTTTCTACTCCCCTTGCTCTTCAGTCCTTGCTTTTTCAAGACCTGTCAAACAGCTCATTCATTTCAATGAATGATGTAAAGCAGAAATTACATAGACATATATATAAATATAGGTTGCTTATCAGTGGCTTTTTTTTTTTCTGTTGCTCCTATTTTCTTCTTCAGGTCCATTGGTTTGTGCAGATTTAGCATGTTTTATAGCTTAAAGATGCTATTTCTGTCTACTTAGTTCCCCATGAGATGAAAGCAATGAGCTTCATTGTCTTTATTTCTGTGCAATTCACAATTAGTTTTATGATCTATACAGAGCACGTCCGTGTCTTATAAATCCAGTCCATAACTCTGGCTTTTCTGATGGTGGCAGTGAGTCCCTGGAGATAGAATATGACTTAATTTCCTTATTATAACATCCTTTTCATCTTCTAAATTACTGCTGTCCTAAAAAATGCTGCCAACACACATAGCAGGTTTGCAGTAGCTGGATCTTACTCTGGAACTTTGGTATCAATCTCTTTAATTAATAACAAGTCATTTTCTGTTTATTAGCTCCAAAGGCATGATTTTGTCTTGTAAAAGACCTAGTTTTGCCTTTTTTATGCAATTTTTGTTTACAAAATTTTGACAGTTACGTCAAATGCTTTACTTGTAAAGCTTAACTTGGTTTCTATCTTTTCAGAGCTTATGTTACTCAGTCAGCATGTGCTTGCTTGTATCTTAAAGATCTGTACCAAATTCTTCACTAAAAAGAACTTAACACTGAGTTAATGTTTCTGTATTTTCTTGGTTGCCCCTAAACAAATTAGTTTAATTTTCATTAATACATGAAATTCAGTGTAATTATATATGTTTACCAGAACCATTTCCTTTATTGATAGACTTCACAAAATCTTCCAGTTCCAACTCCAGCTGCTGCTAATGAAATGAAAGCATGTTTCTCTTAAACACAGTCACATCAGTAAAGGAAGATGTGCAAGAAACTATTAGAAGCTGAGTGCAGGGATTTCATTCAGTCGAAATAGGATTTCCCAGAGGTGTTCAGTTAGTATGGACATACTGACAAATACTGTGAACATATTATGGCCACTCTCACATGTGCAGACATTAAGTCATTGTACAGTCAGATTTACAAAAATAGAATGTAGATTGAGTGCCACCAAAGGGAAAACCCTAAATATAATCATAAGCAGCCATCATGTCTTAATGTAATGGGTATGAGAAATCTTCGTTTTTCAGCCAAGTTGTGTTATTGACTTACTAGATTAGATACTAATAATTTAGTATCCAAATTACTATAAACTTAAGCAAAGATCACTTTTAGTATTTTTCTTGGTTTTATACATGGATAATCACATGGGGCAAAATCCTGATGAAAGAAAACCTCCCATTCATTTGACAAAAGGGCCATGCATTTTCCAACTGCCACCTCAGTGAAAAGAGTATTTAAATTTACTTCTGGGAGAGTACTGTTACAGGAGAAGAAATGATAGGTTTTTCATAGACACTATTTTAAAATATGTCTTTCAAATATATATAACACTGATTTTCAGACTTCAGCTGCAGCAGATGGGTGATGGTTCGTTGGCCCAAGCATAGCCCAAACTCCTCTTATAGATTCTTCTGGGATTCTTCATAGCTAACCATTGACTTTATCATCAACAAACTAATGTCACCATGCATTTTAGCCCTTGGTTTTCAGGTTATTTTTTAATATATGGAATGGTGTAGGTTCCAGGACACACTGTGGCAAAACTTCACTGGCAATCTCCTGTAAGAAATACAGTTTTTAATTTGCCCTCAACAGGATGTATTTCAATCACAGCACATTTATATAGGTCAGGTTTTTCATCTTAGGCTGTGGCTTACTAAATTCCTCAAAAACATTGTGGAAGTCCAAGTGAACTATATCAACTAGACCATCCTTAGCTGCAAGAAAGTCTGAAATTTTGGCGGGGCAATATTTCCTTTTGCTGGAGTCATGTATTTATCTTGGTGTGAGGTGTTTTTCAGCTATACATTCTCATAATTTGTTACTGAAGCCTGTAATTCCTAAGGTGTTCTTTGAAGTCTTCTCTGAAAATTTGTAGCTGAATAAGAAAGTTTGAAGATGGACATAGTTTTAAAGCCTTTCTTTTCCACAAAGTAGGCAACTTTCATGGCTTTTCTTACAAGCAAAGCTAAGAGTGGTGTACTTGTGCTGGTCTGAGGTGTTAGTGGGGCAAAAACCAGGTCTTTCCAATAAAACAAAACTGAAGAAATCCTTTAACTCCCCCTTTTATGGTGTCCTGTGTGTAAGCATTTATTAGCCTTGCTGCAGTCTCTGTGTATAATTGTATACACACACACTTATATAAAGGTATGCATGTATATTACATAATTACATGTGGAGTATAAGTGTATATTATATTATCTAGTATGTAACCATACCTGCATAATAGGTTACATCTTTATTTGTGGCTGTGCATTTACTTTTGAATGTGTATGTTTGTTTAAACTTTTATTTAACTTGTAGGTCTGTTTAACAGTAGGTTTCTCTTGCCATGTAACAGACAAAAAAAACCCCAAATTTTATTACGCTGGGTTTTGGAAGTCTCATGCAAATATAAAGACTAAATCTGGTACCTTTTCAGACCATGGAAATTAGGGACCACAGGAAAAAAAGAGAGCTAAGCTGGGTTTAATGTCTTACTTGTGCCATTTCTTCCTATGTGTCTTTTCCCCTTACTGCTGATATGGAATGCACTGTCTCTGACTGCTGAAATCTTTTTATCACTTTATTGCCAAGTGAAGGTCGGGTCATAGATAGAGCATTACCATAATGCCTCTTTGTAGTACCTAATTAGGAAGCACATTGCTTCTGTTAACCACACATTCTTCATCTACTCCATGCAAACTGCAGCAGCCCTCTCTAATCCAGTTTTGGATGCTATATAATAGTAGTGTTAATATAATGTCTTAAAAATAAGGAAACCATTACCTATATCTGTACAGAGAGAAGAGATAAATACAACTTTTAAAGCCTTTAAGCAAACTTCAAATACTGCAACAATGAGTTTATTTTTTTTTCCTTAATCTCTATTTTGTAACTACAGGAAGATTTGTAGGAATTATAAAACACATTATTTGGGTTTTTTTTTCTTTATTTTTAAAGGAAACAATATAGAGTAACTGCTATTGTGAGTGCCATCCAAGTCAAACTGATAAAATTTGGTTTTGATGTGATTTTAATTCATATCCCCATGCATTCTTTTTCTCATAGCAGACTAGTGTCTTTGCAGACACATTTCTTTCACTTTTTATTATCCATGGTTTAAGTTTGGGGAAAATATGAAATAAGAGAGGAAAAAAAAAAAAAAACACAGGGAAAAAAAAAGGGGGCAGGGGGCAAAGGCATCATTGATTGCCTTTATATTTCTATAATATTAATTTCCTCTAGTTTTAAGGTATTCATCTAAATCTTTCTGTAATACCAAACAATGAAATTAATAGAACTAAACTGAGGAATCTCAGTGTTTAGCTGCTGCATATAAGTTCAAAAATTGGGACATACTTATGAAGCCACAGGATTTCAGGTATTCTGAAATGCAGAGGATCAGACACTTGACTTTTCTAAGCAAATCTAAATTATCTGTCATTAAAAAAAATAATTAAAAAGTAGATTATTTGAAATTATAGAGAAGAAATACTGTCAAGTCCTTCAGCACATTCCTTTAGTCTACAAGTATTATTAGAATGATTGAGAGAGGAATAATTTCTGACCATTAAGTAATCATTTTCAATACTGAAATGTGAGATTTGATCACCGTTGTTAAAATAGTTTTCACAGCTATAAGTCTAGCTGGAAGTTTAAAAAGCTGCTGGGTAGTTCTTCCAGTCTGGGAAAAAACCCATCTTTCTCCACTGTTCTCCCTGAAGTCGACTGCCAGCTCCCCTAAAACCTCTTGTTTAGTCTGGGCTGTCCATCATATGGTGCTTTCTTCCTAAATTGGCTCTTGACTAGATTTACATGGAAAATTGTTTCCAGGTGGTTGCAGGGAGAGGCACTTTCCTTGACAGCATATAATAGAAATTAAGCTAATGAGTTACATGTGTCTCCTCTTGGCCTGAATATTAAGGCATGGTTTCCACACCATTATGTTAAAGTTTTATTTTAAGGTTTTTTTATTCCTCTACATGGATGCAGCTACTTTTTAATGTAGAAAGTCCTTTTACTTCAGGGAAAGCCTGTGTAGCTTTATAGCCATTCCACTTGTAATTTAAAACTGATAATTGAGGTGCTACAATTTAGAGTAAAAAAAATTAAATCTCACACTTCAAGTGGCTTAAGGTTCAATTTTAGTAAGAATATAATTATTAAGATAAAATTATGTGACATTTCTGTGTAAGGTGATATGATCATATCTTGGTTTAAAAATTCTGACCTGCTGCTTGTGCTTTAAGTTTTTATTGACTTAAATCAGTCTCTAAGAGTCTTCAAAGAAAGGTGGTACAGTCTGTAAACAAAGCAGTTAACTTTGAATGTTGTTCCTGGCCTTTTCACTTAGCCTAGAAATATAATTAGGAATTTCCCCTCTGCTAGTGCGCAGCTTTAATGGGAAATCATGTATGTAAAATTCTTTGGGTTAGATGTTATTATAAAACTTTCTAAAGATCTTTAGAGAATCTTATAAGGGAGACATTTTTTTTTATCCATTTGTAAAAAGAAAGGGTACAGACATAGAAAAATGGAAAATGAAAGACAATCAGTATAAAGAGAGTATTACTCTGTATACCATTGTTAAACATAGCAGTTAAAACTGTAGGTGTTTATGGTTTTCTGCATAGTTAGTTTGTACTAGTGCATACCACAGATGATTACTGCTCTTCTGAAGCTCAGAAAACTACTGCTCAGAAAAGTTTGACATCATCAGTTGAATATCCCTTCATGGTAATGGTTGCTTTTTAAATGATCTGGGCATATTGGGTTATAATGTTATTAGAGCAGTAACTCAAGTAACAATAATTGAAATAATAAAATTGTAACATTTTAATTGAAATATTATTAATTTTAAAACTTTTAATTTGATAAGTTCTAGTGAATTTCTTGCTATCATGTGTCTGAGCTTGTAAACAAAAGAATATTTGGTTCATTTTTTTTTGTTTTTGAAACCTAAATTGCTTCGTTTCCTAAATAGATCAGAATAGTGTGAAATATATTGGTAATAATATATAAAAAGAGTGTGCTGTATTTTTTGTTATATCTTCAACAATGTATTCCTTGGCACATTTATGAAGGATTTTGACAATAAGAATGAAGGCTACGGACAGCGTATTTTTAGGAGAACATGCTTACAGGACCTCAGTGAGGTCAGTCAGTGAGTTTGTGGTTTGATTGAATTTGTATTAAAAGATGCATACAGCCCACTCACTTCTTTGAGGTGCTTTTGTGTTTTTCTGGAATTTTTCCTCCAATGCCTGATGGCTGTGAAACTGAGTTTGTAGTCTTGGAATAGAAAAAATACGTAGTATTCAGTCCTCTAAAAGTCAAGGATCTTCATCATAAAACATGTCAAATTACTTATGCAAGAGAAATGTTATCAAAGATATATTAATAACAGAAGTTTCAGTCATTAGAAGAGAGCTTATTTAATCACTGAAGTTTAACATTTCTTCTGAGGTGGACCCATTGCTGGTATTTAGAGATCTCATTCCACAGGTTTCTTGGTTTGCAGAAATGCTGGCATGTATAACCAGTCAGTGTAGCCATCTGGTTTAGAACTTGCACAACCTTGCCATCTTTACTGTAGGAATAGTAATTACAAGTTTTTTCCTGCTGAGTATGTACCTATTGAGTAGATATTGATAAAGAAAAGGTGGGGGTTCAGAGTAAAGTTTCACAGTATAATTTTATTAAGAATGAATGAGATGTATGCTTCTGAATTTTTGCAATGCAATATTCAGAATGGTTCTGAGCAGTTTCAAGCTGACACTGCCTTCATCCTTTATCATGCTGATTCACCACTCAGACAGTGCTGCCATTTATTTTGCAGAAATGGAAAACTCTTCAATGAAACATCTTTAGTTTATAAAACAGCAACAGCAATAGAAAACTCCTTTTTGTTCCTTTTTACTCAGTTCATTAGATAGCAAATAAATACCTTAGAGGAGATGGTATGAATTTCTGTATGCTTAATCTCATTTTATAATTATGCATCTGCAGTTATTAGTGAAAAATTACAAGGATATAGTATAGCTACTAAAGATGTTGCCTGTGATGTAGGGAGCACTTATCTAAGCAGTGAGCGCTTAGAGTTCTTACTCCTGATTGAACCAGTTGAGAACAGTTGGGTCATTGAATAGCAAGTCCTCTTTTTAACTAAGAACAAGTTGTTCTTAATGCTACAAGAAAACTGCCTGAAGACATATTTTTTTCTTTTTCTTTAAAATCTGTCTCATTTTAGCCTGTCACTCACATGTGATTAAGTTTCAGTTTATGACTTAAGACTGAACTATTACAAAATAACATCCATATACGGCTTTCCCTGCCTGAGAATTTTTCTTCTAGAACTCCAGCATTTTCACTTGTCCTTAATTATTCATAATTCCATTTAAAAAAATTCTCGTTCTCACTGTAGGAGAATAAAAAGTTGATTCTTCAAAAGGCCAATTTATTAGGTGAAAACATATATGCCTACTTTGTTTTCTGGTTATAGCAGATCATAGAGCTGAATGCTCCTGGCTATCTCTTCCATAACACATTCCATTTAGACGTCAGACTTATGAGAACCCTGCTTTGTGTGACCGAATTTGTTCTAGACTGCTGAAGGGTAAAATGGTAAATAGTGTCTAAGCCCACCAAAAGGTGTCCTATTGTTCATCTGCTGACTTCAGTTTTAAATTCTGAGAATGAAGCTTCAGCCTAAATATAAAGTAATGCTCAAAAGTTTTACAGTGTATCATGGTTCAGAATCCATTTTTTCATTGTCATCCAAGAAGATTAACAGCCGTGGTCACTGTAGAAGTTTCTAAGTTTCAAAGTTTTCAAGTGTGTTTACAATTATAACCATAATTCATTCCCTCAAGGGTCATAAAAAGAGGCATGATTTTTAGAAATTATTAAGCAACACTCAAATTCCAAATATTGGAGTCTTAAGTGTATAGAGTCTACAGACTCAGCATCTAAAGAAGCTGCATTTCCTAAATGATTTGTTGTGAATTATTCGCTCTGCTGTTTGCTATCAATTGTTCCCTAAAGCTGAGGGATTGTGACATACTTTGGTGTGTCTTCCTTTATCTAATTGCATTTCTTTGCCCTTTCTTACAAAGTATTTTCATTCACCTCTCAATCCTACTGGTTGGTTGCTCCACTAGCAAGGACTGTCAATGACTGTGGTTAGTAATTATGCTGATGTGGCGGACAATCCATCATAGTGGATTTTGCATGTGGCGCCTGATAATTAATCATGGGGCCATGGTGCAGAAACTACACAGCAGAGTAGAAATTTGTCTTTTAAAGGCCAGTTCAATGTTGGAATATAAAAAATAATGAGCCCATAGCTGGTAACTCCTGTTTACCAATTCATCTTCCTATTTTGCCTTTTAAACTCTTCTGTAGGATTTGATGAAATCATCCATGGAAGTGATAATAATAGCTTAGTAGAAAAAATTGCACATTTAAAGATTCCACTTTTTATACTCTGGGGTGGTTTTTTTATGTTTCCATCAAGCACACAATAAGAGGAATTAAACACTTGATAAATTAGAAACAGATATATTGGTTTTGGCACCAGGTAAAGAAAGATAATTGTGTGCAAAGTTGGAAGGTCTTGTTATACTCAAGTCAGACATAAAGTAGGCCCTGTAAGATCAAAAGAAAATGCCTGAAAATGACATGAATATTTGTGATCTTGCTTTGGCAGTGTATTTGGGATAACTGATTGTCTGTTAAGGCATCTCCACTCAGGTTCACTGAAATGTTCTTGCTTTGAAGCCTTCGGTATCTTGGCTACAGGTTATTGTATGAAAACCATTAAAAAGCATAAAGTGATTTCCGGCTTGTTCCTTGAACTTGCCTAGTACTGGCTATGGTGGTGTTGTTCCCATAGACATTTTAGCCCAGTGTTTCCATAAGGATAGAATCCTTCAGCCACACTGTACGTAGTTGAAGAGAACAAATTGTACTTATCTGCGATAAGAAAGGCTTATGGACATTCAGAGCAAAAAAGAAGGGGAAAAGTCAGCATTCATTTTTAGCACTTGACAGTACTATCTTGCAGCTTCTCCTTGAAAATTTTATTATATCATTTTATTATATTTTGATCTATTTACATAAAAACACAACAACATCTTAGTAGTGCTTTTGTACCAAATTCGATGTATGTTAATTATCAACACAGTATCATTTACAAGGATTGTCTGCTCTGCTTCTTAGAGAATTTGTAAACATGCATATTTTGTATCATGTATTTTATTGAATGCAAAGCCCTGTGTTCATTTCATTAATGAAGTGTCAGAGTTCACACAATGTTTATGACCCTTTCTGTCTCTGAGTGGTAACTGTATTATTCTACTATTTTTTTTTCATCCTCTCTCTTTTCTCTTCCACTGAAATCTTTTATAATTTCAGCACATAACACCGGAACATCATATGCTGTTTGGGAAGCTTCTTTACCTTTCTGTTACAACTGTTCTCAAGCTATTTTACTCAGAATCTGAGTCCTTGTAATCCATCTTGTTTATTAACAAGATTTCTGTAATACTGACATATTCTATATTACATAGTAATTATTTTGATGAAGTAGGACTTTTTCAGAGATACTATTGCTTTATGATGAGAAAATAGTGAATTTAGTCCAGTGGGCTCTGGATAAAATTTTGCCTCTGAACTTTGGCGCAGCTGCTGCCTATAGTTGAGCAAGTCATTTTCCTCTCTGTGTTTGTCTTGTTGGTCTGTTAAGTGTGGCAAGATCAGGCTCATCTTTGACAATTCTAAAAATTAAGTGTTCTTGATTTTGCTATTATTTAGGCACCCTAGGCAAAAATAGAAGATTATCCATGAAAGTGATTTAGCATAGAAAAGACCCTAATTAAAGATCTGTCATCAAGAGGGTGAAAGATTAGAGAAATTGCCTGGTTTACCCTTTTACCAGAAACACAAGCATCAATCATATAGCCTGAGATCTTAATCTGATCAAAAGCATTGCTCATCAGGAAGATCTGTGAGACAATTCAGGAGCAAACAGGGGAAAGTGAAATCAGGATTTTCTCTGATGAGGACTTGCACCTCTGGAATTCATTGGAAAAACAGAACTTTTAATATTGAAAACTTCAGTGATACACATAGTTTTGTCATCATACATAGTGAGGGTCCATACGTGAAAAAATAGTTCTTTTTAGTGATAAGAGCCAAAATAGGCTCTCTTTTTTTTTTTCATCTGTCCTAAACTTCACAGAAAGAATTCAAGGAAGTAAAGAGATCATCTCTCCCAGTAGTTTGTTATTCCTTTACTTTTCATTTGCATTTCACAGCTTCTCAACAAGCCAATGCTTTTTACAGTTTGTTTAGTGCCACTTCTGCCTAATCTCTTTTATGTCACCCTGTTTCCTGATCTGCTCACCTTCCTCCATCATTGTATTATAATGTTAAATTTATTGAATGAGGTTAGGAGTACAACTCACTGTCCAAGATCAACTCATCCTGAAATTATCTTTTTTTTTGGTCTTTTAATTACTAATTATTAATTAATGATTTGTCTATATATAACTAATTTGTCTATATCTAATTAACTAATAATTAACTAATAATTTGTCTATATCTAAAATAACTAATAATTTTGTCTATATCTAAAGTAATATCATTTCCTGAAATTCCTTTTTTTTTTTTTTATTTTACAGAAAAAATGTTTTCAGATTTGGGTTTCATAAAATTTCTGTTTTCCTCTGCAATTATAGAAACCCTGATACTTATTAAAACATTGTCAAAATTGTTATTGTACTTCCTATAACCATGTCAAATGGCTAGCCCAGTGGTCTGAGTTCACTTATTGGCAGTCTTTAAAACAAAACGAAAAACAAACAGTGAAACTAAAGTGAGAGAAAGGGGTAAAAAAGATGAGGCAAGGAACAACACCTTATTTGTTTTATTGTTCTCTTCAATGGGAATTGCATAATATGGTTAGATTAATTTCCTGTCCTGACATAAAAATGAGATAAGTAATAATGTAGTGCCATCATATCTACTGACTTCATTCTTTTTTTAAACTATAAAAAATAGTATGAAATTAAATGTGTGATAAAAATTAAAATGCACAAGTGAAAACATCAATGAGGAGCACTTTATGATATCACAAGCGGTTGTGCTCTAAAGACAGCTTTAAAAATTGCAAGACCAAGATGCATTTTAATTAAGGCAAAGATATCTGCAAAAAGAAGGGACTGCAAAGCTGAAATAGTCTGTAAAAGTATTGTGTAAAATATTGAGATCTTTCATGACTTGCAGCTACTATACTGCATGGTTTTCATTTTCCTTTGCTTTGCCTGAAGCACCAATGCACGTCTCCATACAGTCAGTCTCTCCATTGTATCCTTTCACAAACCTACAGCTGTCTAAGGACCTCCTTTTCTCTGGTCTCATGTCCATCTTGGCATGTTTCCTCATTTAATTATAATAATTATAAATTATCATAATTTAGTCATTATGACCACAGTAAGAAAAATAATAATAGTGACTCTCAAGTATTTAAAAATATTCTATTTGCCTTACTGTTTTAAAAGAGAAAGGAGATGGGTAAGTATCCCAAGATGAAGTTCAGGAAATATATTTAGAAGCAGCAGAACTTGGCACAAGTGTCAGACGTTGTCTGGCTTATATCACTTAGAGTTTTGCAGATTGCTAAGACTTCTTTGAGATTCCTATATGTGCTGTTTACATGCTGTTGGGCAAAAACTTTAAAATAATTGCCATAGTTTGAGGGGTGCAGATGTCACCCAAGAAGATTGTTTCCTGACCCTTTGTCTGGCTGCATTGTGAAGTTACCAATGTGTATTTCAGTATTTGAGCAGATGCCGAGAGGTGACTCTGTCACAGGCAGCCATAAAGCAGCAGGACTTAAAATGCGCCAGACTGACCTGCATGAAGCTGCATTAATTGGAGTCAGTACACTCTAAACTGGCAAACAGAATGATGCTAATTTAATTCTAAGGTTAAAAATGTATGAGTCGGTATAGCAGTTATCATTAAAATATGATGAAGACAACAGTCTCAGTGATTTGACACTACCAAACAGTCTGGGCTGCACTGTTAAAATTAGATTTGTAAAGACCCAGCAAGTTTTTGTAGCCTTGTGTATTGTAGGAGTTAAAAACTTGTATGATGACACTAAGCATAAAGATTAGAATAGAGAATGTGTTAGTAATGCTTCATAAATTTTGACCCCACAAAGTTCTACATTTCTCCTAAGTGACTAAAGTGCTGCCTACCACTGTGCTAAAAGTATTAGCACAAATGACAGATCATTTATCTGGTATAAAATAATCCATAAAAAACAAAATTCTGAGCTGTGTTTGTCATGGATGAACATGTTCTTCGGGTGTATAGCAGAGTGTTGCATCCTCCTGCTTAGTATTTCTCACTCATTTTGTCCATAGTGTCAGTTTTTGAAGGCACCCTGTATCATTTACATGTGAGGGTTTTTTCCTCCACAGTACCAGCTGTAAATCAGTACTATCAAGCATGTGATCCATTTAAGTATGGCTTTTCTCTTTACACTATTGTTTTTTATTAAGAGCTATGTTGATATTTATTTGTGTGGTTGAAAGAGGTGATGCTGGATTTATAGACGTGTAAGATGAGAATGTGATTATAAGTCAGAAGGGCGTTGGAGCTAGACGCTTGTCAGAGGGGCAGAAAGGGACTAACAAGTTCCTGCAGCAATGAGACATGCAGAAATTGAGTCATGTGTCCAGTAAGAGAGGTAGTCAGGTGAACATCTAGTTTCAAAGGTCTTCAAAACATTTAGGCTTTTAAGGATGGTTTCCAAGCTTCGGTAACAGTTTTACTCGGTGGGGAGGTCTAAAAGAGAGCAAACAAAATCCTTCTGAGTTGGATCAAAAGGAAACTGGTTTGAAAAGAACACCTCCTGTGACCACTGCAGAATCCAAAGGTGGAAATAACTGTGTGTTTCTGGAAACTGCACTGCAGGAAGAAAAATGATAAGGAATTTTCTTTGTGCTTTGGGTTGAGAAAAGTGGCAAATAGTTGTAGGAAAACATTGGGATGAATACCTTGTATAGACAAGGACAGAAAGATTTGAAAACTTAACCAATTACTGCTTCTTTTCCTTACCCTACAGAGTTTCTAGTACTTGAGCATAAAATTTGGTATGTGAACGGGCTGAGAGTTAAGAGCCAGCTTCTGATCTTTAAGTCAGTTCATAAGAATTTAGGAAGAATGAGGTGGAGATTAAAGGTTAAAAAGGGCCATTTGACTTGGCTCCTGTCATCTTTGTTTCTTCCAAGGAGAATACACTGCATATAATTTCTGAAGATTTTAAAGTAGCAATAGTACAGTCCAACTTGAGAGAAATTGAGGGTGTTTCTTTTTTTTTTTCCCATAAAGGAGTATTGGACTATTTTAGTAACAAACTTGAAAAGGGTATCATGTTCCCAGGATAAAGATAATTAAGTGATTAAAGGGAGAAAGAGCTGTTCAAGTTTTCTGCAGCTTGCCCCCATTTGGGGACATTTCTGACAGTAGTACTTAAATTGATGCCATGTTGCTTTCATTCCTATCAAACTTTCCCAGCAAATTGCCATATCTATGGATGTTGTTCTGGGGACAGTAGGAGTATGTTCATTATCTACCAGGACTTTCTGTTTCTTCAGAAATAATATAGAGGAGCCATGATTGCATGTGACAGTGCCATCTGGGGAAGTTAAGGAAGATTGTTGTATTGATTGTCCTGTAAAAACATGGTTGAAATGGTAACGTGTCTCTAGAAATTCAGTTTTTCCTTAGGCAGAAAATACTTTTCTTATAAATACCAATACAAAGTACAGGGCTAAGTATCATTTCAGATGTCACTCTATTTCAATTGCTGCTAAAAAACTATGAAAAGAAGGGGAAAAAAAAAAAGACAAAAACTAATACTTAATTTCTTCCTGAAAGCCTAAGTGAGGGATGGTGATGGTGATCTATGTATTCAGTTTTCAAGTTGTATCAAAATCCTAACTGTATAGAATCATAGGATTCTTTAGTTTAGCAAGACCTTTAACGTCATTGAGTCCAACCCTTAACCCAGCACTGCCAAGTCCACCACTGAACTATGTACCTAAGTGCCACATCTGCACATCTTTACCTTCAGGGATGGTTACTCAAATGCTCCCCTGGGCAGCCTGTTATGGTGCTTGACCACCTTTCCATTTAGAACTTCTTTCAAATATCCACTGTAAACCCCTCCATTTCTTCTTGTCCCATCTCTTGTTACTTGGGAGAAGAGACCAACCCCTACTTGGCTACACTCTCAGGCAGTTGTAGAGAGCAGTAAGATCTCCCCTGAGCCTCCTTTTCTTCAGAAAACAACCCCAGTTCCCTCAGCCACTCCTCATAGGACTTGTGCCCCAGACCCTTCACCAGCTCCGATGCCTTTCTGTGCCCTTTTGGACACTGTCCAGCCCCTCAATTTTCTTCTTGTAGTGAGGAGCCTAAAACTGAACACAGTTTTTGATATGTGACCTCACAAGCACTGGGTACAGGGGGACAATCCCTACCCTGGTCCTACTGGCCACACTGCTGCTGATACAGGCCAGGATGCCTTTGGCCTTCTTGTTCACTTGGGCACACTGCTAGTCTAGAGTTGAACGCTATCAAATTAAAGGGTTGCTGTTCCTCTCAGTTTTCAGAGTGAATTACAATGGACATTTGTCCTTTGGGCAGTCAGAGCACAGCATGCTTTGACTCTCTTCTGATAAATACTGGTGCTGTGCATATAATTTTTTCTGCAGCCTGTAAGAGCATGTTAGACTATTTGCCATTTTAAATAATGTTTTTAGTGGTAACGTGTATGTTATGACCCAGAAGTTAGTTTAATTAGCCTTTGTCCGGCACGTTCATTCAAAGCTAAAATTAGGGCATAATCGACTGCACTTAAACCGAGTGCACACAAATGGCTTTATAATCAAATAATTAATTGAAGACTCTTAGGGACATTAAGTGAGATAGGTGCACAGAAAGCACAGGCAAATGCCAGAGAAGAGTCTGTAATCAGCACTCTGAATGGTTTTTTTATGAGTTTTCCATTAACTCAAAGTAAAATTGATGATTGCATAGGGAAGCACTCAAGTTTGATGCCATACTGTACAAGAGGGAAGTCCACTAAATGAACTGGGCTTGGTGAGCCTGTGGAAGATTGACAATAGGTTTTCAAGACATCAAAACAATTGTGTATAGATATGAGAGTGCTGTCCTCCTTGAAGAGAAATATGCTTTTGTATGCACTCACTTGGAAAGCATTTAGGTACAAAGCCACTACACTGAAGACAAGAGCCAGAGGGAAGTTCCATACATGGTGTGATCCCAGCCATTAAGTACTGGGATTCTGTTGTCATGTTAGAGATGTTTACTTTCTTGGGACACTTCCAGTTACAGGCTGCAAAGTAATTGATTTTGTATGGATGTCAAAAATAATTGAGCTTTGACAAAGTTTCTTCAAAGGATTTAGAACTACAAGGATTTTATTTCTTTTCTTGAAACAGAGAGAAGTGCAAGGATTTTGTGAACTCACTAACAGTATGTGTCACATATGTGCTCATTGTATCTTGCAGGTTCTTACCATTGTCAGGTGGGTTTACTGCTTTATGTTTAAAAAATCAACTGAGATCAATCTAATTATGCATTATCCCTTAGGCTTAAATAAATATTTGTCAGGATTAAAGAGAAAAGCTGACCTCTGCGCAGAGGAAACAAAAATGCCATTCATTTTTAATTATTAAGACAGAGTAAAACAAATTTTTGTCTGAAAGTATTAATATGTTCTTCTGAAAATCACATAGTACAATTTAATTCATAAATTTGGCAGTTCTTAAACAGAAAACTTTTAAAATTCTGTAAATAAATAATTGAATTAATGGATAACTGACTTAATTTCACTTTCCGGTGAAGAAAATACTATTAAAAGAGAGGACATTTGGGCAGCTGATTAAATTCTTGACTGTAACAGCTTTCATGCCTAATTTTGGCACATTTCTGATTGTATATCTTCCTTTTCCTTATCTAAAAAATCATCAGCTTCCCTGATCTCCAGCCATGCCATCAGGAGATGGCTTAATGGCTTAAAAGCAAATGGCATAAAAATAAATAAACAAGGTAGTTTTGACCTGGATTTCCCTACTCTGATTTACAACACAGCTGCATAAATGCTAGTGCTAGCATGAGGAGTAAGATCAAGTGGTGGGGTGAAAGGGTGGGCAAATTGCTTCTTTTGGAGCTACCACCTTCAAGTGTTTATGAAACATCATCTTTAATGGATCTTAGGGCACCTGTATGCACACAGAGGAGTCTCAGCCTGTTTAATCATACATGAGCAGTTCTAGCTGAAAAGGAAAGTGCACCAGGACTTCAAAACAAGGTTTTAACTCACCTGGAAAAATAAAATTGCTTCAGCTGTTTTCCATCACAGCCATACAACTCAAGCTTAAATAAGCTTAACAGTATACAAACTCTTTGCAAATACCTATCAATTCCCAGATTTGGAAGCTTTTTATTTTTGTCTTACTTCTCTAAGGATCAAAAGATAATTGAGTATTTCTAATTGTGAAGATTCTGCCATCTGTGTGGTCAGGTATTCAATCCATGAAACACCACTTTGACAGAAACAGCACTGACAATCAAACATAAGAATTATGCATCTTGGTAAAACCTTACAGGCTTGTCATGTCAGTGATTTTAGAGAATTGGTTCAGATCATTTTTATACTGTCTGACCTGTTCCCTCATCTTCTTTGAAAATAACACCCTTTCCAGGGTCGATGTCTCTGCCTGCAGGTTGTCACTTCTGAGGATATAGCAAAGTTCAATAGTTACTGTGAAGGAAAGCTGGACTTGGCTTTACACAAATAATTCTCTGTGTCACTTAGTTGACATCATGCAATGCCATTAAGAACAGTAGTGTAATAGTAGTTCATTCACAAGGAAAAAAAATAAAACAAGTGAACACAACTGTAAATTTCTCGTAAAATATGCACGATTTAGAAAAGACAAATAATTCAAAGGGGGTTTAATTAGATAAGAATTTACAATTTCATTTAACTAGTATTTCTTTATTTAGTTATTGAATTTCCACATTAACTTGTTCTGGTATTGCACACTTTCTTCTGACTGTCACCTGAATCAAAGTGGAGTGGAGGTCTTTGTTTGCTTCTAAAACATTCCAAGTGGAATCCTTTGGGTGCTGAATCTCTTTTGCCAAGATCCTGGTGTAAAGAGTTGTCTTTTAACTGTCCTGCTCCAGTGTGTTAAGGTGTGGCAAGCTGGGTGTTGAGAAGTTTGAGAACAGCTGTTGTGGTTAAGACAACTGCAATGTGTTACTCATGCTGTAGTAATGGCTAAACTGGGAGGGACTTAGGAAATCTGTCAGATAGGAATCCAGCTCGCTCTCCACACTTGAGAGCTGCCTGGAAAGTCTGAATGTGAGATCGGGCTCCTGCATCTTATCTTGCTCTGAGTTCTGCAGCAGATCTGAACGTGGTCTGACAAGGCATCAGTACTTTGCTTTGCATTATTTACATGCTGGTGTGCATTACAAAAGCTCTCTTAAGTATTCTGTATTTCTATGGGCTGAAAGTGGGAGGTATAAAGATGCATAGTTGGTTTGCTTTGCTTCCTGACTATATTAAGATGTATTGATTTTCCTATATAATTTTGTACAGAATGTGTGCAGCACTTCCTTTTTTATGAGGAGAAAAACTAGTCTCACTTTTCTTACTGTTTTGGAGGGGGAATTTTTTGTCTACTTTTGTGGGCAGTTATTGACAAAATAATTACATTCTCCCTTAAGAGAAAAAATATTCTGTACAAATATCTCATAGCTGAAGAAACTGTAGCTTGTCTCATCCTTGAATTTTGAAAGAGAAGGTGAATAAATATAACTAATGAATTGAACTTCTTACTTTTGTTAATGGGTAGGTACATTCAGAAGATCAAGATTTTATCTAACAGTATTTTTCATTCACTAACTCCCAACTTAATTACATGTAATCTCAGCTTGACTATATGTGGGAAAAAATGGATTTTTCTCCTATAAATTTTGAAATTGATACGACTCTGTATTAAGCAGTGCAGAAAACCCAACATAATTGGGAATAATGTGAAAAGATCAGATGGCTGTTTCCATTTTTTTTTTTTTAGTGATACCTGAAGTATTTGTGGCAAGAGATGTAACTGTAAGCTGAACAGTGCCAGACACTTGTATGAATATTACAACTCAGTGGTCTAGATGGATAAACACTTTAAATTTGTGGAAGGGTTCCTGGTACAGCTTTAGGCTGAGATAACTGACCGTATGAAACAGTTCCCAGACATGGTTTGGGAGGTACCCAGGAACCAAGACTGTTCCTGTTATGCAGTTTGAGAGTTGTTGTGATGTTTTGAGAGTTGTCACCAATCCTTACCTGACCTGATGGCAAAATTTGGCTGTTATTTCATTAGTATAGGCCAAGACTGTGAGCTGTATGTCACACTGTCCCTTGTTTCACAGGCTGCCTGGTATTACCTTCCTCTCCAACACACCAGTGCCATGCTAAATCAACAGATGTCCTTAGGAGCTTGAAGCTCCACCTAAAACCCCACTTTCAGCTGTAAAGTGAAGGCAGACTTGCATCTGCTTGTGATTTGGTCACGCCTCAGGTGTAGTCCACTGGGACTACCTTCTCATTCCAGATTTCTGCAGTCCTGACAACTCTGGTAATAACTGAAGGCCAGGTCGAGAGGATCAGGGAAAAACTCTTAATAGGAAGTGTGCTAGCCAAAGTCTGTGCAGCAGTGGGAGCAATGCATATAAACTTCCATGGCTCCACCTTGTTCTTTTTCAGTTCTGTGAGTACTTTACCATGAACTCAAATGTGAATTTGTAGCTGAGTAGTAGACATTTGATATCCAAATTCAGTTTGCCCTGGAATTGGAACCTTCCTACTATTTTAGGCATGGAAGAGGAAATCCCTGAGTAAAATTTTGCGATCTGTATTATGTAAAGTGTTTTATTAAATTGTAGGAACTATCTCTTCAGCTCCTAAAGCCACTCTTTTTTCCCCCTGAGTGTGAACTTTTCTGCAGTCCCTTCACTATGGTGTTGGAACAGCTAATAGGAATTAATCAATCCATTCACCCAGCATCCTCATCAAACAGAATTAAATATAAACAATTTGGGTTTCAAGAGCGGGAATTTAGCAGCAGAGATCACATGATATATTGAAAGTGACAGAATCTGCCAAACTACCAATGCAGAAAGCAGCACAAACTATTGTGAGTGCAGTAGACATATATACAAATACACATATGTTATGAATCAGCTTTCTAGTCCAGAAAGATTACTTGTATTTAATAAGATTGCAGCTGTCATTGGAACTGGAAGTCTGCTGAACTTGTTGTAGCAGTTACAAATACAAATACCTCAGTTCCTTACTGAGGAAGGAATAATATGTCTGGTGTCACGGTTTGTTGCAGTCAAATACAGGGATGTGTCTGTTCTCTGAGACTTTAATGTATAAGTCCATAGCAAATCATGGATAGCAGGATTGGAAGGATCCTCATGTAACCATCTTGTCTGTCTCCCACTTCAAGACAGGATGCTTGTGTGCTTTTCCCTGCTGAGAGATGTTAGGCTAACTTGCCAGTGTGGTGCTCCCAGAATTACTTACGCTTGCTTATTCATAGCTGGTTCCCATTTCAATATTTCCCATTTCCCATTCAATATTTCTAGACTGAATTTACTCTGATGCGCTTTAAAAAGATTCCTTCTTCTCTCACTTACCATAGGTAAAAAGAAAGAACATTCTTTCCCAATAAAAATTTCAATTAATATAATCTTTCTTCATGTTTTATAGGCCCCTAATTGTTCTCATTTATGTTTTCTGGACCCACTCCAGTTGGCAGATGTTGGTCACAATGAGTGGTGCCCAAGAGTGAGCACAGCATTTTACCTCAGATTCTGTCAATGTTGAAGGCACCTTATGGATTTGTTCTCCCTATTTTGAAGACTAATGTTCATACAAGTCTTATATGCTTATACTTTTTCACCACTATAATGATTCTCTTTTCATAATATTTTAATCTTGTTTACTTACATTCAGCTTCTGATCTACTAGGAGTCAGAGAATTGCTTTAAGGAACTACTAGATGAAGAAAAATGTTTCCTGTCCAGTCTTCATATAGCTGCATCTTTGCCCCTCAGTGCTGGAGGCTTTCCTTTGTTGAGTGCAATCCCTTTTTCTTCAGATCATCTCTCCAATTTGACCAAATAATTTTCAATTCTAAGCCCATAGTTACATAAATTTTTTTGCATTTTTAGGTCCCTGTCATGTAAAACTTATCTGATATGCTTTTGAATAAACAGTATGATCTTTTCCAGATCTTAATGGGAAAAAAAATAGAGCAAATTCTGGACAGATTGTGTCAAATCCACATATGATACCTCTTTCTATTTTAGAAAGTGAATGATTGGCAGTGAAGAAAAAAAATAAAGTTATACTATGTATAATTTTCAGTGGCTAAAAAAAAAGTATGTATGTGAAGTGAGATACACATTAGTAAAAGGTGTGTGTTTCAAGTTCAGTTCATTTAACCTCCTTTAACTTAAACAAACTGTTCTGTATGAATTTGAAAGGTGTGATAGGAATGAATGACAAGTATCTGGCTCTGAAATTCAGCATTTGTTTGTTAAATGTTCATATATAGCCTGAGTTTGTCATTCCTCCCTGATAGGACACTTGCATTTTTTAAATTTTTCATTGCAGCTTCTTTCTGAGGCCTGATTTTAAGCTATAGAAGTAGTATATTGAAAACTGGGG